>NW_027206389.1:0-453588 GCF_024711535.1 Dipodomys merriami
ACTTATCAGGGAGACCATGTACTGTTTGTCTCTTCATTCTTGGCTTACCTCGCTCAACATGATTCCTTCTAGCTCCATCCATTTCCGTGCAAATGCCATTATTTTGTCATTTCTAATGGCTGCATAATATTCCATTGTGTATAGATACCACAATTTTGGATCCATTCATCTGTGGTGGGGCATCTAGGTTGTTTCCATATCCTAGCTATTGTGAACAGTGCTGCAATAAACATGGAGGTGCACATGTCCTTGTATATTGGTTCCTGTTGTTCAGGGTAGATGCCTAGAAGTGGTATGACTGGGTCGTAAGGGAGGTCAATCTTTAGCTTTCTAAGGACCCTCCAGACTGCTTTCCAAAGTGGTTGTATGAGTGTACATTCCCACCAGCAGTGTAATAGCGTTCCTCGTTCTCCACATCCCCTCCAGCATTTGTCGTTGGCTGATTTGTGGATGTGGGACATTCTGACTGGGGTAAGGTGGAATCTCAGGGTTGTCTTTATTTGCATTTCCTTCACCACCAGGGATGATGAACATTTCCTCATGTGTTTCTTTGCCATTTTTATTTCTTCATTTGAGAAGTCCCTCTTTAGTTCCCTTGCCCATTTAGTAATTGGTTTGTTAGGTTTGGGAGGGATTAGTTTCTTGAGTTCCCTGTATATACAGGATGTTAACCCCTTGTCTGATATATTGCTGGTAAATATTTTTTCCCAATTAGTTGGTTGTCTTTCTAGCTTGGTTGCGATAGCTTTATCTGTGCAGAAGCTTTTTATTTTAAGGTAGTCCCATTTGTCGAGTCTATCTCCAATTTGTTGTGACCCTGGGACTCTGTTCAGGAAGTTCCTTCCTGTGCCTATTAGTTCGAGTGTCTCTCCTACTCTGTCCTGCAGTAGTTTCAGAGATTCAGGTTTAATGTTAAGGTCTTTAATCCATTTTGAGTTGATGTTGGTGCATGGTGATAGGCTGGGGTCCACTTTTAGTTTTCTGCATGTGGCTGCCCAGTTTTCCCAGCACCAGCGGTTGAAGAGGCTGTGTTTCTTCCATTGTATGTCTTTGGCTCCTTTGTCGAATATCAGCTGGCTGTAGGCCTGTGGATTTATTTCTGGATCTTCTATTCTGTTCCATTGGTCTTCAGGTCTGTTTTTGTGCCAGTACCAAGCTGTCTTTGTTATTATAGCTCTGTAGTAGAGTTTGAAGTTCGCCATGGATAGCCCTCCCATATTGTCTTTATCCCCTAGAATTGTTTTGGCTATTCTAGGTCTTTTGTTGTTCCATATGAATTTTTGGACTGTTTTCTGTATTTCAGTGATGTACGTCATTGGGATTTTAATAGGAATTGCGTTGAATTTGTATATTAGTTTTGGAAGTATTACCATCTTTACTATATTAAGTCGGCCTATCCAGGAGCATGGGAGGTCTTTCCATTTCCTAGTGTCTTCTGCAATTTCTTTCTTTAACTTTTTATAGTTCTCATTAAATAGTTCTTTTACATCTTTGGTTAGGTTAATTCCTAAATATTTTATTTTTCGGGAGGTTATTGTGAATGGGGTTGCTCCCTTTATTTCCCTCTCTTCCTGTACATTATCAGTGTATAGGAAGGCAACTGATTTTTGTGGGTTTATTTTGTATCCTGCTATTTTGCCGAAGTGATTTATGATTTCTAAGAGTTTGGGGATGGAGTTTTTGGGATCGTGGAGGTATAGTATCATGTCGTCTGCAAAAAGGGATAGTTTAACTTCTTCTTTCCCTATGCAGATCCCTTTAATGTCTTTTTCTTGCCTTATTGCCCTGGCTAAGGTTTCTAGGACTATATTGAAGAGGAGTGGAGACAGTGGGCATCCTTGCCTTGTTCCTGATTTTAGGAGAATTGGTTGTAGCTTTTCCCCATTAAGTGTAATATTGGCTATTGGTCTGTCATAAATGGCTTTTATTGTTTTTAGAAATGTTCCTTCTATTCCTATTTTCTCCAGAGCTTTTAGCATGAATGAATGTTGAATTTTGTCAAAGGCCTTTTCTGCATCTGTAGCGATAATCATGTGATTCTTGACCTTGGCTCTGTTGATATGTTGGATTACATTTATTGACTTACGTATGTTAAACCATCCCTGTGTCTCTGGGATGAAGCCTACCTGGTCATAGTGAATTATTTTTTTTATGTGTTTCTGGATTCTGTTAGCTAGAATCTTGTTAAGGATCTTTGCATCTGTGTTCATCAAGGAGATTGGCCTGTAATTCTCCTTTTTGGTTGGGTCTTTGCCTGGTTTGGGGATGAGTGTGATATTGGCTTCGTAGAATGAGTTTGGGATAGCTCCTTCCTTCTCTGTTTCTCTGAAGAGCTTGAGGAGTGTGGGTATTAGTTCTTGTTTAAAGGTCTTATAGAATTCTGCTGTGAATCCATCTGGTCCTGGGCTTTTTTTTGTTGGAAGATTTTTGATAGCTTCCTGTATCTCATTATAGGATATTGGCTTATTTAATTGGTTAACTTCTTCTTTGCTCAGTTTGGGCAACTTGTATTTCTCTAAAAATGCATCCATTTCTGCCCGATTTTCTTCCTTTAGAGAGTATAGCTTTTGAAAGTAGTCTGTTAGAATTGTTTGGATATCTTGGGTACGTGTGGTGATGTTTCCCGTGGCATCCCTAATCCTATTAATATGGGTTTCCTCTCTTCTTTTTTTAATTAATCTAGCCAATGGGCCATCAATTTAGTTTATTTTTTCAAAGAACCAGCTTTTTGTTTGGTTTATTTTGGTTATGGTTTTCTGATTTTCGAACTGGTTAATCTCTGCTTTTAATTTGGTTATCTGGCTTCTTCTAGTAGCTTTAGGTCCCATTTTTTCCTGTTTTTCTAGCTGTTTTAATTGCAACATGAGATTATTTACTTGGTCTGTCTCCATTCTCTTGATGTGGGCACTGAGGGCAATAAATTTGCCCCTCAGGACTGCTTTTGCTGTGTCCCACAAGTTTCTTTGTGCGGTGTTTTCATTTTCATTGAGTTGTAGGAAATGCTTTATTTCTTCTCTGATCTCTTCTGTTATCCAGGCATTGTTAAGGAGTGTGCTGTTCAATTTCCATGTATTAGAGAAATTTCTGCGGTATGCTTTGTTATTGAGAGCTAGCTTGATTCCACTGTGCTCAGATAGGATACAGGGGATTAGGTCGATCCCTTTGTATTTGCTTAAGTTCCTTGCATGAAGTATGATATGGTCTATTTTGGAGAAAGTTCCGTGAGCTGCTGAGAAGAATGTGTACTGTGTTGTTTTAGGGTGAAATACTCGGTAGATGTCAGTTAATTCCGCTTGAAGTATGGCCTCTCTTAATTCGGTAGCTTCTTTGCCAATCCTCTGGTTGGTAGACCTGTCCTTTGGTGAGAGTGGTGTGTTAAAGTCTCCTAGTATTATCGTATTGGGATCTATTTTATTCTGTAAGTTTGAGAGCATTTGTTTGACATATCTGGGTGCACCAATATTTGGGGCATATAAGTTGATGATGGTTATATCCTCCTCTTGGATTGTTCCCTTTATTAATATGTAGTGTCCGTCCTTGTCTTTCTGTACTGATTTTAATGAAAAGTTTATTTTGTCAGATATCAGGATAGCTACACCTGCTTTCTTACTGGGGGCGTTTGATTGGTAGATCCTTTTCCACCCCTTCACTCTGAGTTTGTTTGTATGTTTGGCTGAGAGGTGGGTCTCCTGAAGGCAACAGATGGATGGGTCTTGTTTTCTGATCCAGTCCTCAGTTCGTTTTCTTTTAATTGGCGAATTCAGCCCATTTATATTAAGAGAAAGTATAGAGAGATGCATTGTTGTCCCTGCCATTCCGTTTTCCTAAGTTTTTCTTTTTTCCTTTCCTCCTGTGCTTGCTCAGTTAGACTCTGAGTAACGCCTGTTTGGGGCAGGCCCCAGTTCCTGGCTGCTTTCTTCAGGTTGTGTCCCCCCTCTTAGAATTCTTTGTAATGCTGGCTTAATGTTTATGTATTCATTTAGTTTTTCTTTGCTATTAAAAGTTTTCAGTTCTCCATCAAATGTGAATGCTAGCTTTGCCGGGTAGATCAGTCTGGGTTGGCAGTTATTGGCTCTCAGGGCTCGTATGGTGCTTTCCCAGGTTCTTCTTGCATTCATTGTTTGTGTGGAGAGATCTGCAGTAATTCTTATTTTTTTCCCATTGTAGTATAGCTCCTTATAGCTCCTACTTCATTTTTGCTGCATGCAGGATTGTTTCCTTATTATTCAGATCTATCATTTTTACTATAATGTGTCTAGAAGTGTTTCTCCTGGTGTCTTGCTTGTTGGGTGTTCGATAAGCTTTTGTGATGTAGTTAAGATGGTCGTTTTTGAGGTGGGGAAAATTTTCATTGATTATATTGTTAAATAGGTGTTGCATTCCCTTGTTCTGGAATTCCTCACCTTCGTCCACTCCAATAATGTGAAGGTTAAATTTTTTTAGCATTATCTGCTTGCTCTTGAATATCCCTTTGGTTTAATTTGAGTGATTTTTCCATATCTGTCACTTTTTGGTCCAGTTGGTGTATTCTGTCTTCTGTATCTGACACTCTACCTTCCCTTTCATTCACTCTGTTGACAGTGGCTTCTATTATGGTTTGCATGGAGGAAATGGATCCCTTTATGGATTCGATGTTGGTTCTCAGAGTACTGATCTCAGTATGTATTTCCTCTAATTTGGCGCTTATCTCACTTCTTACTGAGGTTTGTGCAGCTTCTATTTTTGCATGCATCTCTTGTTTGATACCCTGTATCTCTTTGGATAGTTCATCCTTGTGCTCTTTCAATTTCTGATCAATTTCTCGCTTTATTTCTTGAGTCATTGCCTCCAGCAACCCTTGGAAGTAGCCTTTGTCTTCCATTCCTGCTTTGCTCCCACTGGGGCTCTCCCCTGTGTGGCTGCTGGCTTTTGAGGTGAGCTTGCTGTCCTGGGTGGTAGTAAACCTTGTGATTTTTCTCTGTGATTTTCGCATGGAGGTTCAGGAGACTGCTCTTCAATTTTGTTTTGGTGTGTCTGTCTTTGCTTGGTTGCTGATTCTGTATTGGTAGAGAGAGTCTGTGCCTGATCTGGGTTCTGTTGGGAGCCTATTTCCAGCTGCTATTCTGACTTACTTAGGATTCTCAGCTCTCTGCTGTAGATTGCTGGCAGTTCCCGCCTTTGGAAGGGTTGGGCAGCCTAGACTGCTTGTGTTTGCTCCTACGGGTGTTCTTGTGAAGAACAGATGCTCTGGATGCACTCTCCCAAATGCTGGAGTCTGCTATGGGCTCCTGATGTGTTTTTGTTTGTTTGTTTTGGGCTGGTTGTGGGCTTGAACTCTAGGTTTGGGTGCTGTCCCTCACCTTTTCAGCTCAAGGCTGGCACCCTACCGTTTGAGCCACAGCACCACTTCTGACCCTTTTTGCTTTTGTGATGCTGAGGAATCAGATGCAGGGCCTCATACATCCAAGACTATTACTCTATTGCTGAGCCGCCTTAACAGTCTGAGCTCCTGCTTACTATCAGGTGCTGGCAGCCTGTGTTGCCCAATTCCCAGTCTAGGGTATATGGGTGGAGTTTTGGTGGGGTTTGGGCTTCTCTTGTCCTGGGCCTCCAGGTCTTTTGTTGTCACAGGCGTGCTTCCCGGGGGAGTGTTGTTTCCTGGTTTTCTCCCCTCTGTTGAGGCATATGCTCAGCTTTTTACTTCGTGTTGTTCAGGCGCTGGATCCCCGGGCCTGGTTCCGGCCCCAACCTGGAACGCGCTCCTTAGGCCTGTGCTGATGTGTATACCACCTAGGTTATGCAGCCTGGAGAGCACTCGTTAGGCCTGTGCTGATGTGTATACCACCTTGGTTATACAGCCTGGGGGACACAGTTCAAATTTCTTCTACTGTTGGTAGTCTTGACCCAGGGGCGCTGTTCCTGGCTTGGGCATTTAAGCTCCCTTTCAGGGGTGCTCTTGCTCTAGCCTGGCCAGCTGAGTGTGCTCCACGGGCTGGTGGAGCTTTCAAACACTTTCCAGTTTTAGTGGGTCCTGTGGTCCGGGTGTTGGGGTAGGGAGTCTAGGTCAGGGTCTGGGGATTCCCTCCAGCTCTGGTCTCCCTTGAGGGATACACTTCCCCTTTGGGGTACTCACCCTGGAGCTGGTTGTTTCTGTCTGGTGTAGGTCATCAGTTGTTGTTGCAATCCGGGCTGGGTTGGGCGGTGGTGGCTCCGTGTGATTCTTTTTTGTCTCTGCCTCTGTCGAAGCTGTCGGGTCAAGAGTGTCCACGCTCAGGCAGCTTCTTCCTGGTACCTATGCGGCCCGAGTGACCCCGCCGGGTCGTTGAGATCGTGATCGGGCGGGCGGGTGGTCTGCAGACAGGTCCTTTTGTCACTCTGCTGATGTCGAGCGGCTTTGGCGGGATGGAGCCTCTCTGAGGGGTGGGGGTGGGATCCTTGTGGAGACTCCAGGCTGGTAGGTTTCTCTGTTCCTGGCGATCTGCTGTTCTGTAAACCAGTACCTGATGTTCTGAAAGCGGCCCCCTGTGTCTCTGCTGTGTCTCTTGGGGCTCCTGCAGCCCCCGCCGGGCCGGCTGGCCCGCGGCTTGGCGCACTGCCGCGCGGCCAGTAAAGGTTGGGGGAGGGGTCTTCGCTTTTCTCTGTTCTGAAATTCTTCTTTTCCTCTCTTTCTTTTTTTGTTATTCTCCACCTCTGGTTTTTCTCTGAGTGTTCGCCTTTTTGTTGTTGTCGGTCTCTTGGGGAGATTAAGCGTGGGAACTCGAACTCTCTTTTTGGTTGGAGAGAGCTGTGGCGTTTCCCTACTGCCCCGTCGCCATCTTGGTCCCCCCCCCCACCCTTGGCTGCTTGTTTTAAAACAGATACACATTAAAATATTTAAACTCAAATAACAATTTTTTCTTAATGCAAAAATTACAATCACCATCATTGTACCAAAAAACTAGACTTAACACCTTTATGCCTTAAAAAAAAACATATCCAATGGCAGAATATCATTGAGAGCAAATCACATACAAATAAACTTTTCAACCCTCTTTTTAAGGCCTTCTTAATTTTAATTTTAACACATCCAATGGGCAGTTTTAGCAATGCTATTCAGATCATCACATAACTCATTTTCACCATCATGTTTCCAGTGTCTATCTGCAGGGAAAAGGGACAGAATGAAGATAGGCCACTTGGTCCTTCCTGTGGAATGGGCACACACCCATTCTCAATCTTTAGGGTTAGATGAACTGTGTTTGTGCCAGTTTGCCCTCTTTAACCATGTGTGGACTTCTCCCAGGACCTGTTCCACCATGCATGACCAGCTCAACTCCACTTCTGCCTGTTCACCCTTCACTCCTAAAGATAGATATTCTGTTGGCTTCTAAGTTTCACCTTTTTGTTAAGCCAGATATTTTGATTACAGTGTAAACAGCCTTATGCATTCTAAACTAACACATTTTCAAATTTTCATGTTAAACAATCATTAAAAAGCCATTTAAAACAACGTGAAAATTGTATAAAATTTTTCTGGTAATGTCCCAACCTCATAATTTTTGAATTTTAAAGTTAAACTCACCTAATTATTACAGCATGCGGACAATTTCTATCATGAACATGTTCATAAACACATACAAAACACAGATCTTTAAGTCCACAAAAAATAAAAATCAGTTTTATGTACATTTTCTAAAGTTTTCAAACAAAAATTTAAGACAATATTTCTTTTAAACTAAGTAACTTTGTTGAGTTTCGTTTTCCCAGGTCTTGCTTGTTTAGCAAAGCATTTCACCAACTGTTCTTTTGAAGCCCTTTTGTTGGAGAAAGGCTGGGGGGGGGGGGCGGGAGAGGTCACCTGAAACTAAACTGGCCTGATTCTTATCCAATTTTAGATCAGAGCACTTTACATTGTTGGGACTAGCTGAAAAGTCAAAACCAGGCACACAGCCTTCTCTTTCATTGAGCCCAGCTGGAGGCTGGAACTTTTATTTCCCCATAGATGTTTGAATAAATTTCAAAAACACAAAACCAAAAACCCACATTTAAAACTAGTACCAAGAGGCTGGGAAGGTGGCTTAGTTGTAGATCGCTTGCCTTGCATGCATGGGGGCCTGGTTCAATTCCCCAGCACCATATAAGCAAAAGGAAAAAAGCTGGAAGTGGAGCTGTGGCTCAAGTGGTAGAACGCAAGCCTTGAGCTGAAGAGTTGAGGGATAGCACCCAGGCCCAGAGTTCAGGCCCCATGACCGGATCCCCCAACAAAAAAAAAACAGAAAAATAACTAGTACCAATTCTAAAACAGAACTAGACAGCACAACAACCAAAGGCTGAGTTTATCCCTACCAGAACTCTGTGCCATTCTCACTCAGCAAGCTGAATCCAGAGTCTGCTGAATGAGCCTGCCACTCTCACCCAGAACTTCCCTGTCTCAGGAAATATAGAACGAGAACAATCAGGCCTCAGTGAATGGGGTGACATCTCACCAACATGTGTTGACCCAGGGGCCTTTCAAGGTGGAAGAGAAGTCCCAGTCATTTGGGGGCAAGGGAAATAAGTCCCTAGTTGCCATCCCCTCAGAGTGGCAGATTCTCCCTTATAATCAGTACTCCCTGGGTCAAGGCTTAAGGGTAAGATAAACTCCAAATGACAGACAGAACACTCAGCATACAGACACAACTTACAAAGGCATGCTGCAGCATTGTAAATTGCCAACCAAAAAGTTCCAGACTACAGAAAGAGTTTCCCAAAAAACTGGAAAACTTCCCAATACAGACGGAAAACTTCCCAAAAAATGTCTGCATGAAAGTGCCAGACTACAGATGGAAAATTTCCCAAAAAATGTCTGTACTAAACAGCAATCTATCCAGAGGGGTCTGGGGACATCTCCTCACAGACCTCATTGACAGTCTTATAGCATGTCCGCCAAGACTCCTTGCCAACCAGAATACAGACCTCGCTGGACACCAGAATTACAGATACAGAACCTGCAGGCAACCAAATATACAAAACAGCAATGCCTAGACTTGACAGCTGGGTTTTTGGGGGCGTCTGGAGGGTCTTATGAGGCAGAATCCAGACGAGCCCCCAGAAATGTTTTATGGACTTGGTACCACCGAAAGACCACCAGAGACCACAACCACTGCGAACAGCAAAAGAGTAGTTTATTTGCAAGCTCAAGCTTGGTCTTCTGTGCACTGGGTAACCAATGACACAAAGTCCCCGAAAAATCAACACAAAATCAATACAGCTTTTATAGTATTGAACAAACAAGTTTAGGGAATTTCCACACAAGCAGTTACATGATTGGTTTGAGTCCACTCTAACCACACTGCCCTTTCTCTGAACTATTGTTATTTTCTGTTCCTGGAACGCTTGGGCAACTATTCTGCTTTCTTAAGGGTGGGCAGGGTTGGTGGCAACATGTGTTTTTTTTCTCTCTCTCTTGGGGTTAGTCTGAGGGCAGACTAGCACAAGATGGTGGAGTTAATCTCAAATTGGACTTATTTAGGCTCTTCAGCCTGAATAAAACATAGCATACCACATCCAAACTTTTGGTAAAACACAGGTCTGTCTTACACTGTTGGACCAATAGAAGTGTATGTCTAGTGCTGTTGCAGGTGTGTCTTAAGGTGTGTGGAGTTTTTCATCCTTATGATCTTGCAATGGTGAAATTGACCATCTCCATAATTACCTGAGAAGATCTCTGCTGAGACCTCTATAAGTCACAGCTTAACAAAGAGCAATATTTACAATGAAATATATTGAACAACCAGACATCATGACCAAAATTAGTTTTACCTGATTCAGTGTATTTTTTACACTCTATATCACATGTACAAGTTCCTCATTCTTTTCTCTCATTATGTTGTCTTTCCTTGTTTTTGTTTTGTTTTCAGAACCATGGTATAATAGGATATTTCTTATATTTTTGTCTTCCAGTCTTCAGAAAGTCTGCAGTTAAATAAGCTTAAGTTTCTTTCCTTAGAAAATTAAAAGCACATTGGGTGGGGTCTTCATCATAATTTTTTTATGATCTCAAATACTTTTTTATTTCTGGCATTTTACCTGTATAATCTCACTTCAATGTTTTCCAAAGGGCACTTTAGTGGAAGGAGGAAATTCAAAGTGAATTCTGGTAGAGAATTTCTGTTACTAAAAACTCTGGTACATAATAAGGTAAGCAACTCCAAAATTATTCATTAGAGAGATGAGTTGAAAGTCAGCTTTTTCCACACTAATACTCTTTCCTCAACGAAAACAGAGGATTTAAAATAACTAATATTTTTTAAGTTATTGGCACAAATGTGCACGAATTTTCTAGAAATAAAATGATCACTCACGGTCACTGATACTACAAAGAATGCTTTCCAATAAGAGGAATCCCTTTCAGACATTTTCACACAATGTGTATCTGCCTGGTAACAGCATCCCAAACTAGACTAATGCATTTAATAGCTATTTATTTTTTGTTGCTTTTTTGCAATACTGTTTTCTTATCATATTGATTAGTATGAATTCTATGGCCAGTATAAAATCGCATTTGTAATAAAAGTTACTAGATGGGACCTTCATGGATGAGGTGGTGTGGGGTTTCTGGTGGAGCCTTGTCTGATTCAAGGGAGGAGTTGGTATTGGCACAGTCTCTGTGGTGGAGCAGGGTGGGGCTTTGAGGCTGAAGCGCAGTCTGTGTAGGGCTTTGAGACAGCAGGGAGGGGACAGGAAGGACTAGACTTGTTAGGGGCAGGGTCTCTTGTGGAGTAGGCAGGATTGAGCATGAAGGCTGGCAGGTGGACCGGTTTTTAGTGGAAGAAGGTGGGGTTACTGGGGAGGAGGCTGTTGGGGGCAGAGCTTTGAGAAGGAAGAACAAGGCTACAAAGGAGGAGATTACTTAGAGGAGGGGTGCTGGTAGACCACTGTGAACCCTTGTGGGATATGTAGGGTGAGGTTCCCCATAAGGCAGGGAAGGGAATGGAGGCAAGAGGCTGACGGAAGGTGGAGATTCTGGTGGTACTAGGAAGACGTGGGCTAGTAATTGGTGAGGTTTCTGGTGGAGAATGGCAGGCCTTAGGGAAGTGTGCTAGGGTGGAGGTGGGGTTTCTTGCACAGCAGGATGTAGTTACAATGTATGGAGGATTTTTTCAGGACCAGAGCTTTGTGAGAGCAGTGAGAGGATAAAGTGCACTAGACTAGTTAGGATGGAGTTTCTGGTGTAGCCAGTCATCACTTCAAAAAGAAAAATCAGGTTGGGTGGGGATTTCAGTGTTGCAAGGCAGGACATGGACTTTGGACAGGGTTTCTAGTAGAGCAAAGAAACCTTCAAAAAGGGACTATGGAGGGACAGGGATTTACAATTCAGTCTGGTGAGGCTTCCAGAGGGAGGCCAACTGGTGCAGTGGTTTCTAGTGGAGCAATGTGGGTGTCGGGAGATTGAATAGTGTGGTGGGTATTTTCTAGTGGGGTTTTTCTGGAGCAGGACAGAGTTTGGAGCCATGGGGCTAGTTGGAGGAGGGGCTTTGAGAAGGAGTGGAAAGGCTACAATGGTGTAGGATAATTATGGGCATGGTATCTGGTGGTTTAGTGTGTGGATCTGAGGAAGGAACCAATAGGGGGTGGGCTTATCTGGGGAGCAAGGCAGGGCATTGAGAGAGTAGATGTGGGAGGTGGAGAGGCTTGTGGTGGAGAAGGGCTGGCTTTCTAGGCAGGACATGGGCTGTGTGAGAATCTTTGGCCAAGCAAGGTAGGGCTTCAAGGGAAGTTATAGGCAGGTGGAGGGTTTTTGGTGTAGCATGACGGGCTTTGTGGGAAGAGGTAGGTTCAGGGCTTTGAGAGGTTAGGCCACTTAGAAGTAGGCTAGTTGTGGGAGGAGTTTCTGATGAAACCAGGAGGGGCTCGAGGGAGAAGGATGATCGGGGTAGGTTTGAAAGGAAAGGGAGGAGCTTGTAGGTACTAGGATATGGGAGCAATGGGACTATGAAGGACTAGAGTAGTGAGGGGCGTGGTATCTGGTGGATGAGGTGGGGATTCGAGGAGTAGCCCAATGTAGACAGAGTTCTTGGTGCAGTCAGGTGGGACATAGAAGGAGATATGGATGTGACCTGGTTTCTGGTGGTGCAGAGCAGGGATTCCAGGAAGGGGTGGAGTGGAAGAGGAATTTCCCTATAGCAGAGAAGGGCTTTCAGGAAGGAGTCTGGTTTCAGTCAGGCTTTTGAAAGTTTATAGCAGGGCTACCAGGGGGTAGGTTATTTAAGGTTGGGCTTTTTAAGGAAGAGGCTGACTGGAAGTGTATTTCCAATGGATCCAGTCAAGTTTTATGGAAAGAGGGGATAGGAAAGGGGCAAGGCTTTGTGAATAGTGGAGCAACAAAACATAAAGTTACTACTAATAAATACAATATAAGAACACCATTTTCTGTCAGTGTAGAATTATATTACTTTTATGTATGCAAGAGATACTGGAGAAAGTAACCAAGTAATAATTCCTTTCTAGTGAAATTTTTCTTTATTCCAGTTGAGTGAAAATAAACCACAGGTCATATCAGGCTCAGAGGCACACAGGAGACTAAGACATATGAAGCATTGGATTTGATTCCCCATCACCACCATTAAGGACCACAAATAAAAAGTTTAAAATTTCTCACTTGGTCATAATGGACACTATTGTCTTAAAATTGGAAATGAATAGAATTTTTACTCTGACCATTTTAGAAATCCTAAATGTAAGTAGTAATTGTAGTGACTGTCTACTCGACCAGCGAGGAAAAACGACCACCACACCAGGAGTCTTCTCAGATCACGCTTTATTGGAGAGCCTTTTAGTTGTAGGAGAGCTTGGGCGCGAGAGGAGAATCGGAACGCGGGTCTTTCTATTGTTGGTCGCCTGCCTTTCACCGTCACCAGGTGTCATGGGATTGGCTGGGGACTCTACCTGGCTCGCGCACGCGCACAGCCCAGGCGTCCCGCCAAGCACCGTCTGGGGTGGTTACCTCAAAGCTGCAAGGGAGTGGGCGGAGTCTCGCCTCGGCTCCCTACAAGTAATGTTTTAACTTTATACAATATTGGGATGTATACTAAAAATAATTAGGAAAATATAAAATTGTATGCAGAATGTTCGTTCTCCACCATCAATTCTAATCTAAAAGAATTTAAAACCAGAAAATTGCCATATAGTGAGGTTGCAGCATGGTTTCTTTTCAGTCATCAAAATGGTGACTTAAGCAATGTGTCTTTATCATTGGATGCATTGATGTTAAAACTTCTAAGAATGTGAAGCACTACTATACAGACCCTGAAGAAACTCAGAAGGAACTGTGAAATGATGTTGGAATAAAATTAATGACTAATTAGTGTAGGCCAATAAATACTTTCCACAAAAAAAAGGCTACATTGAAAAATAAACAGTGAAAAGGAAGCAGGCAGGCAGACCTAGAAGTAAACATTATCCAATGAAAAACATCTACAGAGGCATGATTGCAATCTTCTTTTACCTAAGTTACAGTTACTGACTTATGTTCTTCCCTAATGCCAAATAACAAAGACATGAAAATACAGTAATCATTTTCAAGGCATTAGAATTTACAGAAAGAATTCAATGAATGTATTGCTAGAAAGTAAAGATAGATGTCTGAGTTAAAGAGTGAAGAAAATATCCATAATCTCTGGCCCTCTGCTGTGACAGGGGTACAAGCCGAAGCACAAGGAGAATGGACAGAAGTACAGTAGGACATACCAGTAGTTCGCAAGATGCAATGATGAATGTAAAAGGGGAGAAAAGCAACAAGATCGTCACTTAGCACAAATGGAATGAGAGAGGGAGAGGGAGAGAAAAAAGGGAATATTAAGAGTTTAAAGTGAACCTGTCTGCCAGGACTATCCTGAGCATATATTAATTAATAAAAATGAGGGAAACCATGGAACTTATGTTTCTTTGAGTCTGGCTTCTGTTCTTTCTGATAGAAGCATAAAATTCCATTGTGTATATATACCACATTTTCTTGATCTTGTCATCTATTGAAGGGCATCTTGATTGGTTCCATATCTTAGCTATAGTAATAATGCTGCAAAAACATAGTTGTATATTTAGTGTGGTTTAGCTTGAGATCATTTCCACAAGTGCCCAGGAATGGGATTGCTGGTTCCAGAGCTATAGATATTTGACCTTACAAAATGATGCTAATTGAAATGAACTCCAAGTCATAGAAACAACAAGCCTTTTTTTTCCCCAGATATCAACCTTGATGTAGTAACGTAGTGTATCTAGATCTTATTTTATTTCATTTGTCTTTTTCCACTGGTTTATCCCTGGAAATATCTGTCTTGATTCTGGTACCTTCCATCTTGTATATGCATTTATCTGATTTGGAGAAGGAAAGGGAAAAAATATAGTGATGAAAGAAGTATAAAGAGTGACCCATTGCAACAATGATATTCACATGGCACTATATCAGAAATGAACTTTACAACTTTGGGGTGGGGGGTGTGGAGGGTGGGAAGGGATATGAGAACAACAATGGAGTGGGTAACACTATTCAACAAGGAAGGTACATTACTCATGTAACTGTAACCACTCTGTATAGTATTTTTGAAATAAAAAAATATAAAAATTGATTCTATTCCAGGAAAAATATCCTTTTCAAAATAATACATCTGTAAGTACTTGTGAGGGATTCTAGAGTCAAGCTATTAGACCTGGAAAGGGATAGATTGGGAAGTCATCTCAAACAGCAGTCAAAAGTCTGAGAGCTGCCGGGCGCTGGTGGCTCACGCCTGTAATCCTAGCTACTCAGGAGGCTGAGATCTGAGGATCGCGGTTCAAAGCCAGCCTGGGCAGGAGAGACCGTGAGACTCCTATCTCCAATAAACCACCAGAAAACTGGAAGTGGCGCTGTAGCTCAAGTGGTAGAGCGCTCGCCTTGAGCTGAAGAGCTGAAGGACAGCGCCCAGGCCCAGAGTTCAAGCCCCACGACCGACAAAAAAAAAAAAAAAAAAAAAAAAAAAAAAGTCTGAGAGCTGTGCTCTGGAAAGGTCAAACAGTCAAGGGAAGACAGAGGTATAAGCTATTACCTCAAGAGTATTTAAGTTAGAGCTGTTGGACAATGAAAGATTAAGACTTTGGAGACAAGATGTATGTCTTTGTTATGGTTGTAATGACTATTGCGCCCTTGTGCTCCCTAACAATAAGGGATTCATTATCACTATGTATACAAACAATATCTCATGTCAATAGTTGTTGTAAACACCAGCAAGATTGATGTGGACATACCTGTAGCCACTGACCATGCCCCCCCATAGTAGAATGAATATAAAGCATGTCAAGCACGATTTAGGGATCCAGAAGCTGGCAATGAGGCTTTGGGTCCTCTGGTGTCTTCTTTCCTATCACTTCCTATGATTTCTCAGTTCTTTGGCCAGGTATCCCATCATCTTTGCTGTCCCATGTTGTGGTTAGTGACAATACTGATATTCTGAACACCTCAAAACAAAATGGAAAAACACTTCCTCAAAGAAGATTGACGAATGTATAGGAGCACCTGGAAAGATACCAAACATCAGCAGTCATACTGTGATCCTCTAGCAAAAAAGTACAATTCAGAAGTATCTTAACTTCTGATAATATAAGAGATGGATAATTGTCCCTTTTGTATATTTGGTATTGCATAATTTTTCAGAAACACATATACGTTGTGAAATAATGTTATTTATTTTATAGGTCACAGACCACGTCACGGGAACGATGACCCTATTGTCTTATCTCAGTTGCCTGATTCAGACTTAGATGATTGTGAATTGCCTAATTATGAACATTTCTTCATGAAACTTAACAACACAGAATGAAGTGTCAGCGTCAGGCCATTCCATACTTGTAAGGATTTTTACGTATATTAGAATAATATACACCTACACTGCTCAGCACTCAGGGCACATTGGTATGTTATAATTATCTTCAGATCAGAGAAACGCTAGAGCTTAAAATAGAATGATGGGCTATACATTTTCAGTGCAAGAGTGATGATCACCCCCTGCAATTATTCTCATTGGAGAATCCTTCCTATACATTTTACTAACTTAGCTTCTACTCTGTGCTTTATCATTATCAGGGAGTGTCACACTGTCTTGAGCTACAATACTGCATCAACCTTAGCTGCCTTTGAATTTTATCTCCAATATTGATACCAAGGTCAACTCTGCAACTCTAATCACATAGTTAGTTGACACCCGAATTTTCAAGCCTAGTTAAAAATTCAGCTATCACTGTTCATTGCCAGTGTTAAAGATCTCAGCCCTATAGATTTATTGTGTATCTTCTTGTATTTCCAACACTGCCTTAGATGTTGGTTTTTGAAGTAGAGCTTTTAGTTTGCATTTGATTTATGGAGGTACTAGTGATGCCAGTTGACCTGCACATATTATAATGTAAGTAATTTGATGTTTCGACATATGAATTTAATTTTGGCAATTGAATAAGTGAATACACATCACTCACAAAAGTTTCTTTATGAGTATTGGTATTACTTTATTGTGAACTTGCTAAAAGCCAGCCATGGGAGCATATGTCCCAAATCCCATCACTTCTGTCATTGAGACAAGGCTTGAAAGGTCCAGCCCACTTGGCAATTCATAGTGAGAACCTTTCTACAGAGAAGGGGGAGAGAATATCAAAAAAAGCAAATGAATCTTCCAACAGTTTTGTTACATATTCTTTACACTTAGCCATTAAGACCACTATAATAGTATTGTTCATGACTTCTTGCCTACTCTTTTCCTATTCTGAGCTGTTTTGTTAATGGATTTCTAAGAAATCATATAAGAATCGCATAAGAAATCTATATAAATAATATAAGAAATCATATAAAATAGTTTTGTTGAGATATGTAATCCAAAAGGAATAATTTCAGGAAACTATTAAGCACATAGAATGTAATGCAGGGCTGGGAAGGTGGCCCAGTGGTAGAGCACTTGCCTTGCATGCATTAGGCATTGGGTTCGATTCCTCAGTGCCACATAAGCAGGGAAAAAAAGCCGGAAGTGGTGCTATGTCTCAAGTTGTAGCGCACTAGCCTTGAGCTGAAAAGCTGAGGGACAGTGCCCAGGCCCAGAGTTCATGCCCCACGACCGGACCCCTCCCCCCCCCCAAATGTAATGCGTTGACTCTTTATTAAAAACTTCAGCAGTTGTAGTTTGTTTATTCTGATAACAAAGATTATAAACTAAGTTACAATAGTATGCTAAATGGAACACAGAACTAGAAACATGAAGGGTAGCACTAAAGAATGCTACTGCTACCACTAATAGAGTAAGAATGAAATTTAGGCAAAATTCCCTCAGAGTAAAAGCCACAGGACAACCCCTACATTGCTTTCATTGTTTCATATGAAGAAAAGACTTTTTTTTAGTAAAGACAATTTTTCACAGTTATTAATATCAATTGGGTATATATTTCTTACGGCCTTCACGAAGAATGCTGTGACCATGTTGATGGAAGCTGATTTCTCTGGGACCTACTACACAATGTGCAGAATCATTTCAAGCACTGCACCTGCATTAGGGTAATTTTAGTGCTCATGAGTATTTTTCAAGTTAGGAAATGAATTAAGTATTTTATTAAAAACAGAAGTAGGCATAAGGCTAAACAAATTTCCTAAGTACCTAAGACTTATCCGTTGTAGACCCATAATTCAAATCCAGGTTTCCACCAGGCACATGTGAGGATATTCTGTGTCACATTCATTACCTTTCGAGAGCTATGGAGCAGATGAACCCACATTATCTTCCTAATTATGGTAATAATGGCAATGACATTGCTACAGAATATAAATATTTTTAAATGAAAAGGGTGTGGGTAATGACATTGTAAGTGATCTTTATACCAAATAAAGTTCGGTATAATTTCTAAAGAAATAACTGAGTGAACATCATTCCGCTTCCACTGTTTATTATTCCTGGAGTAATTGCTTAAGGAGAACAAATCCATGTCAAAGACACTTGTGCTGATGAACACAGGCTTTTAGCATTAAGTACCTTGAATACACAGGGAATAGTTTGTTGTGGATATATAATCCAAAAGAAGTAATTTTTGTGGCTACTTACTTCCTTGTTGTACCAAAGAAAATCTATTCCCTATTCTAAAACATAGATTGATTTAATGGATATTAGTGATATCAATATAAATTAGGTGTGCATAATATATGTAATATATGCTATTACATAACATATAAATATTATATTTATAATATATATCATTACTGATATTCTATAACTACTATAAATAATATATGTATAAAACTAGTTTTAGTACTATACTGTGAAGGATACAAGGAATGACAACTTTATTTAAATAAATATATTAAGTTTTAGTCACCTAAGTTATTTTTGTGCCAGTACTGAGACTTGAACTATGGTCTGGGTGTTGTCCCTGAGCCATTTCACTCAGACTGGCTTCATATAGCTCTCTTCAGATCTCAGCACCTAAATAGCTGGGATTGCAGATATTAGTCTTGTTAAATTTTTTAATTCCATCCTTGGTAGGTTCTTACATAATTATTTTTGAATGTTCAATTATATTATGATATTCCATTTCTAAACCAATTCAGAATAAATAACTACTTATTGGGTAAAACTATATATTACAATCGAAATTGTAAGGACCCTATTTTACTATCAATTTTCAAAGATATTGCTAGTTTAATTCCTGGACAGACAAGTAGAAAAATTAAATTATGTGTGCATAATACATGTAACATACTATATTGCACAATATATAAATGATATGTTTATAATATATGCGTAATTAGGGAGATTGTATAATTACTATAAATAATATATGTATAAAACTGGTTTTAATATTATACTGTGAAGAATACAAGGAATGACAACATCCCTATCTTAACTATCTCATTTTCAACAGTATGTAAACTGTGCTATAAACATATATCTTCAAGAAAGCACACCTCTGTAATCACATATTCACCTTCAAATATTCTCCTCATCCCTATGAACATCCTGTAAGATTGGCTACACTTATCCACAGCAAACACTTTGTGATACTTTCTGGATAATGTTGCCTGTCTTCATGCTTATCAGCCTTTCAGCAACTTCAGTGAAGAGCATTTTCTCCTGCTTTGCCTGTAGACGATATCATCTTTGTTATTTCCCAGCAATGAAATTGTGCCTGGCACTGGAGCACTGGTACATTCAGAGGTTCTTTGGTTGTGTTTTAGTGTAAATGAAAACATACTGATTTGAAAATACTACAAATATTCGTTCTTTAAATTTATTGTTAATTCAAATATAATAGGGGTGGTTTTAGTGGTGCATGCCTTTAAATCTAGCTACTTAAAAGTCTGGAAACAGAGAAATGAACCATGAGACACTTATCTTCAACTAAGAACCAAAAAGCTAAAAGTGGAGCTGTGGCTCAAATGGAAGACTGGCAGCCTGAGCACAAAAGAAAAGTAAAAAAACCTATGCCCCTAATTTAAGTCACAGTATTAGCACTCATATAATATATATATATATATATATATATATATATATATATATATATATATATATATATATATATAACACACACACACACACACACACACACACATATAGGTTCCTAAAATATCCTGAGTTAATTTGTCAAAACCTGGTCATAGATTACATATGAGGTGTGAAAAAGTATGTAAGTCTGAAGTGACCCCAAGGTATTTTGACAAGACAACTGGAAGAGTTATCACTTAATCAAATAGTAATGAGGGATAGGTTTGTAGATAAAGATCAAAGCTCACTTTGGGATCTTTTGAATTTGTTAAAATCAGTAGCTAGTGGGCTGGGAAGGTGGCTCAGTGGTAGAGCGCTTGCCTTGCATGCTCAAGGCCCTGGGTTCAATTCCTCAGCACCACATAAGCAAAAAGAAAAAAAGCCGGAAGTGGCACTGTGGCTCAAGTGGTAGAGCGCTAGCCTTGAGCTGCAGAGCTGAGGGACAGTGCCCAAGCCCAGAGTTCAGGCCCCATGACCGGACTCCCCCCCCAAAAAAAAATCAGTAGCTAGGATTTGTCAGTAGACAGGATGTTATTAAGGACTTGAATTAAAGAAAGAACAGAGCTGGAGAAAAAAAGCCAAATAATTACGTGCACTCAGTGGTAACAATCATGAGAAGGAAGATTACAGAACTAAGCCCTGTGATACACAAATATGTAAAACATGACAAATGAAGAAAAACTAATAAGTATTTAATGCGGACTTATACGGATAGGTATTTTTAATGTTTAAGGGTTACGAAGTGATTGTGTGATGACCTAAAATTTAAGAAATTGGTAAGGTCAACTATTCCTTGGGCCAACGATAGCTGATAGTTTAAGTAAAATGGGGTCATAAGAGTATGTCTTGATATACCAAAGTGAAAACAGGCCAATATTTGGAAAGCCATTTTTTGGACATGTGGTTGTGTGACAATTACTGCAGTTTGTTCAAGTGTCAGTAGAAGGGTACAGTTTTAGTACAATGATAGAAATCTTTCAGGGATCTGGTAGATTTTCCCTCTGTCTTCAATTTCCCTTTTAGTCTGAGAACTAAACTATCATCACTGAAAGCCAGTCCCAAATTGTGCCTTTGGCAAGTTACCAGATATTCAGTCTATCACCTGCCCAAATAACAGAGAATGGGAACAGGTATACATTGAACACTCACAGTAGACAGGTCTCTGGTCTTTCTCAGGAAGAGCCTTCTGCAATTGTGGGATAGATAGGGCTGGATAATATACAAAATAACCATCATATGTTGAAAGTATTCTGCTAAGTTGACACCTGAAATATTGGATGTTTTAACTGCATTGTATTGATTATGATGAATCAGTTAATCAGAATGCTTATACAATATGATGTTAGTAGACTGTGAAATGTATGTTTATTTATTGCATTTCCTTTGTATAACATATAGTATGTTTGGAAATTTGGTATAAATCATTCATCATTTTATTTTTTCAATATGGATTAATACTAGTTCTCAAGCATAGGGAAATGCCCTGGAACTTTGTACCTTGAAGTCATATGTTGCCATGTGTCACATCCTATTTTCCTTGTACAGAGTTGGTAATAAATCATATGTAATTTATTTTTTATTTTTATTGATTTTCTATTGCAGAGTATGAACTTGGGCGCTGGGCACTGTTCCTGAGGTCTTTGGCTCAAGGTTAGCTCTCTAAAACATCAAGCCACAGTATCAATTTTAGTCTTGAGTGATTAGTTGGCGATAAGTGTCTCAAGGGAACTTTTCTGCCCAAGCTGGGTTTGAACTGTGATCCTCAGATATCAGCCTCCAGATTAGCCAAGATTACAGGCGTGAGCTACCAGCACCTAGATATATGTAATCCAAACTGAAGTTTTCTTCAAGTGTTTCATCCTACAATGAAGTTATTTTTCTTTCAAACTTTTTAATAAATATGTAATCTATTCAATTTTGAAAAGTACTGCTGTACCACCCACTTATTTGTGGCATTTCTGAAATCCAAGTTTCTCTCTGTTTCAGGGTGGATACTTTTGCCTGTATCAAGTATTATTGTTGAACACATAACATCTGGCTGCTTAGAAAACAAAGGATGTGAAACTACAGTAGCCAGATAAAGAACTTCCAGGACAATTCAAGGGCAACTCATGTACTTTCTGTGTAGGTGAATAGGGACCAGAGAAAAGAAATTTTTATAAGTGATTGAGTGTGTGTGCACATAGATGATCACTTGTTTATCTGTTGCTATAGATTTACACATTCACTAGTAAAACAATTATATATAAATATATATTATATATAAATATATATTATATTTATATATATAATTTATTTATATGTAAATTTATATTTTATATAAATTTATATATAAACATATTATATATATATATGCAGATCACAGTTTCCAAAATCCTGAGAACCACCTTCATGGGCATCACTTTCTTACATTACTCTTTGGGTAATAAGAATGAAACCTGGAATTGTCCAGTGGTAGAGAAATTACTCAGAGATTCAAGCATTTGTCTTTCAATATGTTGCTTGTTCTTAACTCTAAAATTAGGAAAACTGTTAATATATAATATATGTTATATTATAATATATTTAATATATTATATATAATGTATAATATATTGTATATTATAATATATGCTATATATAATACCTGACAGTAGTATATATTTACAAAGAAAAATACAATAAACCTATCAATGTCCATACTTTCCTAGCCTTGATTAAGTTCAGTAGAGTTAGGTGCATTACATCTCAATAGGAAAAGTCTACTGAAGTTCTAATGACCTTGAGCTAGATAAGGAGAATTCCTGTAAAAGAAGCCTCTTCTCAATTATGATAAAATGTAAGTTTGGAAAATTTTTTTGGATTTTTTTTGGGGGGCGGTCATGGGGCCTAAACTCTGGGCCTGGGTGCTGTCCCTCACCTCTTCACCTCAAGGCTAGTGATCTACCACTCAAGCCATAGCACCACTTCTGGCTGAAGAATCAAACCCAGGGCCTCGTGCATGCATGGCAAGCACCTTCCCAGCCCAAGTTTGGAAGTTTTCAAGAAGAGGAATTTGTCATTTGCTTTGCATCCTTGATTAGTAATGAATAGGTATCATTTTGCTCCAAATTTTGTTTCCTTTTATGTTTCCTAATCAGTTACACAGGATCATCATTCCATCGCATATCTTTAAGTCCTTCTTTTATTTCTTTTTATCATTAATGTTTCGTTGTTGCTGTTTTGCTGATGCTGAATCTTGAACTCAGGATCTAGGCAGTGTCCCTGAGCTCCAGGCTAGTGCTCTACCACTTGAGCCACAGCACCACTTCTGGCTTTTTCTTCCTGGGCTTGCTTTGAATCATGATACTCAGATCCCACCCTCCTGGGTAGCTTGGATTACAGATGTGAGCCACCAGGGCCCAGCACGTCCCTTCCCTCTATTTTAGATATTATTCTACAAGCCTCCTATCCAACGTCACTCCTAAGATAATAAAAGGAACTAGGCCAATAGTTCCTTCACACTCTCATCTCCTGTTATGGCTATTATGTGTCTTTTCCATTTTATCTTAAACCTACTTCACTGTTCTCTTCCTAATCCATGGTTCTAGGTGTGTTTCTAATAATAACCTAAATTTAGTGGCTATAAACCCTAAATCACTCAACTATTAATTTCATTTAATTGTTTTTCAATATGATTGGTTTTCTGTATAAATATGAGCTTATACTCAGCTTCGTGCATCTACCTCATGGCATAAGCAGAGACTAGGCTTATTCTACCTCAAATGCAAGAGGTTAGCCAAATAATAGCCTACAGTATTCCTGCCTAGGAGTCAGTCAAGTAGTTGAGTGCCTGAAAGAAGGAATGCATTCCTGGCATGGGAAGGCGTGGGAGAGACAAGAGCCTAGAGAGCAAACTGGAAGTCACAACATTTAACAACTTCTCCTTTGGGGAAACTGACCTCCTGCAAAGTGGCAGTGAGATAACACCTAGTGAATTTTCATATATGAAGGAAGTTGTCATGTCTCACTACACAACTCACTTGTAGTCAAAGAAAGGGTCATTCTTTTGTGTCCTCCATAGATCCAATCTCACTTAATCTCCATATTAGACTTTGTCCAGACGACTCTATTCCTACCAGAAGATCCCTAATGAGGAGAAAAGTATGATCTCTTGGCTTCTGACTGGCCCTGTGGGTACTGAGGCCACTTTTAGTTTTGAACCTGTTCCTCCTGACAAGGCTGTGGTGGGTGGTAGGAAAGCTCATTCTCTGAATTGTGCCCTAGTACCAAATCTCTTCAGAGAAAGTCAAGGAATGACAGATTCTGCCTGGGGTGGGGTGGGGGGGGGTGAGTTTCTCCATTTCCAAAGAGTTCAATTAATATCTGATTCTGAGGCCCAGATGTAGGTCCTTCACCAGATCCTCCAAGTTGGAGTGGATGTTAGCTCAGACTCCAGGCCATTCTCATATTTCTCCAGCTCTTTCTCATGAACAAAAAAGTCATGGAGTTGAGTTCAGAAACAAGGAGACATGAGAGTAGCAGAAAAATCATAGGCAGGGGGAGGAATTAGAAACTTTGGGTGAAAAAAGGGCTCAGAAAATCTAAGATCACTCATCATTTGGGAATCACATCATAAGATTAGGGAATAAAAGTAATAAATTACTACCTAAATTAGTAACTCCACTGCTTTGACTGCATTACAAGTATTCTGTCAAAAGGTAGCTGTCCTAAATCTATTTTGATGAGGAAAATGGAGCACATTCTTTCCTCACAAAGTTCTGAGTATATTCAGCCATAGCCAGGTTGTTCTTACTCTCTATTTTTCTGTTACTTTCCTTTGCTGGGTTCTATCAATGACACTTGACAGTGTTATCATCTTCCGACATGTAATTACATTTTCTTTTAATCCATTTGCTATAAAAATCAAACAAATTATGGAGAAAACTATGTCTATGGTACATTTTCTTCCATGTCATATTTATTTTATGTTAAGTATTATTTTAATAATTTCATTTTTAAAACTTGAGGAAAATGTTTTGTTACTGCACTAATTATTTGTACCTGTTTTTGTATTTTCCTATGTGTGTATGTTTTTTTATTAAGCTTCTGAAATTTTCTTTTTCCCAAACTGTTGGTCTTCTTAAAATTTCTTCAAATTGTAAACTATATATGATGGTCCTGTGGGTGTTCATTGCTATTTTTAAATTTTGATCTAATATCCACATATTATAGATTATCTTCAACCTATTGTAATTGCTCTGAAAATCAATATGGATGTCCCTCATTAAAGCAAAAACACAATGCCACAAAACCCAGTGAAATTAGGATTAGGTATCTATCCAAAAATATTTACCAATGATACAGTGGAAACATTCACTTCTCACCGGTTGCTGGTGCCTCACGCCTGTAATCCTAGCTACTCAGCAGGCTGAGATCTGAGGATCGAGGTTCAAAGCCACCGGTCAGGAAAGTCTGTGAAACTCTTATCTTCAATAAACCACCAGAAAACCGGAAGTGGCACTGTAGCTCTAGTGGTAAAGCACTTGCCTTGAGCTGAAGAGGTGAGGGAGAACACTCAGGCCCAGAGTTCAAGCCCATGACCGACCCCCAAAAAAGCTGATAATGAGCTGCTAGAGGTAGTTTCCTTAAAAAATCTAACAGCCAAAACTGGACAGGCAAAGCCAGAGCTCTGCACCACATCAGTCTGCCATGCCAATTGCTTCTACCATAGTACTGGCTACCCAGTTTACCCACTCATGACCTTTTTACCCTGATTGTGCCCCACAATCCCTCACAACTTTTACTCTTTCACTTAGTCTATGCTTTCTTGTCCCCGATAAACTGTTCTGGATGCCTGTATTAGCTACCCCAACACTTGCAAAGCGGTTGCTGCTACCCAATTTCCTGCCACTTCAACTAAGTTATGACAGTCACAATTACACTTTCCCTGGTATCCTAGTCTCTGCTACTCTTTTCTGCTACCCATAATTCATAACACCATGGTTCCAGCCACCTGATCCCTGACACCCTTGTCTCTGATACCACATTCCCAAACAAAACAAGGGAAGAGTGGGCACAGAAAGTCGACTTGGGTACTCCTCTTGCAGGCACATTGGGACGTTATTCCTCAGGTATTTAACACAGGGTAATTACTGGTGGTGGAAAGAAATGAGGTTACTCAGAGTTGACCAATATCCAAGGATATCAACTGACAACTTGTTGCTAGGAAAAGAAAGCCCTAAGGTGAAAGATAATGAGAAAAGAAAATTTTGCAAAGATATTGGGGATGATGCAATAGGTTTAGCTTATACTCTTCTACTAGTGATCTGAATTATTTTTTGACATAGATATGTAACTACTTTGCATTTTAAAAATTATATGAGGAGGAGTTCCGGGAAGATGGCGGAGGAGAAGCTGGAATCTGAACAAGCTCTCGCATAGAAAGCAATTTTAGAGTTCCAATGAACAGTCCAAAGCCAGAGAATCACACCAAGTGTGCCATCACAGGACAGAGAGTTAGTCAAGAGAGGGGAAGCCAAGGAAACACATCAGCTGCCGCTGCGGCGGCAGGGTCACGGCGGCGACCACCGCCGCGGGGTCATACCTGAGACACAGAGTTCGGGACGAAGGAGCTAGACGCAGCTGACGAGCGGATTCTAATCAACACCAACAAGAACCAACAAGGAGCGAACATCTTCATCCTGCTGTTTGCAGACCAGAGATGACCCAGGATCCAAGACGCGGCGTGAGTACAAGCCCGACGTCCTCACTACTTCTCAGGGAGCAGAGGAGGGAAGGTCACCCCTCCCCCCACCAGGACCGGTGATCTCCATCTTGGATACCGACAAAGCTCGGAGGAGCTGCTAGCTTCAACTCAGGCCTTGGAATAAAAGGAGTCATTTAGCAGGTCACAAGAACTTAACGGCGAAGTGACCTGCCAGACTCAGCTCCATCCAGGGAAAAGTCACCCAGCTCAGGCGCCAGCCATCGGAGTGGCTTGCCTCACTGGGTAACCAGAGCCAGAGGCTGCCCCTCCCTCTAGCAGCCTCCACAATCAATTGAAAAACAGAAACCCTGAGAATGGCTCCAGGCTGGGCTCTGTGAGCTTTATCACAAAATAGCCCCAGGGAAAAGCTACTGTTTGTTGAAAGGCCTCAACTCTACCCAGAAACTAGCCTCATCACCAAATCCCCCTCTTTTGTGATTCTCAAAGCAGATCTCCCTCCCAAAAAACTAACCTGGGAGGGGGATCTCAAAATCTTGGGTAAAGCAGAGCATTTTTCTGCCTCTTCCAACAAACCGACTTAAGAAACCAATCAAGCCACAGGACCTCAAGCTGACCAGAGACTCCAACAAGAGACTGGTTACAGACAAAAGGGAGATACAGGATTCTTCCCACACCTCCCCCCCCAAAAAAATCAAAAGACTTTTTTTTTCTTTTTTCTTCTTTTTTTTTCTTTCTTCTTTCTTCGTCTTCTTTTCTTTTTTTTGTTTGTTTGTTTTTTGTTTTTTGTTACCATATATATATATATATATATATATATATATATATATATATATATAAATTTTTTCCCTTCTAAAACTTTTATTAATCTTTAATTTTTGCCTCTTCTGAAAAAATAATTGTTTTCCAGTAACTTTTTTTTTCCTCATCTTATAATTTTTATTTTAGGAATATGTGAATGAGCGTTTTCCTTTCTTTTCTTGTCTTCTTTCTCTGTTTCTTTCTTTCTTAATTATCTTTTTGTTTTTTGTCTAGCTCTACTGAACTTCTGATCTTTTCTTCTCCCTTTCCCATCCTTAAAGTCTTTCACATCTCCTCTATGTCCCTCCCCTTCTCTCAACATATTCACATTCCTCTCTAAATACATTAATTTTTACGTTTCTATTTTTTTTTCTGGTCTCTTTTCATTCCCCTTTCTGTCTCTTCTTTTCCTCTCTCTCTCTACTTGCATCCTACCCAACCCATTTCCTGCATTGTGATTAGGACATAGTTAACTCTCCCTGTGCCTCCCCACACCAATCTATTCCTATTTTTACCCTAATCCTAATAATTTCGGGTTTTCCAAATTCTTTTCTGCGGTTCGAAGTCCTTTAACATATAGTTGTTTGATGTTGAATAGATGTATCTGTTGAACTAGATTGTATCTGTAGACTATTGACTGTACAAACGCAAACTTTGGTTGATGGTTGCCTAAGATAGTGTTCTAGCACAAAATTGGTGCAATCTTCATCTCAAATGGGCAGAGTAAGCCGGAAAAACTCAAGAAAAATGGCAAATTCGGGTATCTCAATTCCCAATCTTGATAATCAGGGATTAGAACAGATAAATAATAATCCAGAGGAGAGTTCCCAAATAGCTCTACAAACACTAATAGCAAACATGATAAATGAGAAGTTTGACGATGTACAAAGGACTCTGTATGAGCGTGATAGGGAGAGAGAGGAGGCATCCCAGAAGTTTATACAGGAATATCATAAGCGTGAGGAAGCTACACAAAAACTGATATAGGATTTGCGTGAACAACTTGAGAATACTAAAAGAGAAAGGTAGGAATGGCGTGAGCAGACAGAGAACACTCAAAGAGAACTGCAGGAATCCCACAAAGGGGAAGAAAGAGAACTGCAGGAATCCCACAGACGGGAGGAAGCTAATCAAAGAGTAATTCAGGAATTGAGAGACCAGGTAGAGAATACACAAAGATCACTAAAGGCATTCATGGAATCCATTAACAAAGAGCTGAAGGAAGTCAGGGAGACCACAAAGGGAATGCTGAATGGAACCCAACAGAAGGAATGGGAGTCCAAAGAAACCATAACCAATCAACTAAGTGATTTGAGAACAAACACTGAACACCAAATTAAGGAAGTAAAGAAATTCATACAAGACCTAAAACAGAGCTTCAACAAAGAATTTGAAGCCATCAAAGCTGAACAATTAGATCCCTCCAAAGCCGCTCGGCATCAGCAGCGTGACAAAAGGACCTGTGGGCAGACCACCCGGCCCGCCTGATCGCGATTGCAACGATCCGGCACTTTCTACCCGAGCAGAGAGGTTCCATCCCGACAAAGCAGCTCAACGCCAGCGCCAGCAGCGCAACAAAGGGACCTGTCTGCAGAACACCTGCCCGCCCGATCACGATCGCAACAACCCGGCGGGGCCACTCAGGCTTCAGAGGTACCGCGAAGAAGCTGCCTGAGCGAGGACACTCCTGACCCGACAGCTTCGACAGAGGCAGAGACAGAAAAGAATCACACAGAGCCACCACCGCCCAACCCAGCCCAGATTGCAACAACAACTGACGACCTACACCACACAGAAACAACCAGCTCCAGGGTGAGTACCCCACAGGGGAAGTGTATCCCTCAAGGGAGACCAGAGCTGGAGGGAATCCCCAGACCCTGACCTAGACTCCCTACCCCAACACCCGGACCACAGGACCCACTAAAACTGGGAACTGTTTGAGAGCTCCACCAGCCCGTGGAGCACATTCAGCTGGCCAGGCTAGAGCAAGAGTGCCCCTGGAAGGGAGCTTAAATGCCCAAGCCAGGAACAGCGCCTCTGGGTCAAGACTACCAATAGTAGAAGAAATTTGAACTGTGTCCCCCAGGCTGTATAACCTAGGTGGTATACACATCAGCACAGGCCTAACAAGTGCGCTCCAGGCTGGGGCCGGAACAAGGCCCGGGGATCCGGCGCCTGAACAACACAACCAACTCCTCCCAATTGAAGTAAAAAGCTGAGCATACGCCTCAACAGAGGGAGAAAACCAGGAAACAACACTCCCCCGGGAAGCACGCCTGTGACAACAAAAGACCTGGAGGCCCAGGACAAGAGAAGCCCAAACCCCACCAAAACTCCACCCATATACCCTAGACTGGGAATTGGGCAACACAGGCTGCCAGCACCTGATAGTAAGCAGGAGCTCAGACTGTTAAGGCGGCTCAGCAATAGAGTGATAGTCTTGGATGTATGAGGCCCTGGATCTGATTCCTCAACATCACAAAAGCAAAAAGGGTCAGAAGTGGTGCTGTGGCTCAAACGGTAGGGTGCCAGCCTTGAGCTGAAAAGCTGAGGGACAGCACCCAAACCTAGAGTTCAAGCCCACAACCAGCCCAAAACAAACAAACAAAAACACATCAGGAGCCCATAGCAGACTCCAGTATTTGGGAGAGTGCATCCAGAGCATTTGTTCTACACAAGAGCACCCGTAGGAGCAAACACAAGCAGTCTAGGCTGCTCAACCCTTCCAAAGGTGGGAACTGCCAGCAATGTACAGCAGAGAGCTGAGAATCCTAAGTAAGTCAGAATAGCAGCTGGAAATAGGCTCCCAACAGAACCCAGATCAGGCACAGATTCTCTCTACCAATACAGAATCAGCAACCAAGCAAAGACAGACACACCAAAACAAAATTGAAGAGCAGTCTCCTGAACCTCCATGCGAAAATCACAGATAAAAATCACAATGTTTACTACCACCCAGGACAGCAAGCTCACCTCAAAAGCCTTCAGCCACACAGGGGTGAGCCCCAGTGGGAGCAAAGCAGGAATGGAAGACAAAGGCTACTTCCAAGGGTTGCTGGAGGCAATGACTCAATAAATCAAGCAAGAAATTGATCAGAAATTGAAAGAACACAAGGATGAACTATCTAAAGAGATACAGGGTATCAAACAAGAGATGCATGCAAAAATAGAAGCTGCACAATCCTCAGTAAGAAGTGAGATAAACGCCAAATTAGAGGTAATGCATACCTCATTGAGAGGCGAGATCAGTACTATGGGAACCAACATTGAATCCATAAAGGGATCCATTTCCTCCATGCAAACCACAATAGAAGCCACTATCAACAGAGTGAATGAAATGGAAGGTAGAGTGTCAGATACAGAAGACAGAATACACCAACTGGACCAAAAAGTGACAGATATGGAAAAATCACTCAAAATAAACCAAAGGGATATTCAAGAGCAAGCAGATAATGCTAAAAAATTAAACCTTTGCATAATTGGAGTGGACGAATTTGAGGATTTCCAGAACAAGGGAATGCAACACGTATTTAACAATATAATCAATGAAAATTTTCCCCACCTCAAAAACGACCATCTTAACTACATCACAAAAGCTTATCGAACACCCAACAAGCAAGACCCCAGGAGAAAGACTTCTAGACACATTATAGTAAAAATGATAGATCTGAATAATAAGGAAAAAATCCTGCATGCAGCAAAAATGAAGTAGGAGCTATACTACAATGGTAAAAAAATAAGAATTACTACAGATCTCTCGACACAAACAATGAATGCAAGAAAAGCCTGGGAAAGCACCATACGAGCCCTGAGAGCCAATAACTGCCAACCCCGACTGATCTACCCGGCAAAGCTAGCATTCACATTTGATGGAGAACTGAATAATTTTAATAGCAAAGAAAAACTAAATGAATACATAAACATTAAGCCAGCATTACAAAGAATTCTAAGAGGGGGGACACAACCTGAAGAAAGCAGCCAGGAACTGGGGCCTGCCCCAAACAGCCGTTACTCAAAGTCTAACTGAGCAAGCACAGGAGGAAAGGAAAAAAGAAAAACTTAGGAAAACGGAATGGCAGGGACAACAATGCATCTCTCTATACTTTCTCTTAATATAAATGGGCTGAATTCGCCAATTAAAAGAAAACGAACTGAGGACTGGATCAGAAAACAAGACCCATCCATCTGTTGCCTTCAGGAGACCCACCTCTCAGCCAAACATACAAACAAACTCAGAGTGAAGGGGTGGAAAAGGATCTACCAATCAAACGCCCCCAGTAAGAAAGCAGGTGTAGCTATCCTGATATCGGACAAAATAAACTTTTCATTAAAATCAGTACAGAAAGACAAGGACGGACACTACATATTAATAAAGGGAACAATCCAAGAGGAGGATATAACCATCATCAACTTATATGCCCCAAATATTGGTGCACCCAGATATGTCAAACGAATGCTCTCAAACTTACAGAATAAAATAGATCCCAATACGATAATACTAGGAGACTTTAACACACCACTCTCACCAAAGGACAGGTCTACCAACCAGAGGATTGGCAAAGAAGCTACCGAATTAAGAGAGGCCATACTCCAAGCGGAATTAACTGACATCTACCGAGTATTTCACCCTAAAACAACACAGTACACATTCTTCTCAGCAGCTCACGGAACTTTCTCCAAAATAGACCATATCATACTTCATGCAAGGAACTTAAGCAAATACAAAGGGATCGACCTAATCCCCTGTATCCTATCTGAGCACAGTGGAATCAAGCTAGCTCTCAATAACAAAGCATACCGCAGAAATTTCTCTAATACATGGAAATTGAACAGCACACTGCTTAACAATGCCTGGATAAGAGAAGAGATCAGAGAAGAAATAAAGCATTTCCTACAACTCAATGAAAATGAAAACACCTCACAAAGAAACTTGTGGGACACAGCAAAAGCAGTCCTGAGGGGCAAATTTATTGCCCTTAGTGCCCACATCAAGAGAATGGAGACAGACCAAGTAAATAATCTCATGTTGCAATTAAAACAGCTAGAAAAACAAGAAAAAATGGGACCTAAAGCTACTAGACGAAGCCAGATAACCAAATTAAAAGCAGAGATTAACCAATTAGAAAATCAGAAAACCATAACCAAAATAAACCAAACAAAAAGCTGGTTCTTTGAAAAAGTAAACTAAATTGATGGCCCATTGGCTAGATTAATTAAAAAAAGAAGAGAGGAAACCCATATTAATAGGATTAGGGATGCCACGGGAAACATCACCACACGTACCCAAGATATCCAAACAATTCTAACAGACTACTTTCAAAAGCTATACTCTCTAAAGGAAGAAAATCGGGCAGAAATGGATGCATTTTTAGAGAAATACAAGTTGCCCAAACTGAGCAAAGAAGAAGTTAACCAATTAAATAAGCCAATATCCTATAATGAGATACAGGAAGCTATCAAAAATCTTCCAACAAAAAAAAGCCCAGGACCAGATGGATTCACAGCAGAATTCTATAAGACCTTTAAACAAGAACTAATACCCATACTCCTCAAGCTCTTCAGAGAAACAGAGAAGGAAGGAGCTATCCCAAACTCATTCTACGAAGCCAATATCACACTCATCCCCAAACCAGGCAAAGACCCAACCAAAAAGGAGAATTACAGGCCAATCTCCTTGATGAACACAGATGCAAAGATCCTTAACAAGATTCTAGCTAACAGAATCCAGAAACACATAAAAAAAATAATTCACTATGACCAGGTAGGCTTCATCCCAGAGACACAGGGATGGTTTAACATACGTAAGTCAATAAATGTAATCCAACATATCAACAGAGCCAAGGTCAAGAATCACATGATTATCGCTACAGATGCAGAAAAGGCCTTTGACAAAATTCAACATTCATTCATGCTAAAAGCTCTGGAGAAAATAGGAATAGAACGAACATTTCTAAAAACAATAAAAGCCATTTATGACAGACCAATAGCCAATATTATACTTAATGGGGAAAAGCTACAACCAATTCTCCTAAAATCAGGAACAAGGCAAGGATGCCCACTGTCTCCACTCCTCTTCAATATAGTCCTAGAACCCTTAGCCAGGGCAATAAGGCAAGAAAAAGACATTAAAGGGATCCGCATAGGGAAAGAAGAAGTCAAACTATCCCTTTTTGCAGACGACATGATACTATACCTCCACTATCCCAAAAACTCCATCCCCAAACTATTAGAAATCATAAATCACTTCGGCAAAATAGCAGGATACAAAATAAACCCACAAAAATCAGTTGCCTTCCTATACACTGATAATGTACAGGAAGAGAGGGAAATTAAGGGAGCAACCCCATTCACAATAACCTCCCGAAAAATAAAATATTTAGGAATTAACCTAACCAAAGATGTAAAAGAACTATTTAATGAGAACTATAAAAAGTTAAAGAAAGAAATTGCAGAAGACACTAGGAAATGGAAAGACCTCCCATGCTCCTGGATAGGCCGACTTAATATAGTAAAGATGGTAATACTTCCAAAACTAATATACAAATTCAACGCAATTCCTATTAAAATCCCAATGACGTACATCACTGAAGTACAGAAAACAGTCCAAAAATTCATATGGAACAACAAAAGACCTAGAATATCCAAAACAATTCTAGGGGATAAAGACAATATGGGAGGGCTATCCATGCCGAACTTCAAACTCTACTACAGAGCTATAATAACAAAGACAGCATGTTACTGGCACAAAAACAGACCCGAAGCCCAATGGAACAGAATAGAAGACCCAGAAATAAATCCACAGGCCTACAGCCAGCTGATATTCGACAAAGGAGCCAAAGACATACAATGGAAGAAACACAGCCTCTTCAACCGCTGGTGCTGGGAAAACTGGGCAGCCACATGCAGAAAACTAAAAGTGGACCCCAGCCTATCACCATGCACCAACATCAACTCAAAATGGATTAAAGACCTTAACATTAAACCTGAATCTCTGAAACTACTGCAGGACAGAGTAGGAGAAACACTTGAACTAATAGGCACAGGAAGGAACTTCCTGAACAGAGTCCCAGGGTCACAACAAATTGGAAAGAGACTTGACAAATGGGACTACCTTAAAATAAAAAGCTTCTGCACAGATAAAGCTATCGCAACCAAGCTAGAAAGACAACCAACTAATTGGGAAAAAATATTTACCAGCAATATATCAGACAAGGGGTTAACATCCTGTATATACAGGGAACTCAAGAAACTAATCCCTCCCAAACCTAACAAACCAATTACTAAATGGGCAAGGGAACTAAAGAGGGACTTCTCAAATGAAGAAATAAAAATGGCAAAGAAACACATGAGGAAATGTTCATCATCCCTGGTGGTGAAGGAAATGCAAATAAAGACAACCCTGAGATACCACCTTACCCCCTTCAGAATATCCCACATCCACAAATCAGCCAACGACAAATGCTGGAGGGGATGTGGAGAACGAGGAACGCTATTACACTGCTGGTGGGAATGTACATTCATACAACCACTTTGGAAAGCAGTCTGGAGGGTCCTTAGAAAGCTAAAGATTGACCTCCCTTACAACCCAGTCATACCACTTCTAGGCATCTACCCTGAACCACAGGAACCAATATACAAGGACACGTGCACCTCCATGTTTATTGCAGCACTGTTCGCAATAGCTAGGATATGGAAACAACCTAGATGCCCCACCACAGATGAATGGATCCAAAAATTGTGGTATCTATACACAATGGAATATTATGCAGCCATTAGAAAAGACAAAATAATGGCATTTGCAGGGAAATGGATGGAGCTAGAAGGAATCATGTTGAGCGAGGTAAGCCAAGAACGAAGAGACAAACAGTACATGGTCTCCCTGATAAGTGCATGATAAATCCAAAATGTTAGGTGATATGACAAAACTAACAGGACTTAAGAAACAAAGAACTCCCACTCATCTGGTTGAACCACTAATAAATATCCCCATGCTGCTGATCACTTATATGGTATATAACATACGAGCACCATTATATATTACAGACTGTGATAGACAATTTGCACCAGGAAAGTTAGAATGAACTTGTGACTTTAAATGAGTATCATTATTCCACAATACTGTGAACTTCCGGAAATTAAGTAATCACTTAATCACAATCAAAACAAAAAAAAAGAACCTTGGGGAAGGGAGGGAGGGTGGGGATGATGGGGGGAAAACAATGGAGGGGGTAACAATGTTCAAGAGGAAGTGTACTCATTACCTCACTCATGTAACTGTAACCCTCTGTATAGTATCTTTACAATAAAAAAATTAAAAAAAAATATATATATATAAAAGCTGACCAATTAGAAGGAAAAGAGATAAAAAACAAAGTAGAGAGTCTTGACAGCAGGTTAGACCATGCAGAAGATCGAATCTCAGGGATTGAAGACAGCCTAGATATTATAGAGAAAGAACATACAACCATCCAAGACAAGTCCAAGAAATATGATAGGTCTATCCAACACCTGGAAGACACCATCAGAAGGCCCAATCTAAGGATAATGTGTGTAGAGGAGCACCTAGAAACAGAAGTTAATGGTCTAGGAAATTTGTTTAACAGGATCCTAGCAGAGAACTTCCCAAACATACAAAAAGATAGGCCTATTCAGATACAAGAAGCTTTTAGAACCCCAAATAGACCAGACCAGAATAGGACATCCCACCGTCACATTATAATCCACACAGGATCAACCCAGACCAAGGAACAGATCCTTAAAGCTGTCATGGAGAAAAGGTTAATCACCTATAAAGGGAAACCAATTAGAATTACCTCAGATTTCTCAGCAGAGACAATCAAAGCAAGAAGAGCCTGGAATGACGTATGCCATGCCCTAAAAACAAACAACAATCAACCAAGAATACTGTACCCAGCTAAACTCTCCTTCATAACTGAAGGCCAAATAAAAACCTTCCATAGCAAAGAAAAATTGAAACAATACATCTCCACCAAACCAGCCCTACAAAAGATTCTTAAAGATGTCCTACACATAGAAAACCAACAAGACCGCAACAACGGCCAAGAAACTGCACCCAAACTGAGAATCCAAGAACCTTAGGAAGAACCCAGTTTTCGCAGCCCCCAAGAAGGTGGATAACATGGCAGGAACTCCCAAATACCTCTCAGTCCTATCTCTTAACATTAACGGACTGAACTCTCCAATTAAGCGACATAGACTGTCTAGTTGGATTAAAAAACAAGACCCTTCTATCTGCTGCCTGCAGGAGTCACATCTTGCCCGTAAAAACAAACACATTTTCAATGTTAAAGGCTGGAACAAAATCTACCATGCAAACGGCCCCCATAATCAGGCGGGAGTTGCAATCCTAATATCAGATAAAATAGACTTCAAATTAAAATTCTTGAGAAGAGATAAAGAAGGTCGCTACATACAAATTAAAGGATCTCTCCTTCAGGAGGATATTACAATCCTAAATATCTATTCGCCAAACAATGGAGCACCCAAATTTATCAAAGAAACACTACTTTCCCTCAAATCCCATATAGATCCAAAGACATTAATTGTTGGGGATTTTAACACACCACTCTCCCCACTAGACACATCAACTCGGCAAAAACTCAACAGAGAAACCGCTGATCTAAACAGCTGCATAGATCAACTAGACTTAACAGATATTTACCGAACATTTCACCCAGCAGCATCAGAATACACATTCTTCTCAGCAGCACATGGAACGTTTTCTAAAATAGACCACATTTTAGGCCACAAAGCAAACTTGTCTAAATTCAGAAACATTGAAGTTATACCTTGCATTCTCTCTGACCACAAGGGAATAAAATTAGAAATCAACACCAAAAGCCACCAAAGAAAGTCCGGTATCACATGGAGGCTGAACAACACACTGCTGAATCATGAGTGGGTCATGGAAGAGATTAGAAAGGAAATTCAAATGTTCATGTTATTCAACAAAAATGAACACAAAAATTACCAGCTTCTCTGGGACACAGCAAAGGCAGTACTCAGAGGCAAGTTTATAGCTCTGAGCTCCTACATCAACAAATTGGAGAGATTGGAAACTAGCAATTAATGACACATCTAAACCTCCTTGAAAAAGAGCAGCAAGATAAACCCCAATCCAGTAGACGGAAAGAAATAATCAAAATTAAATCAGAATTAAATGAATTAGAATCCAAAAAAACTATAGAAAAAATCAACAAAACAAAGAGTTGGTTCTTTGAAAAACTTAACAAAATTGACAGACCCTTAGCAAACCTCATCAGAAAAAGGAGAGAACACACCCAAATTAATAAACTCAGACATGAGAATGGAAACATCACCACGGAAACAACCAAGATTCAGAACATTATAAGGGAATACTTCTCAAAACTTTATGCTAATAAGTTTGAGAACTTGACAGAAATGGACCTTTTCCTAGCAAATATTGACATGCCAAAACTAAACCAAGATGAGTTAAACCAGCTTAACAGGCCCATATCAAGCATTGAAATAGAAACAGCAATAAGAGACCTCCCAGCTAAGAAAAGTCCAGGACCAGATGATTTTACAGCGGAATTTTACAAGGCCTTCAAAGCAGAGCTCACACCAATACTCCTCCAACTCTTCAATGAAATTGAAAGAGAAAGCTCACTACCGAACACATTCTATGAAGCCATCATAACCCTCATCCCAAAACCAGGCAGGGACTCATCAAAGAAAGAGAACTATAGACCCATTTCTTTGATGAACATCGATGCAAAACTTCGCAACAAAATTTTGGCCAATCGACTTCAACAATTCATCCAAAAAATCATACACCATGATCAAACAGGATTCATTTCAGGGATGAAAAGCTGGTTCAATATACGCAAATCATTACATCAACAGGAGCAAGAATAAGAACCACATGGTTATCTCAATAGATGCAGAAAAAGCATTCGACATGATCCAACACCCCTTTATGATGAAGGTTTTGGAAAAATTAGGAATCCATGGAACATTCCTCAATACAATAAAGGCTGTATATGACAAACCTACAGCCAGCATTATACTCAATGGTGAAAAACTAAAGCCATTTCCTCTTAACTCAGGAACAAGACAAGGATGCCCACTCTCTCCACTTCTCTTCAATCTAGTATTAGAATGCCTAGCTACAGCAATAAGACAAGATGCAGACATAAAGGGGATCCAAATAGGGAAAGAAGAAATAAAACTCTCCCTCTTTGCAGATGACATGATCTTGTATTTAAAGAATCCAATAGATTCCACTCCCAAATTACTCAAGCTGATTCAAAATTTGGCAAATTAGCAGGTTATAAAATTAATCCCCCAAAATCAATGGCTTTTCTGTATGCCAACAATGAGAAAAGTGTGGCTGAAATTAGGAAAGCAACTCCATTTGTAATAGCCCCACAAAAAATAAAATACCTAGGAATTAACTTAACCAAAGAAGTGAAGGACCTCTATGATGAAAACTTTAAAATCTTGAAAAAGGAAATCAACACAGAACTTAAAAAATGGCAAAACCTCCCATGCTCCTGGATTGGCAAGATTAACATCCTGAAAATGGCAATACTTCCCAAGGCTATCCACAAATTCAACGCGATACCTATCAAAATTCCACCCTCATTCTTCAACGAAATAGAAGAGGCAATCCAAAAATTCATATGGAACAATAAAAGACCCCGAATAGCAAAAACGCTCCTCAACGGAAAGAACACTGCTGGAGGAATATCAATACCATATTTCAAACTCTACTATAAAGCCATAGTAATCAAAACAGCTTGGTATTGGCATAAGAACAGACCTCAGGACCAATGGAATAGAATTGAAAACCCAGAAATGAACCTACAGACCTATAGCCATCTAATCTTAGATAAGGGAGCTAAAACAATAGAATGGAAGAAAGACAGCCTCTTCAGTAAATGGTGCTGGCAAAATTGGTTAACTACATGTAGAAAACTAAAGCTAGATCCTTATATATCACCCTGCACCAGAATCAACTCCAAATGGATCAAAGACGTCAGAGTCAAAACAGACACTCTGAAAACATTACAGGATGGAATAGGAGAAACCCTAGGTCTCCTTGGCTCAGGCCGAAACTTTCTGAATAGAGACCCGGAAGCACAACAAATCAAAGAAAGGTTGGACAAATGGGATTGCATACGGTTGCAGAGCTTCTGCAGGGCAAATGACATAGCTAGCAAGATCAATAGAAAGCCGACCGATTGGGAGAAGATCTTTACTAGCCATACAACGGACAAGGGTCTCATATCTAAAATATACTTGGAACTCAAAAAATTAACCCCCCCAACAACAAATCCTCAAAATAACAACTGCCCAATAAATAAGTGGGTGAAAGACTTAAAGAGAAGCTTCTCTGAAGAAGAAAGAAGGGTGGCCAATAGACACATGAAGAAATGTTCAACATCCCTAGCCATAAAAGAAATGCAAATCAAAACAACATTGAGATATCACCTCACTCCAGTTAGAACAGCAAAAATCAAGAACTCTAACAACAACAGATGCTGGAGGGGATGTGGACAGAAAGGAACCTTACTTCATTGTTGGTGGGAATGTAAACTTGTTCACCCAGTTTGGAAAGCAGTATGGAGGTTCCTCAAAAGACTTCACATAGATCTCCCCTATGATCCAGCAATCCCACTTTTGGGCATTTACCCAAATGTCTACAAACAAGACCACACTAAAGCTACCAGCACAACTATGTTTATTGCAGTATTATTTACCATAGCTAAGATATAGAACCAACCCAGATGCCCCTCAGTAGATGAATGGATCAAGAAAATGTGGTATATATACACAATGGAATTCTATGCCTCCATCAGAAAGAATGACATTTCCCCATTTTTTAGGAAATGGAAAGGTTTGGAAAAAATTATATTAAGTGAAGTAAGCCAGGCCCAAAGAAGCATAGGTCCCATGGTTTCCCTTATTTGCAATATCTAGTATAGGTATGAGTCAAGCGGAAAGGTCAGATAATGTGATATTAGGAAAATGAACCCTTAAATATGTATTTTAATATTTTTGTTTCTTTCATGCATGTTTTCTAACGCATTTATAAGATTATTTCTTTGTTGCTTTGTATGTCCCTCCCCCACAGTGTAACCCCCGCTAACACTATATTTGATGTCAGTATAACATGTGGAGGAGATGGGGACAAACAAGTCGTTTAAGGATTCAGGTGGACCTGTTGCAACAATGAGAAGTACAAAATGTCATGTCAAAACCAGCTTTACAATGTCGGTGTTGGGGGGGAGGGGGGTATAATTGGGTAGGGGGAGGGGGGAGGCTGGGAAGGGAGGTGAAGGGTAAACAAAGGAGGAGGCTGCAATGCTTGGTAAGAAATGTATGCATTATCCTGCCCATGTAATTTTAGCCCCTCTGTACAGTATGTTCTCAAATAAAATAAAATAAAATTAAAAAAATATAAATAAAAAAGCTGATGTGTAACTCAAAAAAAAATTAAAAAATAAAAATTATATGAAGATGTACATTTATGTGGCACTTATATTAATTTATGAAATAGTTACATAAGATCACATTAATGATATTCAATATTTTATGTTCAATGTTATGCTCATGTGTCTGTCTTTGGCAATATGAATTGAGATCTCTAACAACAAATGGAATTTCATTGTCAAATACTACAAAGAGATTACTGATGCTAGTACCAAAATGAAAGCTGGAACAAGAAAGCTGAAAGTTTGAAGGGAAGTGATCAGTGGTAAGGGCGATGATGAAAGAGAAATTTTTCACCGTAGAATCTTGGAAGAATAGAATGTGTTTTGTTGAATTACTAGCTTTTTAAACCTTCTTAGAAAGCAGAATATTATTTTTTATTCTTGCTTGTTGGAAGCTCTTTAATGAATGGTTTAACCAAAAATTATCAAAATTACTATGAAAATTGAATTATGTGAATTATCAGATTAACATTATATTCAAAGTTGCCTTGAGATGCAGGAAGATTGGATTCTTTTCTATTAAATTAATGGAATAAGCTTCCTTTGAATGGTTGGACAGTCCATGACACTTGTTCCAAAACAAGAAAAGATACTGGAGAGAAAAAAAAGAGGAACGAGACTCAAGGCACCTGAAATTAGCATGTTCTCATTTGGATTTTAATGGTTTTTTTCTACAAAGAATAAGAATTTCATCTTAACAAAATAATTTCAAAATGGATGTGCTACAGGATAGCTTCTAAATGTAATATTTAATGTTGTTGGATTACTTGAAGACAAATGTTTACAGAAAACTTTAAATTCCAGAAAAAGTGTAATGTTCCAATAAACACCTAGAAGGAATATAATTTAAAAATTCACGGTTCAAAGCAAACCCTGGCAGGAAAGACTGTGAGTCACTTGTCTCCAAACAGGAAGTGGCACTGTGGCTCAAGTGGAAGAGATCTTCTCTTGAGCTGAAGAACTCAGGGATATGCTAAAACCCAGTCCCTGAGTTCAAGACCTAGGACTGACAAAAAGAAATTTAAAAAATTAAAGCATTAGGGCTGGGAAGGTGACTCAGTGGTAGAGTGCTTGTCTTGCATGAATGAGGTCCTGGTTTCAATTCCTCTGCACCACATAAGCAGAAAAAACTGGAAGTTGCGCTATGGCTCAATTGATAGCCTTGAGCTGAAGAGCTCAGGGACCATGCCCAGACCCAGAGTTCAGGCCCCCCTACCAACAACAACAACAAAAAAAATTAAAGCATCAAACAACCTGAAGATGTTGACCAGAATAATGAGTGAGGCATTATCCGTTTACATGACTTAGTGACTTGAAACCTAGTTTACCAGGGGAGGTGGTGGGCAATTTGTGTGTTTGATGAAACCTGCGAAATTATTTTGTACTCTCCCAAGGATGGAGAAAGGAGGGAATGGGGGAAGTAGGATAGGTGTTTGGCGGCCTTGCCTTTTGGTTCAGTGATAGTTTTCTGGAGTCAAATTCAGAGAAATACTGCTTGCAATCCTAGTTGCATGGGGAATGAAGAAGCCATGTCCTGGAAGTGGTTTTTGCACTGCCCTTGGCCCGGTTCCAACCACCACTGGATAATCCAAGTCCCATTTGAGGACCAAGATACCTTGAAGACTACTAATCCACTGAGCAGGTGGACTTAACCACAGCCAGAAAAGGCAAAAAATTCAATGCGGAGGGCAGCACTGGAAAAATCCTGTACAGAGGGGGTTCAGTTACATGAGTAGGGTAATGAGTACATTTCCTATCGAGCATTGTTGCCTCCTCCTTGGTTTTCCCCCTACCATCCCTTCCCTCCCCACCTCTCCAACTCCTCCTTCCACTATCCCTGCCTGACAGTGTAAATTCATTTTCTACATAGTGTCCTGTACATCTCTTCGTCACAATGGGTCAACCTGCAGCCCCATTTAAGCATTTTGCTACATCCTTTCAACTCCCCAAATTACAAAAGTGAATATACAAGATGCACAACATTGGAATCAAATACAGTGAAAACAGGGGTTATATCGTGGGGGGATGAACCTACAAAAGAAACACATAGTGCCTTATAAGTATATTAAAAACAAAACCAAGACTGACTTGGGGTATATTTCAGTTAACATCATCTGATATGATCATATGTACATAACCTTTGATCTTCTCTGCTTGTCCTAGACATGTACTAGTCCTTGCAAATAAGGGAAACCATGGAACCTCTGTTTCTCTGGGCCTGGCTTACTTCACTTAATATAATTTTTAACAAGTCTTTCCATTTCTTAACAAATGGGGCAATGCCATTCTTTCTAATGGAGGCATAGAATTCCAGTGTGTGTGTGTGTGTGTGTGTGTGTGTGTGTGTGTGTGTGTGTGTGTGTGTGTACATACATATATATACACACATATATATATATATGTATATATATAATATTTTCTAGATCCATTCACCTACTGAGGGGAATCGGAGTTGGTTCCATATCATAGCTATGGTGAGGAATGCTGCAATAAACATGGTTGTGCTGGTAGCTTTGGTGTGATCTTTTTTGTGATCATTTGGGTAAATGCCCAAAAGTGGGATTGCTGGGTCATAGGGAGCTCTATGTGGAGTCTATTGAAGTACTTCCATACTGCTTTCCAAAGTTGTTGAACAACTTTACACTCCCACTAACAATGCAGTAGAGTTCCCTCCAGCATCTGTAATTATTACATTTCTTGATTATAGACATTCTAACTGGAATGAGGTGCGATCTCAATGTTGTCTTGATTTGCATTTCTTTTATGGCTAGAAAACTTGAGCATTCCTTCATGTGTCTAAAGGGCATTTTTACTTCCTCTTCAGAGAAATCTTTCTTTAAGTCTTTAGCCCACTGAGTTATCAGGCAGTTGTTTCTTTGAGAATTTAATTTTTGTGTCCTAAGTATATTTTAGATATAAGACCTTGTCCATTTTATGACTCATGAAGATCTCCCAGTATGTGGGCTGTCTACAGTTCGTGTTAGCTTTTACCTTTGCCTTGCAGAAGCTCTGCTGTTTCATGCAATCCCATTTGCCCAACTTTTCTTTGATTTGTTTTGTTTCTTGTTCTCTATTAAGAAAATTTTGGCTTGCACTAAAGAGCCCTAGAGTTTCTCCTATTCCTTCGTGTAATGTTTTCACAGTGTCTGCTTTTATTTTGAGTTCTTTTATCCATTTGCAGTTGATTCTGGTGCAGGGCGATATATACGAATCTAGTTTTAGTTTAATAGGTGTTTAACCAATTTTGCCAACACCATTTACTGAGAAGGCTGTCTTTTCCCACTCTATGTTTTTTAGCCCTTGTCAAAGATTAAGTGGCTATAGGTCAGTGGATTCATTTCTGAGTCTTCAGTCCTATTCCATTTGTCCTCAGGTTTGTTCTTGTGCCATTATCTCTTTGTTCTTATTACTATGGCTTTTTAGTAGAGTTTGAAATTTGGAACTGATATTGCTCCAGCACTGTTCTTTCTGCTAAGGATTGACAAACCTACAGCCAGCATTATAGTTAATGGCAAAAAGTTAAAATCATTTCTTACAAATTCAGGAATGAGATAAGGATGTCTTCTCTCTCCATTCCTCTTCAACTTAGTATTCGAATGCCAGCTGGGGCAATAAGACAAGATGGAAACTTAAAGGGGATCTAAATAGGGAAAGATGAAGTAAAACTCTCCCTCTTTGCAGATGACATGATCTTGTATTTAAAGAACCACATGGACTCCACTCCCAAGTTACTTGAGCTGATCAGAAACTTTGTCAAACTAGCAGAATATAAAATTAACCCTCAAAATTCAATGGCTTTCCTGTATTCCAATAACGATAAGAGTGAGGCTGAAAATAGGAACACAATACCTTTTTAATATCCCCCCCTAATACCTAGGAGTTAAGTTAAGAGGTGAAGGACCTCTATGATGGAAACTTTAAATACCTGAAAAATAAAATTAAGGCAGAACTAAGGAAGTGGGAAACCTCCCACGCTCCTAGATTGGGAAGAGTAACATCATTAAATTGGCAATACTGCCAAAGGCTATATCCAAATTCAATATGATATCTATCAATATTCCAATCTCACTTTCAATGAAATAGAAGAAGCAATCCAAAAATTCATATGGAAGAATAAAAGACCCCGAATAGCAGAGAGGATTTATGTGATTCTCATTTGGTATTACCACTTTTATTCTACAAAGTAATCTATGGATTTTAACTTTCTTCCCTCCCTTTGGATAAACCTCACAAAAACCCTGGCTCTAGCTCCCAAGACACCTAACTCTTAGGTCTGGACAATTGTTCCTAGATAGTGAATTACTTAGTTGTATTTTGAATGCATAAAACATGCATATAAAACTAGCATATTTTGATCTCATGAGAAAACTGCCTTTTCCCTCTCTCAAATTCATTTCCTGATAGGCATTTTTAGAAAGAATATATTTTCATTTTTAGATGAAAGTATTGTAGGAAACTATGTTCATAATCTGGCTCCTCCTGCACCTCAACACCTAAACACAAATGTCACAAAGCATTTATAAGAAACAATACAAAGACCAAACACTGGGAAATGCTCAGATGCAGAAAGTTTTACAAAACCCAGAATATAACTCTGCTGTCTGAGGCAGGGGCTCTCTGTGTAAATTAACAAACCCCAAAAGAGCAGCCAGGAGTACCGGACATGAGTGTCCCTGGCTGATAATCCAAGGACAAGGAGCATGGAAGGGCACCCTGAGCCTGCAGGAGAGTGTCTGGAGGAAAGTTTCCTTGCCAGCCTGAGTACAAAAGTTAGCATCACCCCACCTGGGCCTGTATTTCTTGTCTTCTCCCCACAATTGAGCACAATCGTCCACTGCTCCACGGATGATACTGTACAAGCTGATCCCCAGAGTGGCTTCTGTTTTGTCTGCACTCCTTTCTAGGTGGGTGCTCCCCCGCCCTGCCGTGTGTGTGTGCTATCACGGGCTGATCCTTAGGGCCCAGTCCCATGGGGCTGGTGGGTGCTAGATGTGGGTCAGTGGCACTGTGTCATTCACGCAGCAGCTTCCCTAGTCCAACAGCAGGTACACCCTGATATCCTCCCACAGAATCAGGCGAGATGCCCAGAAGCATCTGAGTTGGGCAGGCTGCCACTAGGATCCTACTTCATCAGAGGGACCAGGATGCCAGATGAAGTGGCTGCTTCCTCAATTAGTAATTATTTTATGGAGCAGTTATAAACAAATTGACCCACATTACTGTATGATATATAATGATATATCCGTGAGTCTCTAGTCTACAAAATCATTGAACTTGATACTAGCAAGAATGGATTTTATTGTATGCGTTTATAAGGCCTAATGGCAAACTGAAATAAAAGTACAACAAAACTCTTATCCAAAAAACACATTCTTAAATCTCAGAATTAAAAAAAATTGTATGTAAGTGGTGCAAATAAAGTTATACTAGAATAGTAAAATACACACAAAAATACTACATTCGTTACATTCAAAAGTAAAATAAGGAGGGGGGACCAAGATGGTGACGGGGCAGTAGGGAAACGCCACAGATCTCCCCAACCAAAAAGAGAGTTGAGTTCCAACGCTTAATCTCCCCAAGAGACCAACAACAACAAAAAGACGAACACTCAGAGAAAAACCAGAGGTGGAAAATAAGAAAAAAAGAAAGAGAGGAAAAGAAGAATTTCAGAACAGAGAAGAGTGAAGACCCCTCTCCCAACCTTTACTGGCCGCATGGCAATGCGCCAAGCTGCCGGCCAGCCAGCCCAGCGGGGGCTGCCGGAGCCCCAGAGACATAGGGGGCCGCTTGCAGACCACCCACACAGAAGCGGCCTGAGGTACCGTTTTGCAGAACAACTGTTCGCCAGGAACAGAGAAACCTACCAGCCGGGTGTCTCTAAGAGGATCCCACCCCCACCCCTCACTCTCCACCCGAGCATAGAGGCTACATCCTGCCAAAGCCGCCCGGCACTGGCAGCACGACAAAGGAACCTGTCTGCAGACCAACCGCGCAGAAGCTGCCGGAAGCACTAGACCCGCACGTTCTTGAGCGCAACAACCCGGCAGGGGCCTCCCGGGTCCCAGAAGCACAGGGTGCTGCTTGCAGATCACCCACGCAGAAGCCACCTGAGCATGGACACTGTGGCCCCAACAGCTTCGATAGAGGCAGAGACAGAAAAGAATCACACAGAGCCACCACCGCCCAGCCCAGCCCGCAACCACCCCAACTGAACTAGGATTGCAACAACAACTGATGACCTACACCACACAGAAACAACCAGCTCCAGGGTGAGTACCCCACAGGGGACAGTGCATCCTTCAAGGTAGACCAGAGCTGGAGGGAATCCCCAGACCCTGACCTAGACTCCCTACACCAACACCCGAACCACAGGACCCACTAAAATTGGGAACTGTTTGAGAGCTGCACCAGCCCATGGAGCACATTCCTATGGCCAGGCCAGAGAAAGAGTGCCCCTGGAAGGGAGCTTAAATGCCCAATATAGCAGTAGAAGAAATTTGAACTGTGTCCTCCAGGCTGCCTAGGTGGTATACACATCAGCACAGACCTAAGGAGCATGCTCCAGGCTGGGGCCGGAACCAGGCCCGGGGATCTGGCACCTGAACAACACAACCAACTACTCCCAACTGAAGTAAAAAGCTGAGCATACACCTCAACAGAGGGGAGAAAATCAGGAAACAGCACTCCCGGAAAGCACGCCTGTGACAACAAAAGACCTGGAGGCCCAGGACAAGAGAAGCCCAAACCCCACCAAAACTCCACCCATATACCCTAGGCTGGGAATTGGGCAACACAGGCTGCCAGCACCTGATAGTAAGCAGGAGCTCAGACTGTTAAGGCGGCTCAGCAATAGAGTGATAGTCTTGGATGTATGAGGCCCTGGATCTGATTCCTCAGCATCACAAAAGCAAAAGGTTCAGAAGTGGTGCTGTGGCTCAAATGGTAGGGTGCCAGCCTTGAGCTGAAGAGCTGAGGGACAGCACCCAAACCTAGAGTTCAAGCCCACAACCAGCCCCAAACAAACAAACAAACAAACAAAAACGTATCAGGAGCCCATAGCAGACTCCAGTATTTGGGAGAGTGCATCCAGAGCATCTGATCTTCACAAGAGCACCCGTAGGAGCAAACACAAGCAGTCTAGGCTGCTCAACCCTTCCAAAGGCGGGAATTGCCAGCAATCTACAGCAGAGAGCTGAGAATCCTAAGTAGGTCAGAATAGCAGCTGGAAATAGGCTCCCAACAAAACCCAGATCAGGCACAGACTCTCTCTACCAATACAGAATCAGCAACCAAGCAAAGACAGACACACCAAAACAAAATTGAAGAGTAGTCTCCTGAACCCCCATGCGAAAATCACAGAGAAAAATCACAAGGTTTACCACCACCCAGGACAGCAAGGTCACCTCAAAAGCCAGCAGCCACACAGGGGAGAGCCCCAGTGGGAGCAAAGCAGGAATGGAAGACAAAAGCTACATCCAAGGGTTGCTGGAGGCAATGACTCAAGAAATAAAGCAAGAAATTGATCAGAAATTGAAAGAGCACAAGGATGAACTATCAAAAGAGATACAGGATATCAAACAAAAGTTGGATGCAAAAATAGAAGCTGCACAAACCTCAGTAAGAAGTGAGATAAGCGCCAAATTAGAGGAAATACCTACTGAGATCAGTACTCTGAGAACCAACACTGAATCCATAAAGGGATCCATTTCCTCCATGCAAACCACAATAGAAGCCACTGTCAACAGAGTTAATGAAATGGAAGGTAGATTGTCAGATACATAAGACAGAATACACCAACTGGACCAAAAAGTGACAGATTTGGAAAAATCACTCAAATTAAACCAAAGGGAAATTCAAGAGCAAGCAGATAATGCCAAGAAGTTTAACCTTCGCATAATCAGAGTGGAAGAAGGTGAGGAATTACAGAGCAAGGGAATGCAACAACTTTTTAACAAGATAATCAATGGAAATTTTCCCCACCTCAAAAACGACCATCTTAACTACATTCCAGAAGCTTATAGAACACCCAACAAGCAAGACCCCAGGAGAAACACTTCTAGACACATTATAGTAAAAATGATAGATCTGAATAATAAGGAAACAATCCTGCATGCAGCAAAAATGAAGAAGCAGCTATACTACAACGGGAAAAAAATTAGAATCACTGCAGAGCTCTCCACACAAACAATGGATACTTAAAGATGTCCTACACATAGAAAACCAATAAGACCACAATAAAGGCCAATTAATGGCATCCAAGGGAATAAAATTAGAACTCAACACTAAAAGCCACCAAAGAAAAGTCCTGTAACACATGGAGGCTAAACAACAAACTGTTGAAGCACCAATGCGTCATAGAAGAGATTAGAAAGGAAATGCATATGTTCGTGATATTCAACAAAAATGAACACATAAATTACCAGCTTCTCTGGGACACAGGAAATGCAGTTCTCATAGGCAATTTTGTTCCTCTGAGTTTCTACATCAACAAATTAGAGAGATCTGAAAACAACAATTTAATTAGACATCTGAACCTTCATGAAAAAGAGCAACAAAATAAACACCAATCCAGTAGATGGGAAAAAATAATTAAATTTAAATCAGAATTAAACTAATTAGAATCCAAAAAAACCTAGAAAGAATCAACAAAACAAAGAGTTGGTTCTTCAAAAAGTTAACAAAAATTGACAGACCCTTAGCAAATCTTATCAGAAGAAGAAGAGCACACAAGGAAATAAACAAACTCAGATATGAGAATGGAAACATCACCACAAAAACAACCAAGATCCAGAACATTATAAGGGAATACTTCTCAAAGCTTTTGCTAATAAGTTTGAGAATATGGTAGAAATAGACCTTTTCCTAGCAAATATTGACATGACAAAACTAAACCAAAATGAGTTAAACCAACTTAACAGACCCATATCAAGCATTGAAATAGAAACATCAATAAGAGTACTCTCATCTAAGAAAAACCCTTGACCAGATGGATTTACAGTGAAATTCTACAAGGACTTCAAAGCAGAGCTCACACCAATACTCCTCCAACTTTTCAATGAAATTGAAAGAGAAAGTGCACTACTGAACTCATTCTATGAAGACATCATAACCCTCATCCCAAAACCAGGCAGGGACTCATCAAAGAAACAGAACTACAGACCCATTTCTTTGATGAACATTGATGCAAGACTTCTCAACAAAATTTTGGCCTACCGACTTCAATTCATCCAAAAAATCATACAACAAGATCAAACAGGATTCATTTCAAGGTTGCAAAGCTGGTTAAATATATGCAAATCAATTAATACAATTCATCACATCAACAAAAGCAAGGATAAGAACCACATGATTATCTCAATAAATGCAGAAAAAAAACATTTGACAAGTTCCAAAACCCCTTTATGATGAAGGTTCTGGAAAAATTAGGAATCCAGGGAACATTCCTCAAAACAATAAAGGCTGTATATGACAAACCTACAGCCAGCATTATACTTAATGGTGAAAAACTAAAGCCATTTCCTCTTAGGAACGAAACAAGGATGTCCAATCTCTCCACTTCTTTTCAATTTAGTATTAGAATACCTAGCTACAGCAATAAGACAAGAGGCCATCATTAAAGGATCCAAATAGGTAAAGATCATGTAAAACTCTCCCTCTTTCCAGATGATATGATCTTATATTTAAAGATTCCCACAGAATCCACTCCCAAATCCCTCATGCTCATTGAAAACTTTGGCAGAATAGCAGAGTATAATGTTAACCCTCAAAAATCAATGGCTTTACTATACGCCAACAATGAGAATAGTGTGGCTGAAATAAGGAAAACAACTCCATTCGTAATAGCCCCACAAAAAATAAAATGACTAGGAGTTAGTTTAACTAAAGATGTAAAAATCTTTATGATGAAAACTTAAAAACCTAAAAAAGGAAATCAAAACAGAACTTAGAAAGTGGAAAAACATCCCTGGATTGGAAAGATCATCATCATGAAAGTGGCAACACTTCCCTAGGCTATGTACAAATTCAATGTGATACTTATGAGTATTCCAACCTCATTCTTCAAGAAAATAGAAGAGGCAATCCAAAAATTCATATGGAACAATAAAAGACCTCGAACAACAAAAACATTCCTTAATAGAATAGTGCTGGAGGAATATCAATACCAAATTTCAAACTCTACTACAGAGCCATAATAATCAAAACAGCTTGGTATTGGTACCAGAACTGATCTCAGGACCAATGGAATAGAAGTGAAAACCCAGAAATTAACCCACAGACATATAGCCATCTAATTTTCGATAAGGGAGCTAAAAAAATAGAATGGAAGAAAGGAAGCCTCCTCAATAAGTGGCTGGAACAATAGGTTAATCACTCATAGAAAAATAAAGTTAAATGCTTATATATCACCCTGCACCAGAATCAACTCCAAATGGTTCAAAGACCTGGAGTCACAGCAGACAACTTAGGTCTCCTTGTCACAGGTCAAAATTTTCTTAATAGAGACCCAGAAACACAACAAATCAAAGAAAGGTTGGACAATTGGGATTGCATGAAATTGCAGAGCTTCTGCATGGCGAAGGGTAAATCTAGCAAGATCAATAGAAAGCCCACGGATTGGGAGAAGATCTTCACTAGCCATACAACGAACAAGGGTTTCATATCTAAAATGTACCAGGAATTCACAAAAGTAAATCTAACAACAAATCCTCAAACAACTTCCCAATAAATAAGTGGGACTTAAAGAGAAACTTCTCTGAAGAGGAAAGAAGGATGGTCAATAGACACATGAAGAAATACTCAACTTCCCTAACCATAAAAGAAATGCAAATCTAAACAATATTGAGATACCACCTCACCCCAGTTAGAATGGCTATAATCAAGAACTCTAATAACATCAGAAGCTGGAGGGGATGTGGACAGAAGGGAACCTTACTGCATTGTTGATGGGAGTGTAAATTTGTTCAACCACTTTGGAAAGCAGTATGGAGGTTCCCTAAAAGACTTCACATAGCGCTCTCCTATGATCCAGCAATCCCACTTTTGGGCATTTACCCAAATGATCACAAGCATGATGATACTAAAGCTTACCAGCACAACTATGTTTATTACAGCCTTATTTACTATAGCTAAGATATGGAACCAACCCAGATGCCCCTCAGTAGATGAATGGATCAAGAAAATGTGGTATACTTACACAATGGAATTCTAGGCCTCCATCAGAAAGAATGAAATTGCCCCATTTGTTAGGAAATGGAAGGCCTTGGAAAAAATTATATTAAGTGAAGTAAGCCAGGCCCAAGAAGTATAGGTCCCACGGTTTCCCTTATTTGCAATAACTAGTATATTTGTGAGACAAGCAAAAACGGTCAGATAAGTTGATGTTAGGTGAAATGAACCCCAAGATAAGGACAAAAATGTTTTTTTTTTGTCTTGGTATTGTTTCTAGCTTATTTATAAGATGATTTATTTGTTGCTTTGTATGTCCCTCCCCCATGTTATAACCCGTTTTGACTGTATTTGATGTTGGTATAATTTGTGGAGGAGAAGGGAAAAACAAATTCTTTAAATAGGGATACAAGTGGACCCATTGTTTGGTGCATGGGTTGGTTTTGGATGGGAGGGGATGGGAAGGGATGGGAAAGGGAAAAAAAGTAGGGGGCAACAATGCTTGATAAGAAATGTAATCGTTACCTTTCTCATGTACTTGTAACCCCTCTATATGTATTTTCACAATAAAAATCATGAAATAATAAAGTAAAAATCCATGTCAATTTTTTGTGTTGTTGTTGTTGGCTTGAACTCTGGGCCTTGGCGATATCTCGCAGCTCTTCAGCTCATTGATTCCACTGAATCACTTGAGCTACATTGCTGTTTCTACTTTTCAAGTGGGTTATTGGAGATAAGAGTCTTACAGACTTTTCTGCCCAGGCTGGTTTTGAACCACCATCCTCAATCTCAGACTCCTGAGTAGCTAGGATTACAGGCATGAGCCACCAAAGCCTAGATCCAAGTCAATTTGTAAAAAGCAAGCTTATTGAAACTTCTGGCTTTTTCCAATAAACAATCTTACTTTTTAGCATTAGTTTATAACTATGAGTTATTTTTGGATGTAACTGTAAAGTTTTTAATAGAAACAAACATAATTTTTACTATTGCTCAGTATCTCACAAAATCCCTTGTAATTGACTTTCCCCAAAGTCAATTATTACATACTATTACTCACTATTATTACACTCTATATTACATATAGTGTGAAGCAAAAATAGTTTGGACCATTTCATATAAATTATTAGATGGTATTTTAGCATTATAAATTTGCATCTGTGATTTTAAAAGAAGGAAAGTGTAAAAGTGTAGTGTGTCCTAATTAATGCAAAATTCATGAGTTCATACAGACAAAATTATTTTCTTTCCACTAAAGGTTTGAAGGAATACTATTGGAAATAGTGAGGCAAGAGGAGGAAGAATTCCAATCATGTCAAAGAATGTCTCTGTTATTCTGCTACCCCTTCCACTAACAAGACCTACCCGGTACCAGATGTCACAAAACTTCAAGTATCTCTCTTAGAAATCTATTTGGAAAAGTTCTAAATCACTGATTATTTATGTGCTTTCTGTTATATGAAACAAAATATATAACAATTGAAATAAAATGCACACATATGTTGAAGTCACCACACCTGGAAAAACAACCAACAAAGTAGAACTCCCCCAGGAACAAAAACATGTTGTGTCTGGTTGTTTTGAATCACAAAATCCTCAAATACATGTTATCCTTGAGTAGCTCCATAAAGATAACTGTCTCAGAAGTACAGTTGTGTTCATTTGTAATTAAATTCATCTAGATGAACCTAATATAGCAAATCACGTGAATGGATCAAATTGTTTAAAACAAATGTGACTGTATGTGGAGTGAGAGCTGCACATATTTAAAAGAATAAAATAAAAATCATCACATACTTAAAAAATTCAGAAATGCAACCAATAAGTCCAATAGTATCCATATTGAGACTTAAATCCTACTGATTTAACAAGAACAAAATATGCAAATAATAGAATCTGAGCAGTGTACCTGAGTGTACATAATTTTAAACTACTCCAAATTACACTTTGTAGAAGACTGAATGGGGGTTAATTAAAGGAAAACATCAACCCATGATATAAATGACATTAAAAATCTCATGAAAAGAGAGAAGTAGTTTCTGGAAAATACTATTTTAATAAGTGGTGGTCAAAATCTTTCTAGTACAGACAAAATTGCATACCTATTTAGTTAGATCCAAAAAAGATCCAAGATACTCAAAGTGATTTGAAACTTTGGCAAAATAGCAGGATACAACTGTAACATTATTATGAATGTTGACTCTGGCATGGAATTAATTTCCTCTTTGATCTGACAAATGATTATATGAAAGAACAGAATTTCAAATAAATATCAAGACCTAACTAAACATATAATCAGAAAAGTCATCATGCAAGCCATATTGCAACTGGGATAAAAGAAATACCAGTTATGCTGATTCTGTATTTATTGTAAATGTTGATTTTTTCATAAATTATTTCCTTTAGCTTGCATTTTTAAAATACTGTGTTAATTATGTATATCTTGGTGACTAATTTTGGATTCCTCCTTCAATTTAGTTCTGAGTATAATGTCTAACTTCAGTTCCTAACCCAAGAAATGATGTTGATTACAAAACAAATCTAATTACCACTGTTTTATTTATTTATTTTTTGGGGGGGTCCAGTCGTGGGGCCTGAACTCTTGGCCTGGGTGCTATCTCTCAGCTCTTCAGCTCAAGGCTAAGGCTCTACCACTTGAGCCACAGCACCACTCCCGGCTTTTTTTCCTTTTGCTTATGTGGTGCTGAGCAATCAAACCAAGGGCCTCTTGCATGCAAGGCAAGCGCTCTACCACTGAGCCACCTTCCCATCCCACCACTGTTTATAATACACAAAATCTCATAAGCCTGACACCAGTAAGCATTGGTTAACATTTTGATATCGTGGTCTCATGACTGATGAGGCTTACCTGCATGAGTATAGTTGTACCTAGATTCCTCAGCCTAAATTTAGCCACTGTTAAAAAATGTTTATATCTTTATTTGTCACCCATCGGAGATTAAACCTGAGTATAAACCTAAGAAAAATGATAAGGTGAGAATTTATAGATATAAAGTAAACAAGATTCAGCATAGAGTAACTCACTAGTTTAAAGTCAACCTATTTCTCCAAAACTTTCTAAGCATTTCCTTACAATGTGTATTATTCTCAAGGGAATGAGGAATGTGAGAAGAGGACTAACCTAGCATTATCTTTAAATGCACATAATTTGGATTTACCTCTTTATTTTGCTATAGTCATTTTTTATTTAAAAAACTGTTTGAATAATTGATTTTCAGGTCAGCTATAATATATCCTTGTTGCATATTCCAAAGTACATTCAGAAAATTCTATATAGCAATTAAGTAAAGAAAGTCCGGGCAGAAAAAATGGCATCTCTATACTATGTGACACCCAATACTTAGGTAATTCATTATGCCCCCATTTAATGAATGTGATTGTTTAAATCTTCATCAAGTATTAATTAAAATCAATCAGTGTCCTATAAAATAATTGTGTATAATTTTATCCTAGAATCATTCAAGAACTGCCCATTCAATCATGACATACATCACATTCCATTGGTATTCATATGGATAGGAATGAGTTTCTTAGGATCTCCCACCTGCCATTTGGAGGTGGCAGGACCAGGATTCAAACTGTGGGCTCCAGCTCCCACCACTTCAACCTGAGGATAGGGAACTCACCGGTCTGTCCAAGAACATCAGCAAGACCAGTGATTAGGCAGGTACCAGTGGCTCTCAGCAGTCCTCCTTGATACTTACAAGGCTGTGATAGGAGGATCATGGTCAAAGTCACCCTAAGCAGAAAAGTCCTTGAGACCCCTGTCTAACTTCAGTGCCAACAAAGCCAGAAGTAGATCCGTATGGCTCCAGTGGCAGAGGGCTAGCCTTGACCAAAAGCAGCTCATGGACTGTGCCCAGATCCTGAGTTCAAGGTCCGGGACTGGCAAGAAACAGACATACACAACAATCTGTGCAGCCATCCAGCTATACATGTCACCCTTTTGTCCCCAACTCAATTGGACAGAGTTCCCTGGGAAAGGGGCTAGAGGGCCACTGTCATCTTGACTCCGCCCATTCTGGGTGCATCACAGGATTCCAGCCACACCCCCATTATTTCATGGTTCTTTCTGACCAATGGGATACAAGAATTATTGCCACGCCCACATTCCATGCTATCTTATAGATGACTAGGGTCTGTTAGCACACTTGGAGGCTGAGATCCACAGGGGGAAAATCCTTCCACAGGAGCAGCAGGCCCGCTGTAGGCACCCGGGCCACCAGGAGGCTCAGTGCCAGACTAAGCTGGAGCCACAGGCCCTCTCCCCCATGAGCTGTCACCACAATATGTGTGGGGATGGGAAGCGGGACATATGGGTATCTAAGAAGAAAATCTGCTTCATCCATGACCTGCCTGATGAGGTGGACTTCCAGAGTCCAGCAAGTGAGCTCCACCATGGATACAGCCAGCTATCAGCACACATCTGAACCATCGAAGAGTCCCTTTTGGTGTGTAAAGAGCAGATGTTGGTCCTGCATGAGCTGTGCTGGGAGAAAGCCGAGTGCTTGCACTGGCTGTCCCGGGAGAAGATGGAGAAGAGGAGAGTGCTGCAGGAGCTGCAGTTGCTCCCAGCAGGGGAAGGCACAGACAGCAGTCTCCAGATGCCAGCACAGGCTGAGCCCCCAACCACCAACACTGCTTCAGATGCCTCAGGGTCGGTGGTTGGTGAAATGAGGGAGGAGCAGAAAGGTTTTGAAGAATTGCAACTTGAAGACAGCATGGAAACTGCCAGAGGAGAGGTCAGGGTTCCCGAACCCATAGTGGACTCCCCCAAGAAGCATATCCTGCCAAAGTTGCCCCACATCCAGATCCACCCACAGCTCCCAGGCTCAGGTGAGGAGTGCTCCCTCACTTTCTTCTGTAGACTGATGCAGATGATGACTCTCTATGTGACCTACTGACTCTCAAAAGCCTTGGCAGCCACCAGAAGTAAGTGGCCAGGTGCCCTTCTCTCAGGACTCCATCTGCCAGGTGACGGGAAGTTAAACTGGGGGTCGGGTAGGGCATAGGCTGCTGGGACTTGGCCCAAAATCAAGGGACATCTAATGGCCCATTGGTGGCCAGGAAAGAGGCCCATGTTATGCTGATCACAAATAATAAATTATTTACAAAGCAAAAAAAACCCGTCCAACAAAGATTTGTTCTTCTAGTCCTGGGGCTTGAACTCAGGCCCTGGCCACTGTCCCTGAGCTCTTTTTTGATCAATGCTGGCCTTCTACCAGTTGAGCCCCACCTCTCCTTCCAACATTTTCTGTGTGGAATCGAACCCAGGGCTTCAGGCATGGTCGGCGACCACTCTACCACTGAGCCACATGTTCAGCTAAGATGATCCCCCCCCAAACCCATATGGCCATTCCTCAGATAAATAGGGCTAGGATGAACATGAAGCACAAGTCTGGTTCACAACAAAATACTCCCCCGCCCCCTCTTCCCAAAACCTTAGTTGAAATTTCTCTTCGAACATTGAGGGATGAGAAAGGGAGAAGGGAGTCCTGAGAGAGTACCAACAACAGTGGCGCCCTGAGTCCTACATCCTCTCCCACACGTGGTCCTCCAGATTCTGATCTTACCTGATTCAATGTGGAGTCTACACTGTCTCCCCACCACTGCAAGGCTCAGGATGAACTAAATGTCAGCCCTGGCCTCAGCCCACATCCAGGGTGGAAGCTCCTAGTCCCAGACCCACTTCCACCTCTGACTGCCCCGAGTTAGGCCAGACCCACCACTCACCACTATGTTGGCGGTGATGACCTCATGCATGGATTACAGGAAGACAGTCTATGGCAAAGAGCAGAAGCAGCAGGGTGAGGAGGGCAGAAGGAGGAGGGATGATTGCTGTGGGACCTTGCTTGGAGCCCTCCTATCAAGCCAGAGCCATGCTGACACAAAGCATGGACAAGGCCAAGGGGTGAGACGAGATGGAGGAGCACGGGACTAAAGCAGGTACTGTTTTGTCTTGGAGCACTTGAAAATTCCAATTATATTTGGCCCATGCCAATCCCAAAGCCAACATGCAATGCCTCTCCTTGTTGTTGTTGGCCGTGAGCGCTGTCCCTGAGCTCTTTTTCTCAAGGCTGGCACTCTACCACTTGAGCCACAGGACCACTTTTGTTTTCTGACTGTTCATCAAGGATAAGAGACTCATACATTGTCCTGCCCAGACTCGCTTGGCACCATGATCCACCAGATCTCAGCTTCCTGAATAGCAATGATGCCAGGCATGAGCCACCAGTGCCCAGTATATGATGCCTTTTGAGGCATCTTGGCAAGTCTGTAAATGAGCCCCAAAGGGCCTGGATAGAACATGACCCACTCAAGGAGCTGGGATGGGGGAAGGCTGACCTCCTAGCAATTCTGTTTCCCAAAAATTAAAGATGTCAGGTGGTATATGCATCAAAGACCTAGGCCAGCAGCCACCAGGCTTAGTGGGGAAAAAGTAGAGAATACCCAAAGATTGTAGTGTAGGAATTTCTGATTTTGTATGCATGTGGTGTGTGTGTGTGTGTGTGTGTGTGTGTGTGTGTGTGTGTGTGTGTGTGTGTGTGAGTGTGTGTGTGTGTGTGTGTGTGAACTCAGGGCCTAGGCTCTATCCCTGAGTTTTCTTGCTCAAGGCTAGTGCTCAGCCCCTTGAGCCACAGCTCCATTTGCTTTTCGATGGTTAACTGTAGGTAAGAGTCTCAAGGACTTTCCTGTCCAGGGTGGTTGAAGCATGATGGGGGCCCCAGGGAAGCAAGAGTAAACACAACTCGCAAGTACAATCTCTATGGTGGGCGACTCCTGCTCCCTGGTGGCCAGACGCAGAACATGCGGCCCCATGCCATCATCCTCAAGAGTTCAATTTGGGGAAGTGACCAGGGCCAAGCTGACTTTTGCTCACCCTGATTGCTGATGCCAGAGCAGGTCTGTTCCACCCTAGGCCAAGAGAGCTCCAGGAGGCCCTGCTTACCAGGGACACAAAGAAGGGAGAGGTCAGCTCCAGGCTGAGCTAAGAACCTTTGCCCACAGATACCCCAACTTGGCCTTACTTATCACCATACGACCTGTCAAAGAACAACCCCACAAAACAAAATGGGAGCTGTGCCTCCAAGTGGTAGAGCTCTAGCATTGAACCAGAGAGCTCAGGGACAGGGCCCCCAAGCTTTGAGTTCAAGCCTCCCAGCTGAACTTTCCCCATAAAACACAGGTTGGCTAAATGTGAACTAGTAGGATTTGTGAAGTGTTTAAGAATGGTGATACTGAAGAAAGCACCTTAATTCTAATGACAGCTGAACTTGTGACATACAGCTTTGTGGTGAGTCCTTCAAAAGGCACAATTTCTGGGTCCTTCCCGCATGGGGGTTTTGTGCTGAGTCCCCAAAATGGTGCTGTTTGCTGAATCATCCCAAAGGGTGCTATGTGCTGAGTCCCTGAGAAGAGTGGGCTGTCCTGGGTTTTTCAAAGGGTGCTGTGTGCTGAGTCCATCACACAACATACTGTAAGCTGAGTCCTTCAAAATGTGTGGTATGCTAATTCATTCCAAAGGGTCGTGCTATGTGCTGAGCCCTTGAGAAGAGAGGGATGAGTTGAGCTTTTTGAGTGCAGTGTGCTGAGTCCTTTACACAGGGTACTCTGTACTGTCCTTCAAATGTTGCTGTGTGCTGAGTTCTTCCACAGTTTGGTATGTGTTGAGGCCCTCAAAATTGTTCTATGTGCTGAGTTTTTTTTTTTTGTTTGTTTTTTTGGGGTCCGGTCATTGGGCCTGAACTCTGGGCCTGGGCGCTCTCCCTCAGCTCTTCAGCTCAAGGCTAGCACTCTACCACTTGAGCCACAGTGCCACTTCTGGCTTTTTTCCTTTTTGCTTATGTGGTGCTGGGGAATCGAACCCAGTGCCACCTGAAAGCAAGGCAAGTACTCTACCACTGAGCCACCTTCCCAGTCCATGTGCTGAGTTTTTGAAGGGTGCTGTGCACTGGGTGTTTTACACAGGGTGCTTCATACTCAGCCCTTCAAAGGTTGCTGTGTGGAGTCTTAACATGGTGTGATGTGTGGAGTCTTAACATGATGTCCCTGGGAAACAGTGCTACATGCTGAGTTTTTCAAAGTATGCCATGCACTGAGTCCTTTACACTGCGGGCTATGGACTCCCTCCTTCAAAAGGTGCTGTGTGCTGAGTACTCTACCCAGCGTACTGCATGTTGAGTCCTTCAAAGGGAGCTGTGTGCTGAGTCCTTTACACAGGGTGCTTTGAGCTGTTTTTGGAAGTGCGTTGTGTGCTGAGTCATCCCAGTGGGTGCTATGTTATGAGTCCTTGAGAGGTAGTTATCCCCAACAATCACACACACACAAACACAAACACACATACATGCATGAGTGTCACCATGCAACTGCTTGGTGAGTGGAGTGGAGGAGGAAGCCTCAGGGCCCAGTCAGGGCTGTGACTGTGGGTGGGGGACGGGGCCCAGGGGAGGAGGGGGCCGAGCCCAGGTGCCCACTTTGGTGGCAGCAATGGCCAGGGACCCAAGGGTTCAGGGTCATGTGTGCAACAGGGATGGGGTGGCCCAGGAGAGGATTGTGGGGCCAAGAGAGAGCAGAAAAAAGAGTTAGCATGAGCACAAGCACCAGTGGAAACGGCTTCAGTGGTGGTGGCCGCCCAGATCATAGCGTGGGATGCTGAGCCTGCATGGCAGGCACTTCGCTGGGCGCAGCCCCTCAGAGTCGCGGCAGCCATGGCGGCAGGGAGCACAGCAGAGCAGAGGTTACTGAGGTGGAGGCATAGACGGTGGCGGAAGCCACCTTCACAGGGCAGGAGGCCACTGAGGCGGCGGTGGTGGCTGAGGAGAAGGAGCAGAGGCTGCACACAGCCCCACCACGTGCCTGCAGATGCCTCCTCCTCCTCCCAGCAGCACCATGTTTCAAACATGGAGCTGACAGCACCAAAACTCGGAGCCTCTTGCAGGCACCTAGGGGAGATGGTGTGCCCCTGGATGGCTTGTGGCCTTGACTTGGTCCAGGCCTGTGGTCCTCAGACTCGGGGCACGCACCCGGAGTTGCAGCTTCTCCCAGCAGCACATGTGAATGGCCGCCCTGCATGCCTGCACCCCACGACCCCTGCACCCTGCAACCCCCCTACTCTACCCTTCCCCTACCCGTGAGGACCAGGAACCGTTCCTCTCACCTCCCCTCTCCATCCCCCCCTGGACATCCCCTGTGCCCCACAGTCCACCCTGGCTCTGCCACAAATGCACTCCAGGGGTGGGGGGTGGATGTGGGTGTCTACCCAGGGATCCCACCCTCATCCCTAGTGGCCAGTGTTCCAGGAAAAGGGGAGCTGCAGGGATGGGTGGGGAGGGGGCACCACAGAACCCCTGGCCTGGAGCAGTGGGAGCCACATAGCCATGCATCTGCACCCTTCCCTGCTGGGAACCTGGTGGCTTTAGTCAGAGGTGGGAAGCAGCACCTCCACACCTGCCTTCTAAGGTCTTTTCCTTTTCACTGGGAGGGGGTGTTAGATGCAGAACATAGGCCCCCTTGATGTGTGAACATTTGTCTTCTGTGCTCAGTCACCCTTTCACCTGAGGACATTCCCAGAAGAGCTCACTAGAGAGGTGAGGGCACTGGGGTCAGATAGAAGGTGGGTATTTGGCAGAGAAACACACCCCCTCTGACAAACATACACCTGGCTTGTACCCCCAAACCTGGGGGGGTCTGACAACCCCAGTTTTCAACAGTTCTGACTGGGTGATCACATTTCCCAGCTCTGCCAACCTCTGCTAGTGTTCCCAGGCCATCTGGTCTCCTTGTCCTACCCAAGAATCTGCCAAGTCACCCAGAAGTATCTAGGCTGGAAGTAGGGAGTCCATCCATATATATAGCCTTTAGGACCCCAACAAAGTCCCCAACAACGACCCCACCCCAGGTCAGACACGTCTCTGGAGGCACTATGACCCCCTACTTTGTTTTCTGTCCAGGCTCTGAGGAGCCACCTGTCTCCAGACTCCTTCACCCAGCGTCCTAGGGTTTTGGTGAATGGGGATTCAAGGCTGGTTGTTGCCAAGGGGAAGGGTCTGGCCCTAGAAAAAGGGGGAGGCAGGGTGGTTCTGCATTATTAGAGCATTGTTCCCCTTGGGTGGGAGCCCCTGGTTCTGACAAGGGAACCCCCGTGCTCGAGCTGGTACATGCCCAGATGAGAAACCAACAAACTCAGGAGAGGCACTGCTCTGAGTCTGTATGCTTATGTGTGTGAGTGAAAGAGAAAGACAGAGAGACAGAGAGACAGAGAGACAGAGAGAAAGAGACAGAGACAGAGAAAGACACAGAGAGAGACAGAGAGAAAGAGAGAGAGAGAGAGAGAGAGAGAGAGAGAGAGAGAGAGAGAGAGAGAGAGAGAGAGAGAGAGAGAGAGAGAGAGAGAGAGAGAGAGAGAGAGAGAGAATCATCTTTCTCAAGGTACAGCCTGTCTGTGCTCAGGTGAATAATCAGTTGTCAAATTCATGGATAAGTCTTCTGTCACTGGTTTGGATTTTTGTGTGTTTGTGTTTCTCTCTCTCTCTCTCTCTCTCTCTCTCTCTCTCTCTCTCTCTCTCTCTCTCTCTCTCTCTCTCTCTCTATCTCTCTCTCTGTGTGTGTGTTGGGATAGCAGGGAGATGAGAACAATGAAAATATATTTGTCACTGTGTCTAAAAAAGAGCAAGAGCATTTTATTTGTTGTTCTTTAATCACTAATGTCCAGTATGAGCCCAGCCACAATTTTTGTATTCTCTTTCACGGTTTCATGGCTCCTTTAGGGAAGGTTTCAGTAGATGTTCCTTTCCACCTCTTTCTTCCCCTTTCCTGCAGCCCACAGTAGCTGCTGGACCTGTGTTGGTCTCCCTTAGGAGGCCTGTGTGAACTGCAGACTAGAGTGGACACCTGCCCTTCTGTCTTCAGCCAGAAGGCTCATGAGGCTACTGTGACCACAGCTGCACTGTTCCAACCAGACAATATGCTCTGGTGTGTATAATTGGAGCTAATTCAAAGTTGGGAATGTGTCTGCCAAACATAAATAGGGAATGAGATGGGGGGGGAGTAGGGCAGTGGCTGTGAAGCTAGGAGGGTTGGGAAGTGTCAAACGGTGTGACATGGCAGATGGTTCACCGTGACCGAGAATGAGAGGGGAATCTTACCCAGGCATTGGCAGTGTCTGTGGGCATCAGGGAAGGGGGCTCCGGGCACCCAATGGTGGTGTGAATACCCTCCCGGGGCAGTGCACTGGTGCGCAGTCCTCCCTGGAGTTCTGCAGACTCCAATCTGTGCCCTCCTGGGCTGTTTCCAGCTGGGCAATGATAAGCAAGTGTGTTCCCAATGCTGGAGCCTGCTTGGGATCAGGACATGGCAGTTAGCTAGGGCTCTCTGAATGCCATTTTCTGTAACCTGCTGTAGGCTGTCTGCAAGGAAAAGGGGACCACTGACTTTGGAACCCTTTAAGTTTGATTGGGACAAGTGAAATACCAGATTTTCCAGGGTTTTTTTTTCTTGAAGCTGGCAATTTCTACTAATGCCTGGGATTCTGGATTGGTCAAATTAGATGTACCATTTCAGCCACCAAACAATGACGTTCAAAGTGGCACAAGCAGAGTTCCCAAGCCAGATGGTCTCCTGCTATGAAGGTCATGCCTTGACTGCCTTTCTCCAGCAGCTGCTGATTCTCCTCCGGCTCTCTCTAGGGTGACCACTACACTTGAGGATGTCATGGGGAGCACAGACTGTGACCTCACCATCCGCAGCAACCTGCCAGCTGTGAACAGAGACAATTCCCAAAACCTGTACTGGACTCTGGGAGATTCAGAGACCCGGGATGCCTCAAGGATCCTTTCTCTGCAACATGAAATTTGGGGGCCGGATATGGTGAACCATCCTTTCTGGCCCCAGGGAGTGGAGAAGAGGGCTCTTGAGCCGGGCATTCACTTCCCAGCAACCTTGTTCACACCAGAGTAGGGAATTGAGTTCCACAGAGCTGGTCAGTGGCTGGATAGAGATCTTTGAGAAGATAGGCATCCCAGAGACCCCGGAATCCAGTGAGTACATCATGGCTCACATCCTTGGAAACAAAACAGTTAAGTGGGTGGCACCAGGAGGGTAGGAAAGGAGAGAGAACAGTGAGAAAGCTACATCAGGCTTTGCCCCCACCAAGGATGCTTACCTGAATTGAATGGGACTTTTCTGTAGTATTGTTGTAGGCAGATGCTCATTTATTTATACAACAAACTGTTACAGTGTGTGCCAGGGCCGGAAGGGAAGGGGGCGGCATAGACAATGAAAGGTTCCAGTGCTGGTTCCACAGCACATGAAGAAATCTTGGTTTGAGTTGGATGCCGGTGCTTCACACCTGTCATCCTAGCTACTTAGGAGGCTGAGATGGGAGGATTGAGGCTTAAGGCCCAGGCAGGAAAGCTTGTAAGACTCTTATCGCCTAGTAACTACCAAAAAGAAAACGTCAGAAGTGGATGAGTGGCTCAAGCCATAGACTGTTGGCTTTGAGTAAAAAGGCTCAGGGACATCACCCATGCTCTGAGTTCAAGGCTTAGGAGTGACACAAAGAGAGGAAAGAGAAAGAGAGGAGGAAACGATGGAGGGAGGAAAGGAGGAAAGGAAGGAAGAAGGGAGCATGCAAGCTTTGGTTTGGAGTCCCTGGATCAAGGGAGCCAACCATTCACAATCTCTGTGGGGTCAGTTTAAGAGCCAAAATCCAGTATGTAAGACCAAGCCACAGACCCCTCAGTCACTTCATGACATCCAGAATCTGTATGGTCGCTGACTGCAGAGGGAAACAGTCTCGGGTAGACCATAGGGTTCAGGGTGGCTCACAGAGTTTCAATCTCCCCTGTCTCACCGAGTTTATTTTCCTGTCAGATAAGAAAGTTTCCAATGGCTAGAGAGGTATAGAGTGAAAGAGTGTCAAGAGGGGTTGTCAAGGGATAAGCATTGCAACGGACCAGCTCTGCTGGAGCACTGGGACCGATGGGACAGGGATCTCGGGATAGGTGGGCAAAGGAGTTGGCGAAGTGACAAACAGACATAGACTCAAAAGAGTTGCATCTGAGTGTATCTTTATTGAGGAGAATTAACATTTTTATACAGTGTGTGATCGTGACATAGATTTATTGTTTATTTAAGCACGTAATCAATTTTTTAAAGGCAAAGCATTGATGAATTACATGAAAATTAATGACTATTCCACCAACTGTTTAAGCTAAGTGGTGCGAAACAAGTCTAGCATATTGTTTAATAGAATACGTCATCTATTCAGCCTTTTTTATGTTTAATAATTAACAAACCTAAGACAGGGCTGTACTTACATTATACTCTTTTTAATTTTATCCAATTAATTTCATCTTTATAAGCTCCTGTATAAGGAAATGGTTCTTGGTTGGTTCAGGAAATATGTCACTAACTTTATATTTTGTGTGAAAACACCATCTATTCCCTATAACGTAAGTTGGACTAAACTTAATCATAACTGTTGGGAGAATCTTTCTTTTTCTTATATAATCAGAGGTCCCTTCTTTTTCAGAACTCTCTAAACTACTGGGATAACTCTTTCTAACTCAGTTTAGTTTATTGATTTTGTCTGTTGGACATATCTAGAAATTTTAAGTCTCTATATTTACTATTCATGAGCTGCAAAACCGCTTGTGAAGTTGTAGGAGTTTCTGGAGGCAACGTCACATCAGATGATAGATTGATTGGGGGATTGTCCACATTTAATCTTTGGCCTTAGTCTTTATTACTTAGAGAAACCATCTCTATTGGACTGGAAAAATACAACATGCTCTGTTCACGGATCAATAGAAAAATAGCCAAAATGAGAATAAAGGCAACGAATGTACAGCCAAGAAGAATATAGTAAGAATAAAGGTAGAGGCTATAAAGGTGCAGCCAAGTGTATGGGAAGCCTTGAACCAACACTCCTTTCCTGGAGGCATGCTTCCTTGAAGCTCTTTGTCCAACACAATCTCTCACGCAGACTCCGCAGAAGGTGGGGTGGCACCCACTGGTCACAGAAAGATGTCCACTCAGCTGGAAATACCAGGAACCACTGGAAGTGAAGAAACTTAAGCGTTTGACCTTGTTTCTCTGGCCAGAGATTATTCATTGAATTTGCAGTCCCTTATTCTGTTGTCCATGTCAAATCAGAAGCCATTTATCCACCACAGGCAGCTTTATGGAAGTGCTCTGCCCACCTGCGCTGGCCTCTCTTTGCTGAACCCAGCTAAGGACTCATTGCAGACACATCTTCATGGCTGCTTTGCCTGCTGTGATCTCTGCTCCTTTCCAAATGCTTGCTTCGGCAGCTTTCTCTCCATTGTGCCTCTCGGACTGGGTTCCCATGGTGGTTGGATAGTGAGCTGCTTGTTAGAGGAGGAAACAAGAGTTGTTGTATACAATGGCAGGTCTGAATTGGCCTGGAGGCAGGACAGATGCTCTCCCAGGTGGGACTTGTCAGGGCACAGGGCAGGCATCCTGCCACTGGGCCCTGGGTCACTGGGGTGAGCAGCAGTCACACTGGAATGTCTCTTTCTCAGACAACAACGGGTTAAGTCTGACCAGATTGTCTTTTTTAGGGAATCCAGTTCTCCACCATCTCCTGGGGGATGCCTGGGGCTTGAGTCTATGCCAAGCTCCACTTCTGTCCAGAACCTTTCATCCCAAAAGTTTCAACCAAGTGTATGTGACGTGGCAAAGCATGAAGATGAAGAGGGAGGACGATCCCAGATCAGGCATGTCAGGCCATTGTAGCCATGACCTCAAATGACAACCTAGACCATCAGTGATAGAGCCTTCGACACAGCCACATGGCTCTTAAAATCCTGGCACTCTGGGTTCACCATTGACGACCTGGTTGTCGTTGGCAACAGGATGCCTGTGCAGTACATCCTTGGGGAATGGGAATTTTGCTGGATTGAGCCAGCAAATGACACCCGCAGTGTTCATTCCTGGACAAGAGACAGAGATAGACATGCCACTGGCACAGGACAGCCAGGAAATGAGGGCGGGAGTCAGACCCGTGTTGCTCTGAGACTTCCTCTAGGGAACTCGAGGGCCCCGTGACTGCCACTCTCAGAGGTAGAGGTGGGTCTCTTTGCTGGCTCAGCCTTTATTCTAGAAGACAGATGTAGGATTCAGAGAGGGCCGACTGAAGGTCGAGGCTGGTTGGAAAACCAGAGGCACTGGGTTCTGAGCAGGGTTGTTTCTTTGAGGATACTCACAACCCAAGATCATTGCTGGGATGGATCAGCCCATTTCTCCTTCTCGAGAGAGAGGGACCTAGAGCCCTCCAGTCTGCATCCCATGGCTGAGAAATCTATTCATTCCCATATCCTTGGTTGGATAACTAGACCTCAACTGACTGCCCAGTGTCGAGGCAGGACAGGGAGAGATCTTGAGTCCTTGATGAGGTCATGGTCAGTATGAGATGTTTTAAAATTTTTTTTTTATTGTAAAGATACTATACAGAGGGTTACAGTTACATGAGTGAGGTAATGAGTACACTTCCTCTTGAACATTGTTACCCCCTCCATTGTTTTCCCCCTACCATCCCCTCCCTCCCTCCCTTCCCTGAGGTTCTTTTTTTTTTTTTTTGATTGTGATTAAGTGATTACTTAATTTCCGGAAATTCACAGTATTGTGGAATAATGATGCTCATTTAAAGTCACAAGTTCATTCTAATTTTCCTGGAGCAAATTGTCTATCACAGTCTGTAATATATAACGGTGCTCACATGTTATATACCATATATATGATCAGCAACATGGGGATATTTGGTAGTGGTTCAACCAGATGAGTGGGAGTTCTTTGTTTCTTAAGTCCTATTAGTTTTGTCATATCACCTAACATTTTGGATTTAGCATCCACTTATCAGGGAGACCATGTACTGTTTGTCTCTTCGTTCTTGGCTTACCTCGCTCAACATGATTCCTACTAGCTCCATCCATTTCCCTGCAAATGCCATTATTCTGTCATTTCTAATGGCTGCATAATATTCCATTGTGTATAGATACAACAATTTTTGGATCCATTCATCTGTGGTGGGGCATCTAGGTTGTTTCCATATCCTAGCTATTGCGAACAGTGCTGCAATAAACATGGAGGTGCGAGTGTCCCTGTATATTGGTTCCTGTTGTTCAGGGTAGATGCCTAGAAGTGGTATGACTGGGTCGTAAGGGAGGTCAATCTTTAGCTTTCTAAGGACCCTCCAGACTGCTTCCAAAGTGGTTGTATAAGTGTACATTCCCACCAGCAGTGTAATAGCGTTCCTCGTTCTCCACTTCCCCTCCAGCATTTGTGGTTGGCTGATTTGTGGATGTGGGATATTCTGAATGGGGTAAGGTGGTGTCTCAGGGTTGTCTTTATTTGCATTTCCTTCACCACCAGAGATGATGAACATTTCCTCATGTGTTTCTTGTTTTGGCTCTTCTAGGTCTTTTGTTGTTCCATATGAAATTTTGGACTGTTTTCTGTATTTCAGTGATGTACATCATTGGGATTTTAATAGGAATTGCGTTGAATTTGTATATTAGTTTTGGAAGTATTACCATCTTTACTATATTAAGTCGGCCTATCCAGGAGCATGGGAGGTCTTTCCATTTCCTAGTGTCTTCTGCAATTTCTTTCTTTAACTGTTTATAGTTCTCATTAAATAGTTCTTTTACATCTTTGGTTAGGTTAATTCCTAAATATTTTATTTTTTGGGAGGTTATTGTGAATGGGGTTGCTCCCTTTATTTCCCTCTCTTCCTGTACATTATCAGTATATAGGAAGGCAACTGATTTTTGTGGGTTTATTTTGTATCCTGCTATTTTGCCGAAGTGATTTATGATTTCTAAGAGTTTGGGGATGGAGTTTTTGGGATCGTGGAGGTATAGTATCATGTCGTCTGCAAAAAGGGATAGTTTAACTTCTTCTTTCCCTATGCGGATCCCTTTAATGTCTATTTCTTGCCTTATTGCCCTGGCTAAGGGGTCTAGGACTCTATTGAAGAGGAGTGGAGACAGTGGGCATCCTTGCCTTGTTCCTGATTTTAGGAGAATTGGTTGTAGCTTTTCCCCATTAAGTATAATATTGGCGATTAGTCTGTCATAAATGGCTTTTATTGTTTTTAGAAGTGTTCCTTCTATTCCTATATTCTCCAGAGCTTTTAGCATGAATGAATGTTGAATTTTGTCAAAGGCCTTTTCTGCATCTGTGGCTATAATCATGTGATTCTTGACCTTGGCTCTGTTGATATGTTGGATTACATTTATTGACTTACGTATGTTAAACCATCCCTGTGTCTCTGGGATGAAGCCTACCTGGTCATAGTGAATTATTTTTTTTTATGTGTTTCTGGATTCTGTTAGCTAGAATCTTGTTTAATGATCTTTGCATCTGTGTTCATCAAGGAGATTGGCCTGTAATTCTCCTTTTTGGTTGGGTCTTTGCCTGGTTTGGGAATGAGTGTGATATTGGCTTCATAGAATGAGTTTGGGATAGCTCCCTCCTTCTCTGTTTCTCTGAAGAGCTTGAGGAGTATGGGTATTAGTTCTTGTTTAAAGGTCTTATAGAATTCTGCTGTGAATCCATCTGGTCCTGGGCTTTTTTTTATTGGAATACTTTTGATAGCTTACTGTATCTCATTATAGGATATTGGCTTATTTAATTGGTTAACTTCTTCTTTGCTCAGTTTGGGCAACTTGTATTTCTCTAAAAATGTATCCATTTCTGCCCGATTTTCTTCGTTTAGAGAGTATAGCTTTTGAAAGTAGTCTGTTAGAATTGTTTGGATATCTTGGGTATGTGTGGTGATGTTTCCCGTGGCATCCCTAATCCTATTAATATGGGTTTCCACTCTTCTTTTTTTAATTAATCTAGCCAATGAGCCATCAATTTTGTTTATTTTTTCAAAGAACCAGCTTTTTCTTTGGTTTATTTTGATTATGGTTTTCTGATTTTCTAATTGGTTAATCTCTGCTTTTATTTTGGTTATCTGGCTTCGTCTAGTAGATTTAAGTCCCATTTTTTTCTGTTTTTCTAGCTGTTTTAATTGCAACATGAGATTATTTACTTGGTCTGTCTCCATTCTCTTGATGTGGGCACTGAGGGCAATAAATTTGCCCCTCAGGACTGTTTTGCTATGTCCCACAAGTTTCTTTGTGAGGTGTTTTCATTTTCATTGAGTTGTAGGAAATGCTTTATTTCTTCTCTGATCTCTTCTGTTATCCAGGCATTGTTAAGGAGTGTGCTGTTCAATTTCCATGTATTGGAGAAATTTCTGTGGTATGCTTTGTTATTGAGAGCTAGCTTGATTCCACTGTGGTCAGATAGGATACAGGGGATTGTGTCGATCCCTTTGTATTTGCTTAAGTTCCTTGCATGAACTATGATATGGTCTATTTTGGAGAAAGTTCCGTGAGCTGCTGAGAAGAATGTGTACTGTGTTGTTTTAGGGTGAAATACTCGGTAGATGTCAGTTAATTCCGCTTGAAGTATGGCCTCTCTTAATTCGGTAGCTTCTTTGCCAATCCTCTGGTTGGTAGACCTGTCCTTTGGTGAGAGTGGTGTGTTAAAGTCTCCTAGTATTATCGTATTGGGATCTATTTTATTCTGTAAGTTTCAGAGCATTTGTTTGACATATCTGGGTGCACCAATATTTGGGGCATATAAGTTGATGATGGTTATATCCTCCTCTTGGATTGTTCCCTTTATTAATATGTAGTGTCCGTCCTTGTCTTTCTGTACTGATTTTAATGAAAAGTTTATTTTGTCAGATATCAGGACGGGTACACCTGCTTTCTAACTGGGGGCGTTTGATTGGTAGATCTTTTTCCACCCCTTCACTCTGAGTTTGTTTGTATGTTTGGCTGAGAGGTGGGTCTCCTGAAGGCAACAGATGGATGGGTCTTGTTTTCTGATCCAGTCCTCAGTTCGTTTTCTTTTAATTGGCGAATTCAGCCCATTTATATTAAGAGAAAGTATAGAGAGATGCATTGTTGTCCCTGCCATTCCGTTTTCCTAAGTTTTTCTTCTTTCCTTTCCTCCTGTGCTTGCTCAGTTAGACTTTGAGTAACGCCTGTTTGGGGCAGGCCCCAGTTCCTGGTTGCTTTCTTCAGGTTGTGTCCCACCTCTTAGAATTCTTTGTAATGCTGGCTTAATGTTTATGTATTCATTTAGTTTTTCTTTGCTATTAAAAGTTTTCAGTTCTCCATCGAATGTGAATGCTAGCTTTGCCGGGTATATTAGTCTGGGTTGGCAGTTATTGGCTCTCAGGGCTCGTATGGTGCTTTCCCAGGCTTTTCTTGCATTCATAGTTTGTGTGGAGAGATCTGCAGTAATTCTTATTTTTTTCCCATTGTAGTATAGCTCCTTCTTCATTTTTGCTGCATGCAGGATTGTTTCCTTATTATTCAGATCTATCATTTTTACTATAATGTGTCTAGAAGTGTTTCTCTTGGTGTCTTGCTTGTTGGGTGTTCTATAAGCTTCTGGAATGTAGTTAAGATGGTCGTTTTTGAGGTGGGGAAAATTTTCATTGATTATCTTGTTAAATAGGTGTTGCATTCCCTTGTTCTGGAATTCCTCACCTTCGTCCACTCCAATTATGCGAAGGTTAAATTTTTTAGCATTATCTGCTGGCTCTTGAATTTCCCTTTGGTTTAATTTGAGTGATTTTTCCATATCTGTCACTTTTTGGTCCAGTTGGTGTATTCTGTCTTCTGTATTTGACACTCTACCTTCCCTTTCATTCACTCTGATGATCGTGGCTTCTATTGTGGTTTGCATGGAGGAAATGGATCCCTTTATGGATTCAATGTTGGTTCTCAGAGTACCGATCTCCCCTCTCAATGAGGTATGCATTACCTCTAATTTGGGGTTTATCTCACTTCTTACTGAGGCTTGTGCAGCTTCTATTTTTGGATGCATCTCTTGTTTGATACCCTGTATCTCTTTTGATAGATCATCCTTGTGCTCTTTCAATTTCTGATCAATTTCTCGCTTTATTTCTTGAGTCATTGCCTCCAGCAACCCTTGGATGTAGCTTTTGTCTTCCATTCCTTTCTTTGCTCCCACTGGGGCTCTCCCCTGCGTGGCTGCTGGCTTTTGAGGTGAGCTTGCTGTCCTGGGTGGTGGTAAACCTTGTGATTTTTCTCTGTGATTTTCGCATGGAGGTTCAGGAGACTGCTCTTCAATTTTGTTTTGGTGTGTCTGTCTTTGCTTGGTTGCTGATTCTGTATTGGTAGAGAGAGTCTGTGCCTGATCTGGGTTCTGTTGGGAGCCTATTTCCAGCTGCAATTCTGACTTACTTAGGATTCTCAGCTCTCTGCTGTAGATTGCTGGCAGTTCCCGCCTTTGGAAGGGTTGAGCAGTCTAGACTGCTTGTGTTTGCTCCTACGGGTGCTCTTTTGAAGAACAGATCCTCTGGATGCACTCTCCCAAATACTGGAGTCTGCTATGGGCTCCTGATGGGTTTTATTTGTTTGTTTTGGGCTGGTTGTGGGCTTGAACTCTAGGTTTGGGTGCTGTCCCTCAGCTCTTCAGCTCAAGGCTGGCACCCTACCGTTTGAGCCACAGCACCACTTCTGACACTTTTTGCTTTTGTGATGCTGAGGAATCAGTTCCAGAGCCTCATACTCCAAGACTATCTATCTATTGCTGAGCCGCCTTAACAGTCTGAGCTCCTGCTTACTATCAGGTGCTGGCAGCCTGTGTTGCCCAATTCCCAGTCTAGGGTATATGGGTGGAGTTTTGGTGGTGTTTGGGCTTCTCTTGTCCTGGGCCTCCAGGTCTTTTGTTGTCACAGGCGTGCTTCCCGGGGAGTGTTGTTTCCTGGTTTTCTCCCCTCTGTTGAGGCGTATGCTCAGGTTTTTACTTCAGTTGGGAGGAGTTGGTCGTGTTGTTCAGGCGCTGGATCCCCGGGCCTGGTTCTGGCCCCAGCCTGGAGCGCGCTCCTTGGGCCTGTGCTGATGTGTATACCACCTAGATTATGCAGCCTGGAGCGCACTCGTTAGGCCTGTGCTGATGTGTATACCACCTAGGTTATACAGCCTGGGGGACACTGTTCAAATTTCTACTGTTGGTAGTCTTGACCCAGGGGCGCTGTTCCTGGCTCGGGCATTTAAGCTCCCTTCCAGGGGCGCTCTTGCTCTAGCCTGGCCAGCTGAGTCTGCTCCACGGGCTGGTGGAGCTCTCAAACAGTTCCCAGTTTTAGTGGGTCCTGTGGTCCGGGTGTTGAGGTAGGGAGTCTAGGTCAGGTTCTGGGGATTCCCTCCAGCTCTCGTCTCCCTTGAGGGATACATTTCCCCTGTGGGGTACTCACCCTGGAGCTGGTTGTTTCTGTGTGGTGTAGGTCGTCATTTGTTGTTGCAATCCGAGTTCAGTTGGTGTGGTTGCGGGCTGGGTTGGGCGGTGGTGGCTCTGTGTGATTCTTTTCTGTCTCTGCCTCTGTCGAAGCTGTCAGGTCAAAAGTGTCCATGCTCAGGCAGCTTCTTCGTGGTGCCTCTGGGGCCTGGGCAGGCCCACCGGGTCCTTGCGATCGTGATTGGGCGGGTGGTCTGCCGACAGGTCCCTTTGTCGTGCTGCTGGTGCTGAGCGGCTTTGGCGGGATGGAGCCTCTCTGCTCCTGTGGAGAGTGAGGGGTGGGGGTGGAATCCTTGTGGAGACTCCCGGGTGGTAGGTTTCTCTGTTCCTGGTGATCTGCTCTTCTGCAAACCGGTACCTGGTGATCTGTAGGCGGCCTCCTGTGTCTCTGGGGCTCCGGCATCCCCCGCCGGGCCGGCTGTCCGGCGGCTTGGCGCACTGCCGGGCGGCCAGTAAAGGTTGGGGGCGGGGTCTTCGCTTTTTTCTGTTCTGAAATTCTTCTTTTCCTCTCTTTCTTTTTTTGTTATTTTCCACCTCTGGTTTTTCTCTAAGTGTTCGTCTTTGTTGTTGTCGGTCTCTTGGGGAGATTAAGCGTTGGAACTCGAACTCTCTTTTTGGTTGGAGAGAGCTGTGACGTTTCCCTACTGCCCGTCGCCATCTTGGTCCCCCCTTATACATAAGCTTTAAAATGTTGCTTCCCCCCCCCCCGTTTTTCCTTTTTTGTTTTTCTTTTTCATGGGCATGGGCCTGGGCACTGTCCCTAAGCTCTTAAGATCAAGGCTAGCACTTTACCACTTGAGCCACAGGGCCACTTCAGTTTTTCTGGCTGTTAATTGGAGGTAAGAGTGTCACAGATTTCCTGCTAAGGCTAGCTTTGAACTACCATACTCAGATCTTAGCTCCTGAGTAGCTAGGATTACAGACATCAGCTACTGGCTCCCAGCTAAAATGTTACTTATTTTAAGTTCTGTGATTTAGTTGAGGGAGTAGCATGAGTGTGTAGAAAGTTAACTTTCAAATAATCTCCAAATAATTTCAGAGTTTCATTTTCATAATACTTATTGCAGTGATTAATAACAGAAGCTCACAAAGTAACAGAATGATCCTTCATTTTCCCCTTCCTATAGGTATTATTGGAAGAAAATGAGTGAGATCCAAGTCTAAGACAATATGTACTTGAAATTATAAAAAATTATTTTGATGACACATAAACAACCAGATTACATTTCATTTTTTAAAGAAAGGAATGTGATACAGGTATATTTATTGGCAGGTTTTTTCATCTGAAAAACAAAGAAAAAAGTATCATAAAAAAGCTGATGGGAATCAGCAGCTATGTAAGTGTGATTGGAGAGTTTAAGACATGAATTTATTCAGGTAAAATAATTACTTGGGAAAGGTATCTGTTCACTGAGTTTATTCATCGTTAATTTTATTCATGTATCACTTAATATATAAACACATACATGTGTGTATATGTGTGTGTGTGTGTGTGTGTGTGTGTGTGTGTGTGTGTGTGTGTGTGTGTGTGTGTGTATCAGCATTATCCGTCCAGTGAACTGTTTGGTTAGGTAATTTCATGTTAAGTTCATCAAAAAGATGGACTTCCATAAACTTTAACAACCCTGCAACACCACTGCACATGCAAACTTAAGGGTTCACCATTGTAAGCCAGACCTGTGTTTTACCAAAGCATATACAAAGCGTATATAGTGTGTTATTTTTTCATTTAGGCTTGACACAAAATGTGTTTGTCCCTAGAAATAAATGATGGTATTATAACTACAATAATTTATTGTAAATCTTTACATTGAACACATGTTCAACATGAGTTGTTCGTTCTTTCTTTTTCATATTTTAATTTTAGGAAGTTGATTTGAGTTTTGATGTTGTGTTTGCCAGACAGGTACTCCACCATTGGAGTCACTACACCAATCCTTTGTTGTTTAAGTTACTTTACTCATAGATTAGCAATTTTTGCACCTAGCCTAAAAAGCAGGGATCATGATTGCATTCCAATATCCCTACCTAGTAGGTGGATATGGGTGATACTTTCCTTCCTAGAATGACTCAGAAGTGTGATCTTCTCAAATTCTACCACTTTAGTTAATAGTGTGTGATCCAGTTCTGCCTATCTGTAGAAGACAGAAATAAATGATTACAGGTAATTTGAGTTAATCATTGGCTAATATAGGTGATTTGGTATTAAAATGTAGGGTAAGTTTAAAAGTATAATCACAGTAGTCATATTTTGCTAAGTAAATTTTGTTTCACATTAAAAACACATCTTAACCAGAATTAATGACTTATTTTGCTGTCTGTCAACTGGTATGTCATTTGGGAAACCTCATGTCTTCCATGTATGATAAAGGACTTTGAATGATCTGATGTACTGGCTCACATCTATAATCATGGTTAGCAATCAGAAATAAATAGATCACAATTTGAACATAGCCTAACCAAAAATTTAGGAAGTCCCAGCCTCAACAAACTAGTGAATCATGTTGAATCATGCCATTAATCTCAGTATCACAAGAGGCTAAGTTTCTGCCCAGTACCTGAGTCACTTAGGTAACTGGTTCACTTCGAGGCAGTCACCTCTTCTGATGCAGAAACTGGGCTGAGATTTAGCCAAAAGGAGGGAGGAGTCTGCCCCACCTTCCCAGAGTGGACCTCACAGAATGCAGTGAAAACATGCTTGCTTTCCTCCTCCAAATAGCTTGAGATGGCATGCTGCTGAGTGTACATTATTTGATTCCAGTGATCTGTATTAGAGATGTAAGGAAACATTAAACTAAATTTCATATTTGCCCATTGAGCTACTCTTCCCAGCTTGTGAGTTCAATTCAGCAAGTGTTCATTATTTGAGAGTTGAGAATACTGAGGTAGGGGAGAGAGGGAGGTTTAGTGAAGGAGAGGAGAGATTGGTAGAGAGAGGGAGAGAGGAGAGATGGGGAGAGAAAAGAAAGGAAGGAAGGAAGGAATGAACAAACGAAAAAAGGAACAAAGAAGGAAGGAAAGAAAGAAGGAAGGAAGGAAGGAAGGAAGGAAGGAAGGAAAAAGGAAGAAAGGAAGGAAGGAAGGAAGAAATGATTGAGAATGAATGGTTTGCAGTCAGGAATTACATGACAGAGGTACTACTTGTATTTGGTATTAGTTCTGCCCCAGGCCATGCAGACCCTATGCAGACACCTCCCCACTTCTTTGCTAAGTTTCCACCCTTTATGTGTTACCTAGTTATCTGGGACTCCTGAAGGCAGCCACCTCCCCCTCCCCCCCCCATTAAGTCACAACCTGGTCAGCTACTGGTCACACTTTCCATCTGACCAGAGGAGAGTCCCAGGCCCCGAGGTCACATCCAGATCCAGTGTGGTCAGACTTTTCCCCAACCTGGGCATACCTCATCTGGTCTTTGGCTTAGATACGACTTGGCCCTAGGTTGGGTCACCAACACCCCCCTCCTTTTCTACATGCCTCTCCACCATGTATGGCATGAGCAGCAGTTCAGTAAATAAACTACTTTAGGGGCTGGGAAAGTGGCTCAGTGTTAGAGCACTTGCCTTGCATGCATGAGGCCCTGGGTTCGATTCCTCAGCACCACATAAGCAAAAAGAAAAAAGCTGGAAGTGGCACTGTGGCTCAAGTGGTAGAGCTAACCTTGAGCAGAAGAGCTGAGGGACAGCGCCCAGGCCCAGAGTTCAGGCCCCACAACTGGACCAAAAATAAATCAATACATAAAAATAAACTAATTTACCTGACTGAATACCATGTGTTGTTTTCTTCATTGGCTACCTAATGAAACTTACCTAATTAATATACCTTACACTTCAGAGTTTGTAGTTATGAATCCAAGGATATTTTTCTGACACATTTGAGTTCAGTATCTACAAAACATATGTACTAACTCATAATTTACCAGTATAAATCTGCCTGGAATCTTTTTTTTTCAAATTTTTAAATTGTGAAAATAACGTACAGAGAAGTTACAATTACATGAGCAAGATAATGAGTACATTTCTTATAAAACATTGTTGCCTCCTCCTTTGTTTCCCCTTCCCATCCCTTCCCATCTCCCACCTCCCACGCCAAAATTGTAAAGTTCGTTTTTTGACATAATGTGTTGTACATCTCATTGTTGCAATGAGTCCACCTGTATCCTTATATGAAGAATTTGTATTTTCCCTTTCCCTCTACAAAGTGTACCAACATGTGAATCTTTAATAGCAGCATAATTAACCTTAAAGTTTATTTTGTTTGCTTTGCTTTCTTTTCTTTTTTGCTTCAAGTAATCAAAGATTTGCTGGGCCAATCTGAAAAGATCTCTGCCTTCATACTTTCTAATCACCCTGGGCTATGTGATACCTGCTCAGATGAGGGACTTTGAAATTCTGGAAAGCAGATGCACATCATAAGGCCCTATGGCTTTGGAATTTCCCACATTCTTTTTTAAATGTAATTGTTACTCAGGTGTGTACAGTGAGTTTACCATTTCACAAAACATGTAATGTGTACATTATTCTTGTAGGCAATGCTATCCTTTCCTGAGCTTTCTCCCAGTTTCTGTTTTTTTTGTTGTTGTTGTTTTTGATTGTTTTTGTTTTTGTGCCTGACTTGCAGCTTGAACTCAGAATTGGGTGCTGCCCTTGAGGTTTTGTAATCAAGGCTACTCTACCTCTGGAGCCCCGGTTCCCTTTATGGATTTTTGATTGTTAATTGGAGAGAAGGGTCTTACAGATTTTCTCACTGGAGCCGGCTTTGAACTGTGATCATCAGTCTCCTGAGTAGCTCGGATTATAGGCCTGAGTTCCCAGTGTCCAGCTACTGAAGTGTTGGTTGCATGCTTCCCTGGTTGTGTTACAATTTTCCTCGACTCTTGCACTAATACTGAATATTTCCTGGCTCAAATCTGAACTGGTGGAAATGCTTGTATTTTGAGGAAGGCAGGAATAGGAAACTATAGGCTATAGGGACATATACGCTAATCAAATTATGTGGAACATGGCATAAAGACAAGTAAGTTTACTGCCAGTTGACTTTGTCCTGTCTTTACTGTTAATTCTGCATGGCCTGTGAATGAAGTCAGACATACCCAAATGGCCACTGGCAGAAAGAAGTTCACTCCTCCTGTTCTAAAAACAAAACAAAAAACAACCAAAATTACTACGTATGAGTGCAGCAATGTCCTCCAATTAGAGACCAGTCTGCCCTAGTTTATGAAAAAAATGTCTTTTGTTCAAGTGCTGCTACTTTTTCTAACTACAAATATAATTAAATCTGTAGTAGTCTGTAGAATCGTATACCACAGCTTTCATTTTAGTTCACAAGAAATTCAGACATTAGATGTTGGCAAAATTGATTAACTACTTGTAGAAAACTAAAGCTAGATCCTTATATCACCCTGCAACAGAATCAATTCCAAATGGATCAAAGACGTCAGAGTCAAAGCAAACACTCTGAAAACATTACAGGATGGAATAGGAGAAACTCTAGGTCTCCTTGGCACAGGCCAAAATTTTCTTAATAGAGACCTGGAAACACAACAAATCAAAGAGAGGTTGGACAATGGGGATTGCATGAAATTGGAGAGCCTCTGCATGGCAAAGGATTTAGCTAGTAAGATCAATAGAAAGCCCACGGGTTGGGAGATCTTCACTAGCCATACAACAAACAGGGGTCTCATATCTAAAATATACCTGGAACTCAAAAAATTAAATCCCCCAACAACAGATCCTTAAAGAAACAACTGCCTCATAAATAAGTGGGCTAAAGACTTAAAGAGAAACTTCTCTGAAGAGGAAAGAAGCATGGCCAATAGACACATGAAGAAATGCTCAACCTCCCTAGCCATAAAAGAAATGCAAATTCAAACAACATTGAGATACCACCTCGCCCCAGTTAGAATGGCAAAAATCAAGAACTCTAAATAACAACAGATGCTGGAGGGGATGTGGAGAGAAGGGAACCTTACTGCATTGTTGGTGGGAGTGTAAACTTGTTCAACCACTTTGGAAAGTAGTATGGAGGTTCCTCAAAAGACTCCACATAGAGCTCCCCTATGACCCAGCAATCCCACTTTTGGGCATTTACCCAAATGTTTACAAACAAGATCACACTAAAGCTACCAGTACGACAATTTATTGCAGCATTATTTACCATGGTTAAGATATGGAACCAACCCAGATGCCCCTCAATAGATGAATGGATCAAGAAAGTGTGGTATATATACACAATGGAATTCTGTGCCTCCATCAGAAAGAATGACATTGCCCCTTTTGTTAGGAAATGGAAAGACTTAGAAAAAAATTATATTAAGTGAAGTAAGCCAGGCCCAAAGAAATATAGGTCCCATGTTTTCCCTTTTTTGCAGTAACTAGTATATGTTTGAGTCAAGCAGAAAAGATCAGATAATTTGATGTTAGGGAAATGAACCCTAAGATATGTATTCAAATGTTTTTTTTCTTTCATGCGATTTTTTCTAACACATTTATTTATAAGATTATTTCTTTGTTGCTTTGCATGTCCCTCCCCCACGGCTTTACCCCTGCTTTCACTGTATTTGATGTTGGTAAAATTTGTATAGGGGAAGGGCAAAAACAAATCGTTTAAATAGGGATACAGGTGGACCCATTGCAACAATGATATATACAAGTTGTTATGTCGAAAATGAACTTTATAACTTTGGTTGGGGGGAGGATTAGGTGGGGGGATTGAGGGAGGATGGGAAGGGATGGTAAGGGGAAACAGAGGAGGCTACAATGCTTGATACGAAATGTTCTCATTATCTTGCCCATGTAGTTGTAACCCCTCTGTACTGTATTTTCACAATAAAAAAATTCAGACATTAAAATGCTTTTTTTTTGTCAGTTGTGGGGCTTGAACTCAGGACCTGGACACTGTCTCTGAGATTCTGAGCTCAAGTTAGTTAGCACTCTATCAATTGAGCCACAAAGCCACATTTGCTTTTTCAGTAATTAATTGGAGATTAGAGTCTTATGGGGACTTTTCTTCCTGGGCTGTCTTTAAACTGTGATCCTCATATCTCAGAATCATGAGTAGCTGGGATTACAGGCATGAGACACTGGCACCTGGCTTCAAATAGTCATTTTTAAAATGATGAACTGCTTGGTGCCTCTGGCTCACATATATAATCCTAGCTATAGGTAGGATTACAGGTATAAGAAACAAGAACTATGTGTGTGTTGTTTATGATGGCTTGTATTAGCATGTTTTAATACTGTTTGTTTCTTATACTACATTGCTCCTATTTTTATTTTCACCTAGGTGGGGGTTATAGGTGCTGCCAGTGTTGAACCTTCTTTGGTTGAGATGGAGCCATATGGAAGTTCTTGCCTAGTATGGCATGAAATTGAAGTCCTCCTGCTCTCAGCTCCCCATGGACATGAGATGATAGATGTATTCCATTACGCATAGCTAGGTTTTGGGAGCATTGAAGGTAAAACTACACTGGTCTGAAACTGATGTCCCAAATAGCTAGCTTTACAGGCAAAACCTTGTATTCCGTTTCACTTTGAAGAATTGTAGGTACATACTTAGAGAGTACAATGATAGCACACTACATGTTTAATATATAAAATAGTCAATATAATTAGCAGGTTTATCTCCTAAAACATTGAAGCTAATGAATTTGGTAACCTGACTCTGCTAGTTATTTTGGAATATACCATAAACATGAATAAACTGATAATGTGCAGTAGAAGATTGGAAGTTGATAGAGATCGAGACAAATTAGACTATATGTAGTAAATATATATTTATCTATTGCTGCTCTGAAGAACATTATCATATATTCACGATGACAATACCACCACATATCCATCATGACAATAATTTTCCTGTAGTGTAGAATGTTCCATTTCATAATCTGCCATCGTTTATCTTTTTTACATTCTCCTAATAAGTATGAATGTTTTCCAGTTTATTATAATGTTTTGAAATTATTATATGATGGATTAAAAAATTTGGAGAGTCTACTGAAATTATCTCATTTTGTCTGGTTTTGTGATGCTAAATCATTAATAACACAGATTCCTGAAAGTTATGCTAGCAGACTATATCACTAAATTGTATTCTAAGTATATCTTATTATTGTATTTTGATATAGGTTTTTACTGTTGCTGTTTTATGATATAGAATGTTATGAAGCTGGACTTAAACTTGCAACCCCACTGCCGCCAGTAACAGTTTTATCACCAGGTTCTGGAGGCTCATAATTAGAACTCTAGCTAATCAGGAGGTTGAGACCTGAGATTTAGTTCAGACAGCCTGAGCAGGAAATTTTATGAGTCTCTCCTCTCCAGTTCACTACAGAAAACTTGCAGTGGAACTGTGGCACAATTGTTAGAGCACTACACTCAAGGGAAAGATGCTCGGGAATGTCATATAGCCCTTGAGTTCAAGTCCTAAAACACACATATGCACAAACACACATTCACATACATTCACACACCCTCCCACACACATGTACACACACAGATTCGCAGGCAATGTTATATCTTAAATTCTTATCCGGAGATTAGACAACAGCCCACTTATTTGTGAAAGTTTTTCCTGATTATTTTGAATGAGGAGGATAGTTCGTGGGACACAGATGACAAGACTTTAGTGAGGAATACTTTATAAACGACTAGCTTATAAAAAGGACAGGAAAATAGCTTTTATCTTTAAATCTTACATTCCTTCAACTATTGTATTTTGAATTATGAGAAGACAATGCAGCACCTCTTCCCTTCTCCCCCTCACCTCTGTCATAAGATATGAGAAAATTATCAAGAATAGTCTTTTATCTTACAAGAATGAACACCCATAAAAATGTCTGACTATAGGTGTAAGGTTTGTTTTTCAATACTTGTACGATTTTCCACATGACAGCACACACGGGCTTCAAGAGCAAACAGAAGATTAGGAAATAAAAACCTAACAATGTCCTAAGAAGTAGATGTCAAAAATACATCCAAGAATCAAATGGCAGGCTGAGAAGGCCCTGAGAGGCAAAATGATTTGTGAAGGATGAGAGGAATAGTGACAAATAAGGCATGGGTCTGACCTAGGAAGGGTTCCTTGTGGCTGAGATCATGCTGGCTTGTAGGCCTAGCTGAGGATGTTTGGATTTGATCATGTCCACATGTGTACAGAGTGATGTTGGAGGGGAGATTTCAGCCTCCAGGTTGTCTTTGGAATGGTCTTATGTGAGCAAGCAACTCTGATCATTGGGCTCTGAGAGATGACACTGCCTCCCTTACAATGGAATAGAATATGGAACTCTGAGAGACAGGCAACTGTAACCGACAGTCAGCTCAAGCCAGCTCACGTGGCCTGTAGCTCGGGAACAAGAAAGATGTTCCTGTGTTGTTTTCAAAGTTCAAGAGATTCAGGTCTCAGGCATGAGTGGTATGAGTGCTGCACTTGATGCTACAGACATTGGATCAGTGCCAAACCATGAACCCAATGTCTCAGGCCTTTTTATAAAATAAACCAAGGGAATCACAAGGCAACTCAGGCCAGGTGTAAGTATGACAGGAAACCTATTTAATCTCATCCTAGCCTACAGTACAACCTTCTTCTTGTGTGCTTTTATATGTGTATACTGAGAAAAATTTACTATGCACTTTTCAATCCACTCTGTTACTCACTTTGAAGTGTACTCCATTTTCCATGTTTCAAAGATCCACTCTTTTTACCACCTCAGTGTGACAATGAGTCAGCCCAAAACCTGAATGTGCCTTATAATATATGCAGCTTGGATTCAGGCTTGTTGTAAATGTTGGCAATGGACCTGTTTCCTGCCTACCAGAAAGGTGATTTCTTCTGTGTTGGAAACTTCCTCCACCACTATAGAGAGTTGGGGACAATGGAGCAGTTGCTGGATATTCTGTTTAAAAAATGAGTGTTCTTCTTTCAAACCCAGGGCTGATGATTACCCCCCCCCCCCGGCAGATTATTGGAATACTTGATACTTCTCTGAAACTGTTTTACTGAGGTCTTATCACAGGAAATTGGCTTGAGACAAAGAAGTGCACTCCCAGTTAATTCTTTAGGACTGGGCTGCCAGAATATTTCATTTGCCTCAGGAGCTAGTGGAGCCTTAGCAGTTTGCTTGCTGAGAGACTAGGATTAAAGAAATGAGTCAGCCCCACCCAAAGTCCACCCTCACCTAGGAAATCACTATCTTGTAGGCCTTTGAGGGAATATAGAAAGAAGCAAGGATGCAACTTGAATTTGGGGCCTGAGTGCTGTCCCATTCCTAGCACTCTACCATTTGAGCCCCAGTTCCAGGTCTGGCCTTGGACTGGTTACTTGAAGATAAGTGTCTTTAGAATTTTACAAACTAGACTGGGTTCAAACTGTGATCCTCAGATCTCACCCTCCTGATTAGTAGGATTAGAGGCATGAGCCATTGTGCACTTATTTGGACAGATGCGTATAAACATCCTCACAGAATTTCCTTGAAATTGAATAGACATACCTCCACTTTTTGTCTGTCATGTTTACATTGCCATTTGGGACTTAGCCAGTCCCATGTGTGTCCTGTTAGTTCAGAAAATGAGAAGCATAGTGTTAGCATCCTCCTCCCCTTCCATTGGTATAGATCCTTCTACTGTAACTGGGAGGAAGATGAAAAAGATGAAGAAGTAAGTGGATGTTGGCACAAAGATAAGTTCACTCCTTGAAAACTGGGTATCTTTGAGGTTTCTGAATCAAAGTCAACTTTCTTCTTTGCACACCAGTTGTGATTTTTACGAGGGGGTTGAGGCTTGCCACTTCAGTGGATAGCAGATTACACAGTTGTGGATGTGTTTGTGGATTTGGACTCTCATGGATGACAAGGAGGACTGTGTATAACAAGTCAGATTCAGTGGGGAAACAACTTTCTCTTCCTAGCACATGCAGAATTATAGAGGATTGTATTTGAGAAATTCCTAGAAGTGGGTTGTGAGGAACATCCTGCTTGCAGGAGACTCTTCCCACTTCCCAAAATGCACGTCCTGCCAGAAAAATGCTTTAGTACAAGGCTCAGGATGGGGAGGGCGGGCTCTCATTTTCCTTATCACCAATATGCCCACAGCATGATTTGTTCCATCTTCCCTATGAGGATGCTCTTCTGCCCTGATGATTTCTATGACCACAAGAACCAAGAAACCCTGAAAGAACTTACACAGTATGTCAAGCTAAACATGCCCTCTTCAGACTTGCTCTTCTGCTTATATATTCTTCTGCAGCTTACAAATTCAGATGGAGGAATGCATGACCCATGAGACAAAGAAAAAGAGGGAGAAGTCCTTGTTTACATGCCTTAGAGCTGGTGAGTAGGAATGGAACCTGTGTCTCTAGGGATGTGCATGATTGGTCAAGAGCCTTTAGTACACCCCAGCTTGGCAAAATATCCTTTTATGGATATTCTTTAGATAATATCTGTTCTCCTTTTGAAAGAACTTGGAAGCAGCCACTCATTAGAAACACCCTAACTTGGGGGGGGGTTCCAGGAAGATGGCGGAGGAGAAGCTGGAATCTAAGCAAGCTCTCCCATAGAAAGCAGTTTTAGAGTTCCAGTGAACAGTCTTAAGCCAGAGAATTACACCATGTGTGCCATCACAGGACAGAGAGTTAGGCCAGAGAGGGGAAACCCAGGCAAGGAGACACTTCTGAGCTCTTGCCAGCAGCTGCCGTGGCAGCGGCAGCTGTGGAGGTGGAGGCGGGCGAGCACAGGAGCCATACCTGAGCCACAGAGAGTCTGGGATGAAGAAGCCAGACCCAGCAGGCGAGCGGATTCTACTCAACACCAGCAAGAACTGACAAGGAGTGGACATCTTCATCCTGCAGTTTGCAGACCAGAGACAACCCAGGAACCAAGACTCGGCATGAGTAGAAGCCTGACATCTTCACTCCTTCTCAGGGAGCAGAGGAGGGAAGGCCACCCCTCCCCCCAGCACCAGAGATCTCCATCTTGGATACCGACAAAGCTCAGTGGAGCTGCTAGCACCAACTCAGGCATTAAAAGAAATCTAGGGTCATTTAGCAGGTCACAAGAACCTAACTTGACCTGCCAGACTCAGCTCCACCCAGGGAAAAGTCACACAGCTCGGGCACCAGCCCTAGGAGTGACTTTCTTCACTGGGTAATCAGAGCCAGAGGCTGCCCCTTCCTCTAGCAGCCTCAACAATCAATTGAAATTCAGTAAACAGAAACCCTGAGAATGGCTACAGGCCTGGCTCTGTGAGTTTTTCAAAAACTAGCCCCCGGGAAAAGCTACTGTCTGTTGAAAGGCCTCAACTCTACCCAGAACCTAGCCTCATCACTGCATCCCCCTCTTTTGTGATACTCAAAGTAGATCTGCCTCCAAATGAACTAACCTGGGAGGAGGATCGCCAAATCCTGGGTAAAGCAGAGCATTTTTCTGCCTGTTCGAACAAACTGACTTAAGAAACCAACCAAGCCACAGGACCACAAGCAGACCAGAGACTCCAACAAAAGGCTGGCTACAGACACAAGGGAGATACAGGATTTTTCCCACCCCTCCCAAAAAAAAATCAAAGAACTCTTCTTCTTCTTCTTCTTCTTCTTCTTCTTCTTCTTCTTCTTCTTCTTCTTCTTCTTCTTCTTCTTCTTCTTCTTCTTCTTCTTCTTCTTCTTCTTCTTCTTCTTCTTCTTCTTCTTCTTTAAAAATTTTTTTTGGTACCTTATATAAATTTTTTTTTTCTTTTCCAAAACTTTTTTTAATCCTTAATTTTTGCCTTTTTTGAAAAAAAAATTGTTTTCCAGAAATTTTTTTTCCTCTTATAATTTTTATTTTAGGGATACGTGAGTGTGCGTTTTTCTTTCTTTTTTTGTTTTCTTTCTCTCTTTTTTCTATTTTAATTATCTCTTTGTTTTTTGTTTAGCTCCACTGAACTTCTCATCTTTTTTCTTCTTTTCTTATCCTATTCACGTTCTCTTCTCTTTCGTTCTTCTTTATGTGACTTAATTCTTGTCCTGCACATCCTCAGATAAACCCTTAGTTGACTATTAGACCCTATCCCCCATTGTGTACACACTTAATCCAGAAATTTATCACTCAATTCAAAACCTCTAAGACTTAAATTCCTTAATAGCAGTACTACCTCTTTATACCTATATAATATTTTAAGCATTTTTATTTTTAGGTTTTTCACATCTCCTTTATGTCCCTCCCCTTCCCTCAATATATTCACCTTCTTCTCTAAATAGATAGTTATCAATTCTACATAATTTTATGAATTTTTACTTTTCTATTTCTTCTGGTCTCTTTTCTTTTCTCTTTCCCTTTCTTCTTTTTTTCTCCCTCTCTATTTTCATCCTACCCTACCTATTTCCTGCTTTGAGATTAGGACTTAGTTATCTCTCTCTGAGCCTCCCCACATCAATCTATTCCTAATTTTTATCCATATCTCTCCCTAACCCTAATAATTTCTGGTCTTCCAAATTCTTCTTTGCGGTTCGTAGCCCATTAATGTATAGTTGTTTGATGTTGAATAGATGTATCTGTTGAACTAGATTGTATCTGTAGACTATTGACTGTACAAATTCAGACTTTGGTTGATGCTTGCCTTAAGATAGTGTTCTAGCACAAAACTCGTGCTATTTTCATCTCAAATGGGCAGAGTAAGCCGGAAAAATACAAGAAAAATGGCAAATCCGGGTATCTCAATTCCCAATCTTGATAATCAGGGGACAGAACAGATAATGAATAATCCAGAGGACAATTTCCAAATAGCTCTACAAACACTGCTGGCAAACATGATAAAGGAAAAGATTGAAAACATAATAAAGGAAAAGATTGAAAACATAAAAAGGACTCTGTATGAGCGTGATAGGGAGACACAGGAGGCAATCCAAAAGTTTATACAGGAATATAACAAGCATGAGGAAGCTACTCAAAAATTGATACAGGATTTGCGTGAGCAGCTTGAGAATACTCAAAGAGAAAGGCAGGAATGTTGTGAGCAGGCTGAGAACACTCAAAGAGAACTACAGGACTCCCACAAATGGGAGGAAGCTAATCAAAGTGTAATACAGGAATTGAGAGAGCAGGAAGAGAATACACAAAGATCACTAAAGGCATTCATGGAATCCATTAACAAAGAGCTGAAGGAAGTCAGGGAGACCACAAAGGGAATGCTGAATGGAGCCCAACAGAAGCAATGGGAGTCCAAGGAAATCATAAGCAATCAACTAAGTGATTTGAAAATAAACACTGAACACCAAATTAAGGAAGTAAAGAACTTCATACAAGATCTTAAACGAAGCTTCAACAAAGAATTTGAAGCCATCAAAGCTGAACAATTAGAAGGAAAAGAGATAAAAAACAAAGTAGAAAGCCTTGACAGCAGGTTAGACCATGCAGAAGATCGAATCTCGGGGATTGAAGACAGCCTAGATATTATAGAGAAAGAACATACAACCTTCCAAGACAAGTCCAACAAATATGACAGATCTATCCAACACTTGGAAGACACCATCAGAAGGCCTAATCTAAGGATAATGGGTGTAGAGGAGCACCTAGAAACAGAAGTTAATGGACTAGGAAATTTGTTAAACAGTATCCTAGCAGAGAACTTCCCAAACATGCAAAAAGATAGGCCTATTCAGATACAAGAAGCTTTTTGAACTCCAAATAGAATAGGACATCCCACCGTCACATTATAATCCACACAGGATCAACTCAGACCATGGAAAAGATCCTTAAAGCTGTCAAGGAGAAAACATTAATCACCTATAAAGGGAAACCAATTAGAATCACTTCAGATTTCTCAGCAGAGACAATCAAAGCAAGAAGAGCCTGGAATGATGTATGCCATGCCCTAAAAACAAACAACTATCAACCAAGAATACTGTACCCAGCTAAACTCTCCTTCATAACTGAAGGCCAAATAAAAACCTTCCATAGCAAAGAAAAATGGAAACAATACATCTCCACCAAACCAGCCCTACAAAAGATTCTTAAAGATGTCATATACATAGAAAACCAACAAGACCACAATAAAGGCCAACAAACTGCACCCAAACTGAGAATCAAAGAACGATAGGAAGAACCTAGTTTTCGCAGGCGCCAAGAAGGTGGATTACATGGCAGGAACTCCCAAATACCTCTCAGTCCTTTCTATCATCATTAACGGACTGAACTCTCCAATTAAACGACATAGACCATCTAGTTGGATTAAAAAACAAGACCCTTCTAGCTGCTAACTTCAGGAGTCACATCTTGCCCATAAAAACAAACACATTTTCAATGTTAAAGGCTGGAACAAAATCTACCAAGCAAATGGACCCCATAAACAGGCCGGAGTTGCAATCCTAATATCAGATAAAATAGACTTCAAATTAAAATTCGTGAGAAGAGATAAAGAAGGTCGCCACATACAAATTAAAGGATCTCTCCTTCAGGAGGATATTACAATTCTAAATATCTATTCGCCAAACAATGGAGCACCCAAATTTATCAAAGAAACACTACTTTCCCTCAAATCCCATATAGATCCAAAGACATTAATTGTTGGGGATTTTAACACACCACTCTCCCCACTAGACACATCAACTCGGCAAAAACTCAACAGAGAAACCGCAGATCTAAACAGCTGCATAGATCAACTAGACTTAACAGACATTTACCGAACATTTCACCCAGCAGCATCAGAATACACGTTCTTCTCAGCAGCACATGGAATATATTCTAAAATAGACCACATTTTAGGCCACAAAGCAAACCTGTCTAAATTCAGAAACATTGAAGTTATACCTTGCATTCTCTCTGACCACAAGGGAATAAAATTAGAACTCAACACCAAAAGCCACCAAAGAAAGTCCGGTATCACATGGAGGCTGAACAACACAGTGCTGAACCACGAGTGGGTCATGGAAGAGATTAGAAAGGAAATTCAAATGTTCATGCTATTCAACAAAAATGAACATACAAACTACCAGCTCCTCTGGGACACAGCAAAGGCAGTACTCAGAGGCAAGTTTATAGCTCTGAGCTCCTACATCAAAAATTGGAGCGATCTGAAACCAACAATTTAATGACACATCTAAACCTCCTTAAAAAAGAGCAGCAAGGTAAACTCAAATCCAGTAGACAGAAAGAAATAATTAAAATTAAATCAGAATTAAATGAATTAGGATCCACAAAAACTATAGAAATAATCAACAAAACAAAGAGTTGGTTCTTCGAAAAAATTAACAAAATTGACAGACCCTTAGCAAATCTTATCAGAAAAAGACGAGAACACACCCAAATAAATAAACTCAGAGATGAGTATGGAAACATCACCATGAGAACAACCAAGATTCAGAATATTATGAAGGAATACGTCTCAAAACTTTATGCTAATAAGTTTGAGAACTTGACAGAAATGGACCTTTTCTCTAGCAAATATTGACATGCCAAAACTAAACCAAGATGAGTTAAACCAGCTTAACAGGCCCATATCAAGCATTGAAATAGAAACAGCAATAAGAGACCTTCCAGCTAAGAAAAGTCCAGGACCAGATGGTTTTACAACGGAATTCAACAAGGCTTTCAAATCAGAGCTCACACGAATACTCCTTCAACTCGTCAATGAAATTGAAAAAGATTTCAAAAGATCCCAAAACCAGGCAGGGACTCATCAAAGAAAGAGAACTATAGACCCATTTCTTTGATGAACATTGATGCAAAATTACTCAACAAATTTTGTCCAATCAACTTCAATAATTCATCCAAAAAATCATACACCACGAGCAAACAGGATTCATTTCAGGGATGGAAAGCTGGTTCAATATACGTAAATCAATTAATATTATTCATCACATCAACAGCAGCAAGAACAAGAACCACATGGTTATCTCAATAGATGCAAAAAAAGCATGCGACAAGATTCAACATCCTTTTGTGATGAAGATTTTGGAAAAATTAGGAATCCATGGAACATTCCTCAATACAATAAAGGCTGTATATGACAAACCTACAGCCAGCATTATACTCAATGGTGAAAAACTAAAGCCATTTCCTCTTAACTCAGGAACAAGACAAGGATGCCCACTCTCTCCACTTCTCTTCAATCTAGTATTAGAATGCCTAGCTACAGCAATAAGACAAGATGCAGACATAAAGGGGATTCAAATAGGGAAATAAGAAATAAAACTCTCCCTCTTTGCAAAAGACATGATCTTGTATTTAAAGAATCCCATAGACTCCACTCCCTAGTTATTCAAGCTGATTCAAAACTTTGGCAAAGTAGCAGGGTATAAAATTAACCCCCCAAAATCAATGGCTTTTCTTTATGCCAACAATCAGAACAGGGTGGCTGAAATTAGGAAAACAACTCCATTTGTAATAGCCCCTCAAAAAATAAAATACCTAGGAATTAACTGAACCCAAGAAGTGAAGGACCTTTATGATGAAAACTTAAAAATCTTGAAAAAGGAAATCAAAACAGAAAATAGCAAATGTCAAAACCTCCCATGCTCCTGGATTGGAAAGATCTACATTGTGAAAATGGCAATATTCCCAAGTCTATCTACAAATTAAACGTGATACCTATCAAAATTCCAATCCAAAAATTCATATGGAACAATAAAAGACCCCGAATAGCAAAAACGCTCCTCAATGGAAAGAACACTGCTGGAGGAATATCAATACCAAATTTCAAACTCTACTATAAAGCCATAGGAATAAAAACAGCTTGGTACTGACATAAGAACAGACCTCACGACCAATGGAATAGAATTGAAAACCCAGAAATGAACCTACAGACCTATAGCCAACTAATCTTTGATAAGGGAGTTAAAATAATAGAATGGAATAAAGACAGCCTCTTCAGTAAACGTTGCTGGCAAAATTGATTAACTACTTGTAGAAAACTAAAGCTAGATCCTTATATATCACCCTGCACCAGAATGAACTCCAAATGGATCAAAGACGTCAGAGTCAAAACAGACACTCTGAAAACATTACAGGATGGAATTGGAGAAACCCTAGGTTTCTTGCCTCAAGCCAATATTTTCTTAATAGAGACTCGGAAATTCAAGAAATCAAAGAAAGGTTGGACAAATGGGATGGCATGAAGTTGCAGAGCTTCTGAATGGCAAAGGACATAGCTTGCAAGATCAATAGAAAACCCACGGATTGGGAGAAGATCTTCACTAGCCATACAACGCACAAGGGTCTCATATCTAAAATATACTTGGAACTCAAAAAATTAAATCCCCCAACAACAAATCCTCAAAGAAACAACTGCCCAATAAATAAGTGGGCTAAAGACTTAAAGAGAAACTTCTCTGAAGAGGAAAGAAGGATGGCCAATAGACACATGAAGAAATGTTCAACCTCCCTAGCCATAAAATAAATGCAAATCATAACAACATTAAGGTACCACCCCACTCCTGTTAGAATGGCAAAAATCAAGAACTCTAACAACAACAGATGCTGGAGGGAACGTGGACAGAAGGGAACCTTGCTTCATTGTTGGTAGGAGTGTAAACTTGTTCAACGACTTTGGAAAGCAGTATGGAGGTTCCTCAAAAGACTTCACACAGATCTTCCCTATGACCCAGCAATCCCACTTTTGGGCATTTACCCTAATGTTTACAAACAAGACCACACTAAAGCTACCAGCACAACTATGTTTATTGCAGCATTATTTACCATAGCTTAGATATGGAAACGACCCAGATGCCCCTCAGTAGATGAATGGATCAAGAAAATGTGGTATATATACACAATGGAATTCTATGCCTCCATCAGAAAGGGTGAGTTTGCCCAATTTGTTAGGAAATGGAAAGGCTTGGACAAAATTATATTAAGTGAAGTAAGCCAGGCCCAACGAAACATTGGTCCCATGGTTTTCCTTATTTGCAATATCTAGTATATGTATAAGTCAAGCGGAAAAGGTCAGATAATGTGATGTTAGGAAAATGAGCCCTTCATTATGTATTTTTTTTGTTTATTTTATTTTAATTGAGAACATACTGTACAGAGGGGTTACAATTACATGGGCAGGATAATGCATACATTTATTACCAAGCATTGCAGCCTCCTCCTTTGTTTAACTTTCACCTCCCTTCCCAGCCTCCCCCTCCCCCCCACCCAATCATACCCCTCTCCCCCCCACACCGACATTGTAAAGCTGCTTTTGACATGACATTTTTTTAATTTAATTTTATTTTATTTGAGAATATACTGTACAGAGGGGCTACAATTACATGGGCAGGATAATGCATACATTTCTTACCAAGCATTGCATCCCCCTCCTTTGTTTACCCTTCACCTCCCTTCCCAGCCTCCCCCCTCCCCCCACCCAATTATACCCCCCACCCCCCCCCACACCGACATTGTAAAGCTGGTTTTGACATGACATTTTGTACTTCTCATTGTTGCAACATGTCCACCTGAATCCTTAAACGACTTGTGTTTTTAAATGTGTTTTTTCTTTCATGCATTTGTTTCTAACGCATTTATAAGATTATTTCTTTGTTGCTTTATTTGTCCCTCTCCCACAGTATACCCCCTGCTTTCACTATATTTGATGGCGGTATAATTTGTGGAGGAGATGGGGAAAAACAAGTCGTTTAAGGATACAAGTGGACCCGTTGCAACAATGAGAAGTACATGTTGTCATGTCAAAAACGAACTTTACAACTTTGGTGCGAGGGGGAGGGGAGGATTGAGTTGGGGAGCCGGGGGAGGCTTGGACAAGATGTGAAGGGTAAACAAAGGAGGAGGCTGCAATTCTTGATAAATAATGTACTCATTATCTTGCCCATGTAATTGTAACCCCTCTGTAGAGTATGTTCACAAAAAATTAAAATTAAAAGAAAGAATTAAATTTTTAGGGGCTGGAAAGGTGACTCAGTGTTAGTTCGCTTGCCTTGCATGCATGAGGCGCTGGGTTGGGTTCCTCAGCACCACATAAGTAGAAATAAAAGACAGAAGTTGCACTGTGGCTCAAGTGGTAGAGTACTAGCCTTGAGCTGAATAGCTGAGCGACAGCACCCAGGCCCACAGTTCAGGCCCCATGACCAACCAAAAAAAAAAAAAAAAGAATGAAATATTTAATTCCTTATTATATTAAGTTAGAACTATTGCTTACACATGAAACACATATTCCTGGATCAGAAAGGAATAAAGAAAGATCCCTACTCAATCATGCTTTGCTCACAATATCTAGAAACTTCCACTCTTTGCTCATTGTATAAAAAAGAAAAAGAAAAAAAAGAAATGTACTCATTACCTTGCTCATGTAATTGTAACCCCTCTGTACGTTATTTTCACAATAACAAAAAGAAAAAGAAAAATATATGCATGAAAAAAGAAGGATACAAACAGGAAATATGAAGACTTACCAATAGTTCATCTTTAATATTATAACTATTATTTAAATAACATTAAATGACCATACTCTTTGTCTCATGAGTTATTCTTCATAACTAAACTGAGGCAGTTTGCACAGCTTTCCATGTGCACTAGTGTTGTTTTTTTTTAATTTAATTTAATTTTATTTGTGAACATACTGTACAGAGGAGTTACAATTACATGAGCAGGATAATGCGTACATTTCTTACCAAGCATTGCAGCCTCCTCCTTTGTTTACCTTTCACATCCCTTCCCAGTCTCCCCCTCCCCCCAATCCCAATCCTTCTCCTTCCCTCCCTTCCCTCCCCCCTCCCCCGCACCGCAGGTGTAAAGCTAGTTTTGGACATGACAACTTGTACTTCTCATTGTTGCAACAGGTCCACCTGTATCCTTAAACAACTGGTTTTTCTCCATCTCCTCCACAAGTTATACTGACATCAAATATAGTGAAAGCAGGGGTTATACTGTGGGGGAGGGACATACAAAGCAACAAAGAGATAATCTTATAAATGCGTTAGAAACACATGCATGAAAGAAAAAAACATTAAAATACACATCTAAGGGTTCATTTTCCTGACATGACATTATCTGACCTTTTCTGCTTGACTCATACATATAATAGATATTACAAATAAGGGAAACCATGGGACCTATGTTTCTTTGGGCCTGGCTTACTTCACTTAATATAAATTTTTCCAAGTTTTTCCATTTCCTAACAAATGGGGCAATGTCATTCTTTCTGATGGAGGCATAGAATTCCATTGTGTATATATACCACATTTTCTTGATCCATTCATCTACTGAGGGACATTTGCATTGGTTCCATATCTTAGCTATGGTAGGGACTTACTGTGTAGCTTAGGCTGCTCTAAAGCTTACAATCCTCCTTGGTGCTGGGATTACAGGCATGTCTACCATTATTGGCTTTACTCAGTAACTCTATTTATAACATTTTCTGCAAGAAATTCATTCATGCTCATGAAGATATGTGGCTTAAAGCTGTTCACATTAGTATTCTACAGTACAAAATATAAATAATATAGCTGGACATGGTACTATGCTACCACATGGTAATGCCAGCCAATACTCAGGAACCTGACACAGGAGAATTAGGAGTTGAAGAAAGCCTGGTCTACACTGCAGAACCTTGTTTCCAAAGTTAAGAAATTCTATAAATATAAATCTACTATGAAACATACAACATGTTAAATTTATATAATGGAACAAATAGATCTTTGTTAATGGAAATAAAATCTTGGCAGAAATTTTAAATACATACATATGTATATATATTTAAATTTGGAGAAATAAAATTTCAAGTGGTATTATCTGCATCTTTCAGTCTGTCACCTATTTACTGACACATTGATTTCTGTTTAGTCTTCACAAAACACTGTTTTCTCACATAAGTACCAAAAAATGAAAAAGAAAATGTACAAAAAATGCATTGTCATAAATACAAATGTAGTTTAATCCCTACCATAATAATTTGGAAAACGTGCATTAAGTTATTGACATTGAATACTGCTCAAGAAAGGGAGTCTAGGGGAATGTACATTGTGTGTATGTGTGTGTGTGTTTGTATGTGTGTGTGTGTGTGTGTGTGTGTGTGTGTGTGTTTTCCATGAGTGAGTCCAAAGTAGACTAATTATACTTGGTTAGTCTTTTTGCTCAAAGCTGACACTCTACCACTTGAGCCACATCTCCACTTCTGGATTTTGGGCTGCTTTAACCCAAGATGCTCAGTTTTTGACCTCTAAAGTAGCTAGGTTTTCAAACATGAGCCACTGGCGGACAGTAACTACGTTAACATTTTTTGCATGTTTGGATAAATTTTAAAGTAAGACATATATGTTACATTTGAGAATGGTGGGAAATAGTAATGAATGTTTAACAGAATTTAAAGCATACAAAGCTGAGAATGGCAAGTAGCTGAGAATAGGCTGGAATAAATCAAACTTACCTATGACAGTTTTCAGTCTGTGCACAGAAATGATTGCATTGTTGAAGTTCAAGGCCATCAGATAGCTGAGCTCCAGCTGGCTGCTATGCTCATGAGGCCAGCTAGTGCTATCCACAAGAATGTGGTGGTGTTGGATGGCAGGGGCAGCTTCAAGTTCAGAACCTGAAATATTTCAATTAATCTAGAAGGGGAAATATAACAGGACAAGGAATGTGATTAACAGTGCAGAATGCAAAAAGCATCCAGTCCAAGGAAGACAGAATAACTCTTTTTATATCTGAAAAGAGTATTCTCTCACAAAGAATCTTGAGCCGACTATGGTGGTCAATGTTTGTAATCTCTGAACTTGGGAGGCTGAGTTAGAAGTTAGCTTGAGACCAGCCCAAGTTTTAGGCCAACAGAAGGACACATAGTAAAATGCTATTTTAAAACAACAACAACAACAACAAAAGACCCAATGACTGGGAATGTGATTAGTGGTAGAGTGCTGGCCTCGCATGCATGACGCACTTGATTTGATTCCTCAGTATGACATAAGCAGAAAAATTGGAAGTGGTGCTGTGGCTAAATTGGTAATGTGCTAACCTTGAGCAAAAGAAACTCAGGGAGAGTGCCCAGGCCTTGATTTCAAACCCCAGGGCTGACAAAATTTTAAAAAAAACCAAGTGCAAAATGCTGTTTGTTGAAATAAATATGTTGAAGAATTCTTTTTACTCACTAGAAAATTGTGGTGCTGAGAATTCATCATGAACTTGGTTAGGAAAAAGTAAATTAATGATATATTATCTGGCATTGGACAGGACATAGTGAGATCTAAAAATGATTGCTGCCTATGGTTACTTGATACAACTAATGTTACAGATACACTTGCCAGATTGTAAATTTTTAAAGATAGAATAATGGGTTTTTCTTTTTCAAAATAATTTTACTGCTGGCTGCCAGTGGCTCACACCTGTAATCCTTGCTACTAAGGAGGCTGAAAACTGAGGGTCTCTGTTCAAAGCCAGCACAAGCAGGAAAGTCTGTGAGACCCTTATCTCCAAATAAAGGTTCAGAAAATGTGAAGTGGCACTGTTGCTCAAGTGGTAGATTGCTAGCCTTGAGCTGAAGAGCTGAAGGACAATGCCTAGACCCAGAATTCAAGCCCCACAACAGACAAAAAATAATAATAGTAATAATATTAATTTTATTATTACAATTAAGGTGTTATATATAAAGGCTACCATTACAAAAGTTTGTGTATCTGCTCAAAGAAACATATATCCATATTCATTGCTAACAACCAGGATTTGGCCATCTGCTTTCCAGCTGATCTCTGGGAGTAGAGGCAATGTGTAATACAAAGTAATACAAACCATTTCTGACTTTAAATTATTTTTCTCTGCACATCTTAAAAATCAATGCTGACACATGAAATAAAAAATCCTTAAGTTTAAAACATTCTTTTAGACAAGTTAAAGAAATCCTGAGAACAAGTATTTTAATAATTATTTCAGAGAACTTGAACTCTGGACTTGGGTTCTGTATCTGAAATTTATTACTCGAGGCTAGTGCTGCCACTTTGAGCCACAGTGCCACTTCCAGTTTTTTTTTTTGTGGTTAATTGAACAGAAAAGTCTCACCAACTTTCCTCTCCAACCTGGCTTTGAACTAGGCTCTAGACATCTCAGCCCTCAGAGTAGCTAGGATTATAGGCATGAACCCCTAGCACCTGGCTAGAATAATTGCTCACCTTTGACAGACGCCAGTTAGTATTAAATGCCAGTCCTGTTTAACTTTGTAAAATAAAGTTAACTGAAATGCCTTACAGTAGAAATAAGGAATAAATTGTGTCTGTGGGTTACAAAGAACTTACAAAAAGCTACATATTTTCCTTGTTTTTTTATCTTCCAAAATTGTGTGATTTCCAGAATCATACCTTATCTTTCCTTGCTGATTTCTTTATTTTATTTCATACAGGGCCACAGGTTCTTCAACTATCATTTATTTATATGAAGAGCTTGCACATATCTATTTCAGTCCAAATTCCTTGTAAGCATCTCTCATCCATATGTTCAACTGCTATAAAAAATTGTGAAGCACTAATTGTCTCTTTCCATTACTGGATATTAATGTGTAAATAAAATTTAGGAAAATAAAGAATAACATCAATAAATATAACATGATTTTCATAGTAATGCTAAACATAAATTCAATGTTTATTATTTTCTGAGCAATTTAATAAAAACTTCAAGGAAAAGAAATCAACTTTTTTGAGTGCTAATATTTTGGTTTAAACTCAGGACCTTACCTTCTCACTTAAGCTTTTTCCCTAAAGGATGGTGTTCTATACTTGAACCACAGCTCCCCTTCCAACTTTATTTGGGGGATTATATAGAGATAAGAATCTCATGGAATAAAAACTCATTTGTGTCCATATCTTAGGGTTCATTTTACTTAACATCATCTTATATGGTCATATGATACCATGTACTAGTTACTGCAAGTAAGGGAAACTACAGACGGGACCTATGGTTTTGATCCTAACTTCAATGAGAAGGCAGGGATCTGGACATCTCACTTCAGTGTCATCTCAGATAGGAAAGTCTGTGAGATTCTCATCTCCAATTTACTGCCAAAGAAAGCTGGAAGTGTATTCGTGGCTCGTAGCCTACAGCAAAAAGCTCAGGAACAGAACCCAAGCCTTGAGTTCAAGCCTTAGAATAGTGCATATACATACACAAGGGAAGTAAGTCACTCAAGTTCTCAACCTTCAATTTCCCTAAACCTAACTGTAATCCTGGTCAGAACCCTAAGAGTAACCTTCATGATAATAGTAACCCAATCCTAAAATTAATGGAAAATACTCGAGTTTAGATACATCCTTACAGATACGCATTGTCTTTGAAATGATTTGCAGTTTGCTCCAAAGACTACAGATTCCTAGACTTGGACTCTGATATCTATCTTGTTCCCTATTATGAATCATTAACCTCAAATCCTCATATCATGAAAAATACCATAGTTTCCACTAATCTTAACTTGTACAGAACTCCTATATCTCCAAAAAGAAGTCGCAGGTTTGCTTAAAATCTACTCTAGTTCCTAACCCTTACTATATATCTAAACCTTACTAGAAACCTAACTCTAAATTTAACCCCATTGAACCCTGCATAGGAAACTTAGAGAAACTCTGTAGTTTTTGTTAAATTTCAAACATATTTTACTTGAAAATGTTAACAAAAAATTCAGTTTTACTTTAAAGCTTACCCTTCCCTAACCCTAAGCCTAACCTGAATTAGAAAAGTAACCCTAACACTGGAACTAATGTGCTTTGGATTTTAAAAGCCACACAAATACATTAGTTTTTATTCATCCTAACTTTGATTCAACTTATCTTTTTTAAAATAGTTTGTAGTTTTGCTCATTATCTTTCCATTATTGTAACCCTAACTCTAACTGGAATATTCAGGTTAACCCTCACACTAATCATACCCTAATCTTAATATTATTAGCCGTTTCCTATTTCACATTCATCCTAATTATAACTCGACTTATTCGAAGATTTACTTACAGTTGTACCCTAACTTTCCATTTCCCTAATGCTTACACTAAGCCAGCTGGAACTGAAACCTAACTTTCACCCTAATGATAGTCGAATTCTAATGTTTAAGAAAAAGACTAGTTTTTAATCATACTAATGAATACTCCAGTTTGCACTCTGGAAATTAGTTTCAGTATGCCCTAATTCCCACAAATTTTCTGACTCTACCTCTGAAGTTATCTTGTTCTCTATCATGAACGATTATATTACTTGTCCTCAAATTCTCTTATCAGGAAAAATTTTTTCATGTTAGAATATTTAATATTTATTGCCCTGTTCATAAAGTTTTGCTTCAGAAACAAAAACTATATAAATATCTTTAAAGAAAACATAAGATCTTATTTTTCACATTACTATAAAGTATGATATCAAAATTATAAACATTTTGGTAAAAATCAGCGTTTTGTGTCTTCTTCATAGATGATGGTAATTCAGAGATTATTGAGTCAAAATCCAAATGTGAAGTTTAGGGTTAAACCTATTCTTAAACTTTTTTATTTCATTGCAAAACCATTTGAAAATTTTCCTGTCAGATTTGAGCCACTGTACCTAGTTTAAATCTTGATACTCTTAACTTAGATTGTTCCACAATAACTATTTCACGTTGGACAGTTAAGTCCCAGGCTTTTTTTTTTTTAATTTTATTTTATTTTATTTGAGAACATACTGTACAGAGGGGCTACAATTACATGGGCAGGATAATGCATACATTTCTTACCAAGCAATGCAGCCTCCTTCTTTGTTTACCCTTCACCTCCCTTCCCAGCCTTCCCCCTCCCCCCACCCAATTATACCCCCCTCCCCCCCCACCGACATTGTAAAGTTGGTTTTGACATGACATTTTGTACTTCTCATTGTTGCAACAGGTCTTATCAGGAAAAATTTTGTAGTTTCCCTTCATCCTACCTTTTCCACAAACCCTGTACCCTAAAACAGTTTCAGATTTACTTACCCTCTAGTCCATTACTTAATGCTAACTCTCAACCTAAACCTGGCTGGAAAACTCTCATTAATCATTACAAGAATGATCACTGAGAAATAAATATAATGATAATGCTCTAGTTACTATTCAGTCTCATATTTTTGCTTCTACTTGTTAGTGAGAACTGAATTTTATACTAAAAACTTTCTTATTCATAACAGTCATCATAATCAGACCAAAATACTGACCTTAATCTTAATCCTAATTGTATGACAATACTAACACTAACACAAGTACACTAGTTTTCACTCATCCTAACTTGATTCAAATAAGCCTTCCAAAAATAGATTTCATTTTTTCGAATATCTTAGTCATTTTCTAACCCTAACTTAATCTTAACTGGAACATTGACAATAACCATAAGCCTAATTGTAAGTAGATTCTAATATTAATAGCAATACTCTAGTTCACATTCATTCTAATTACCAGGCTTATTCTAAAATTTACCTTCAGTTTGAGCCTCATTTTCTTCTCCTTCACTCTAACGCTAACCATGGCTCGAATCCTAACCATAACCTTGATACTAATAGTATCCCAATTCTAAAATTTATGAAAAATGCTCGTTTTCTGCAATCCTAACTGAAATTCCCCTTATAATTCTTGAAATAAATTTCAGGTTTTCTGTAAACCCTACAGATTTTCTCACTCTTAATTCGGAATATATCTTGTTCCATAACAGGAATCATTATACCCATTGATCTCAATTCCTGATATTATGAAATAAATTGTACTTCCATTATCCCAGTATTTCCTGAATTCCTAGAACCTAAAATAAGTTCAGCTTTACTTATCATTTAACACATTTCTTTCTTTCTTTTTTTTTTTATCGGTCGTAGGGCTTGAACTCTGGGCCGGGGCACAATCCCTGAGTTCTTTAGCTCAAGGTGTGTGCTTTACCACTTGAGCCACAGCACCACTTTTGGGTTTTCTGGTGGTTAATTGGAGATAAGTCCACGTACTTTCCTGCCCGGGCTAGCTTTGAACTGTGATCCTCAGAAATCAGCTTCCTGAGTAGCTAGGATAATAGGTGCAAGCCACTAATTTACCCCATTTCTTTACTCTATCCTCAACCCCGGTTAACCAGAAACCTAATCTTAATCACCGTCTGATTTAACACCAAATGGTTAATGTAAGGAAAATTGTCTAGATTCTATTTAATCACACATTTTTTGCTTCTACTTCTTAGTGTAAAAGTAAAATTGACAGTAAAGCTTATCCTTCCCTATCCCTAGCTAGAACAAACAAAGTATCTCACACTTTAAACCAAATTATATCTGAATGTTTAAAGTAACACTGGTTTTCATTCATTCTAACTTTGATGCCCTTCATTCTTCTTAAAATATGTGGCAGTTTTACACAATATCTTATATCTTTTTTCTCATCCTAACCCAGCTCTAAATGGAACACCTTGCCTAATTCTAAGCCTACATATATCTGAATCATCATGTTAAGAAGAAGCCTTTTCACATTTATTCTAACTCTTGCTCAGCATGTAGGTCTAAATTTTACTTGCATTTTGAACCTAAAATTTTTAAGTGTTTCCCTATGTACTGGCAGGTTTTATTTTTCATTATTCTTTTAAAAAATTTATTTTGTTGTAAAGATGCTTTAAAGAGGGATTAAGTACACGTGTAACATAAGGAGTACATTTCTTGTTGAGCATTGTTACCCACTTCTGTCTTGTTTTCCCACTATCCCATCCCTCCGCACTTCCCTTACTCCTCCCTCCCCAGGGTGTAAAGTTCATTTTCAACATAGTGTCTTGTGCGTATCATTGTTGCAATGGGTCATCCTGTGTTGAACCTAAATTTTCTATTTCTCTAATTCTAATTCTAATTCTGTCTGGGATCCTAACCCTAACCATAATAATAGTGATAACTCAAGTCAGAAGTTAACAAAAAATATTGAAGTTTTTATTCATCCTATTAATCCACTGTAGATCTTGAATTAAGTTGCAGTTTAGCTTAAATATTCCAAATTAGTTTATATGCACGTATATGAAGATGTAATTTTATGTGAAAAGCAGAAGATCTTTGGAGAAAGGAGCAATGAAAAGGAAATAGAAGGAGTATAATCAAATGCTTTAAATATATTATAGAATTGCCACTTCTGACAATTAATAACTATTAAGAAAATAACTAAAAATTAATAAAGAGCACACTGCTTTCTCGTGTTCCTTAAGAGAGCCATGATATGTCTTGTGAAAGAAATACTTGTGTTAGATAAACTTTGTTCATGCATAATTTATATTGTTATTGGCCAATTATTTAACTTAATGAATAAAAATATATCAAATAATATCCCATGACAAAAAATATAAAACAATTACTTAGCAATTGTTTGAGAAAAAGTTATAGTCATGAGTTTTAGGAAATTGAATTTCTATTTTCCAGAAAGTAATGAATTAGGTTTACTAATCTAGTATTTATAGTAAATTTAGAGAACATAATTGGCATGAAAAACAATTAACTGTACATCTTCTTTCTTGAATGAGTGATATTTTAAACATTGTCTTTTATTCAAATGAATACTTAAGTTTACATTTCAAAATAAATGCAATTTTATCTCCTTTCAGAACAAGTACTTACCCTGCAATTAAATGTACTAGCATATTCAAGTATTTAAAAGCTAAATTTTCTATGTTTGATATGTAACTCTACATATTCAGAACTACATGACTTTTTATTCATAAATGGCTAAACTCAGATTTTTGCTTCATCAATATAAATTGTTTCATGAGGTTGTAGTGAAGGCTCCAGTAACCAGAGTGGTCAAAACCATTTCCTGAATTCTAAATTTTAAATCTAATCATTTTAAGCCTTTGATTATATCATTTATTGTCTCTTCAGAGCAATTAAGCTAAAATAAATACTACTTTTTAAACATTTCACTCACATTGTAAATAATATTAACATAGGTAAAAAATACACTAATTATTTCAGACTCACCATATTTGGTGATCTTAGTGTGAATAATGAAGAGAGTAGAAGGACTTTATACTCAATAAATATTTTTGGTTAAATTAAATCATATATCTGGATTTCTAATTTGAAGGTTAAACACATGGAAACAGGAAAACAGTAAAAAAATAATTACTTTGGGATCATTTTTCTTCTTAAAATTATGAAGCAAAAATATCTCTAAGAAATATATTTTTCAATAAAATGTTTCAACCCTTAGTAAAGTGCATTATACTTTAATATGAAGTTTTTCTCAAAATAGAAATTTTGCACTAATCTAATGTATGTATTTATACACAAAATGCTGTGACTTCTAGTCTTGTTATGTGATTTTATGTATATTTTTAGTTGTGACATGATTCCTACTTACATTTATTACAAACATCTGTAAGTATACAAATCATGCCTATACACACTATTTTACATAAGATAATATTCAAACAAAATTATCTTTTTGCCTGTTTCCAACAGGGAAGGATGATGTGCTGAAGTATATTAAATGAAAGCACTCTAATGAAGAGTCTTTATGGAACGGAAATTTGCAACATGAGAATAGAATCATGAGCATTTTCTACTTGGCTGAAAAGGAATTCTTGCTTCTACTTTCTTACCTTTTAATCACACAAGGAAAGCCACAAAATTTGAAGTTCATATGAAGGAATTGCATTCCTAAATGATGTGGCAACCCTGCTCAAAAGTTTGATCTTTTCACTAGTTTTTTGTCCTTGCTGGCTGATCTATTTCTGTATCATATCTTTCATATTATTAAGCATATTAGTAATTCAGCTGTGAGTACATTGAAAGAGAGTCCTGAAAATCACAACTATTGCTGTGTAATAATCAGAAGAGAGGAAAAAGATTATAATAATCTCCAATACCTCCCTTTGGCCTTCAATATACCAATTAATTACCAAAACAATCCTGTAAGATGTTAGTTTATTTTTTCTTTTTAATTAGAGATTAAGCAAGTGCTTTTAGCAGTTAAAAGTGATGACAGTGGTATCAGAGCCTGATATGAGCACCTTCTCCATAGCAAGTAATGCTCTATGGACTGTAAATATGGAAGATACACTAAAATTCTCTCTCTCTACACACACACACACACAAACACACACACACACACAGAGCTGCCACCAGACACATCAGAGATCAGTTCCATTCATTTGTAATAATAGTTGATTGATGTTTGCTCTATTGCTTTATCTTGGCTTCAAAATCTTGCCTGGACCTTAATCTTTCTCTGAGATCAAGTCCCTAGATCTTAGTATACTCTGTCTGTATATTCATAATATGTTCCTGGCTGCTTCAGGCCAATTCACAATACCCTGAATACAGGATCCTCAAACTTGACATCAAAGCAAACTCCATGAATTTATACTACTATTCCAAAATACTAAAATTTATTGGATCTAGAAATGAAAAAAAGACATAACTTGTTACTTTAGTAGCAATTGACATCATGCAAGTAGAAGAATATTGATCAGGACCTGAGGTAAGAGAAATTGGACTATGTCTAAAATGTAGAATACAGGATCTGTATTACAGATACAAAATCTTGTTCAATAGGCTCATGAATTGAAACCTTGTAATCTTATATTGGAAGCAAAATTTACATATACAATTTTCCAGTTATTTTGCTTACATATCACTTCTGATCACATATCCTCTTATGAATGTTTATCATATCTTTGAATAAATCACACGATTTGCGTGTACTTATCATCTTAAGGAAAGACAGTCTGATTTTATATCTTTCCTTATTTTTTGCTTCCCTGTTTGCTGAAAAAAATGTATCCCTGGAAACAGGGTACTGACAGCAAATCTGGGTGTAATTTTCATTTTTTAAATTTCAAATATAATATAAACTTTGTTATGGCTAGCCATTTTCTAACAATGAGTGATATTCATGAGCACTAATATTTTGGTGCCTTTAAATAAATTGAGACGATGTTCTGGTACCTCTTGGTTCTAATTGACTTAATCATTGGATCCTTCATGTACAAACATTTGCATTGTACTTTTTAATTTTTATATATAAAATAGTCCCCAAAGTTTTACTTTAAAGTGATAATGGGAGGGTGTCTTCATGTTCAAAACTTTATATTTATTTCAATTAAAGTACTGAAAACACATGATGTTCACTGGAGCAATATGATGAGAAACATGAGAAAGATGAGAGACATATTTCTAGAAAAATATGAGAACATATTTCTAAAGAGAATGGATATATTGATTAAAACATAGAAAAGAGTAAAATATGTTTCATGCTTGAGACTGCGTAAATTACATATGAATGTAGCTCAAGATGCGACGGAGAGATGAATTCATATTTATATTACTGAGAATTACATCACAATATAAGAAATATATGTATTTTAAGGAATTGGTCATTCAAAGCCCTAGATACCTAATGGATTAAGAATGGAATTGAAAATTGCAGATGAAAACAAACCAATATGCAGGTATTATGATTTTATAATACTAATATGAAATAACTGAAGCTTTTGTCTTCTGAAAAAGAATGGTTAGCCTGTAATTTCAATGTAAGGAATCAGTTGTAATGAGTCTAAAATCTTTTCCTCCAAGATATCCAAGAGTACTATACTCATCCTTTAAAGAGTAAATAAGTAATTATTTTCCTTAGTTTTGCTTAATATTAATTTACTTGTAGCAAAAGGTTAAAATGTCTGCTCTCTTTCTTTCAATGTAATAACATACATTTCATATTATTACTGTCTCTTCATAGAAGCCTGAAATCACTATTTCAAAGTAACACAAACAGAAACACAAAAATAACCGGATACAACCATCACAAATCCTAAATTATGTGAAAAAAGCCACAATATCAAAAATAAACCTGAGGAAGTGGAAAAACAATGGCAGAATAACAACACAAAATTACCCTAGCTCTAGCTAATGAAACAGAGATTTAGAGTCCTAGCAGGTACTCCACTTCTAGCAGGTCAAACCAAGTCAGGTATAATTATATATAGATGTATAATTCAAAAGAAGATTTTTATACTGTTTTCACAAGGAAACAGAAATCTATGATAAGTTACCTAGCCAGGCAGGTGACTGCTGTGAAAAAAAAGCACAGCTGCACTGTGGAAATAAAAGGGCCACATGGGAAAAAAGCAGGAACAGAGACAGCCACATCCAAACACAGACACAATTCACCTTACCACTGGACAGTTCGAACTGTCTTTGGAACCACAAGTATTAACATGACAACATTTCACCACAAATGATCTCTAATCCTATACTTAACGGTCTAGACAAAAACCTAAGTCTAGAAAAACAAATCACAACAGAAGACCAAACCAACACCTGGCAAATCAACCAAGAACATAGAGAGTCACCTGTTAAGATCATAGATCCCCCAAATGAAAGCCAATAAATCCTCCAAATGGACAAAAAAAATCAGAAAAATACAAGAAAACTGATGCCAAGGTAGTATACTTCACACAGGAAATGACCAGACATTAGAACAGACAGTTAAGGACCTAGAAGATAGTATTCAAAATACATTAAAAGTAATGCTGAAAAATGTGATTAACGAAAAGATACAAAACCTCCACAAGGAAATTTGTGAACAAGATGAGACCAACCAAAGATTAGCAAAATAATTCATGTAGACTACAAACAGAAAGATAAATAAATTCTGAGAAGGCAAAGGAGTCCAAGGAAAAAAAATAGATACCTAGTTAAAAGGTATGAGAGAAGATACAGCTAAAAAACCAACCCCTCCAGTGCCCCTACCCAAAGAAAAGATGTAAACAAAGTCCACACAAGACCTAAAACAAAGCTTTAATAAAGATAGAAGCCCTAAAAATGACCAATTAGGAGACAGAGAAATCCAAAACAAAATAGAAAGTCTCTACAGCGAAAAGATGACATAGAAGATAATGTTGGGCGTCAAAGACAGACTAGGTCTAATAGAAAAGAGGAGATAATCATTTAGAACAAATCCAAGAAATAAGAAACGGTCTTGCTGGAAGTTCCAGATTCAGTTAGAAGATCAAACTTGGGGGAGATAGGTATCAAGAAGGAGAAGAGCAGGAAACAAAATGGATGGGAAACATATTACAGAATTCAAGCAGAGAACATGCCAAACATCCAAAGAGATAGGCTCATTCAGAGAAGAGAAGCCTTTAGAAAACTAGAGAATACCAGAACAGAACAACCCACCACCACATCATAATCCATTAGAGGATCATAAGAGATCAAGGAAAGGATTCTTAAAGCTGCCAGGAGAAAAGACTGATTGTTTATAAAGGATATACATTCAGAATAAATAATGATTTCTTAGCCGATATGGTAAAAAGGAGAGCCTGGCATGATATATGGCAAACGTTAAAGGCAAACAACTACCAACCGTGAATATTGTCCCAAGCAAATCTCTCCTTTACATTTAAAGGATATATAAAAAATATTTCATGACAAAGAGAACTTGAAACAATTTATCTCCACCAAATCGGCAAGATTGAAATTAATCAAATATATCCTACATAGAGAAGGTCAAGAAGAACAGCAACTGGTTATATAAAATGCTCCCTACCAGAGAAAAAAGTAAATATAATAAGAATAGATGAGGCACAGCTCCTAACAGCAGGTGTATGAAATAGCAGGAATTATTAGATATTTCCCAGCCTCAACTCTCAACATCAATGGACATAAATTTCCGATTAGAAAACACAGATTAGGGGCTGGGAAGGTGGCTCAGTGGTAGAGTGCTTGCCTTGCATGCCTGAGGCTCTGGGTTCGATTCCCCAACACCACATAAGCAGAAGAAAAAAAGTCAGAAGTGGTGCTGTGGCTCAAGTGGTAGAGCACTAGCCTTGAACTGAAGAGCTGAGGGACAGCGCCCAGGCCCAGAGTTCAGGCCCCACAACTGGACTCCCCCCCCAAAAAAAGAAAACACAGATTAGATAGTAGTTTCAAAAAACAAGACACATCCATCCAGTTTCCACTAGAGATACATTTCATTGACAAAAACAAACACATACTCAAACTGAAAGGCTGGAAGGAAAATTTTCAAGCAAATGGACAGCATAAACAGGCCACAGTAGAATTACTAACATAAAATAATATAGAATTCAAATTAAAATTAGTAGGAAGAGACATTACATATTGATAAAGGCAGCTCTCCATTAGGAGGATATATCAAGTTTAATATCATTGCCCTGAATCCTGGAGCACCCCACATCATCAACCAAATACTACATAACCTTTAAACACATCTCAACCCATCATTGTCATGCATGGATTGGTTATTCAAGAGAAACTCAACCAAGAAACTGAAGACCTAAATAATTGCATTGACCACCTAGCCCTAAGAGACATCTACAGAATATACACTCAGTGTCAGTATATACATTCTTTGCAGCAGGTCATGGAAGATTCTCCAAAATACAACCTATCCTATGTCACACAGAAATTCTGTCCAAATTGAAAGAAAAATTAATTGAATTCCCATACTTTGTCAGACCACAGCAGAATAAACTTACAATTAAACAGCTAAAGCAAAAATAATTGTCAAACCCATGAAGACTGAACAACATATTGCTGAATGACCAGTAGGACACTGAAGAGATTAGCATAGAAATCTGAAAGTTTCTGGAATTAAAAAAAAATGAACACACAAAATACCAGCTCCTCTGGGACATATTAAATGCAGTACTTACAGAAAAATTTATAGCTTTGAATGCCTACATCAAGCAATTGGGGAAATCTCAAATCAGTATTTTTGTTATTTACCTAAAGCTCTTTGAAGAGAGGAACAAGTCCAAACCTAAGTGGGCGGAAACAAATGAAAAAATTAAGTCAGAAATAACTAAATAAAGACAAAATAAAACATAGAAAGATCAACAAAACAGAGCTGGTCCTTTCAATAAATTAACAGACTTGACAGACCCTTACCAAATCTGACTTAAAAGAGACCTTATATAGATAGAAAGATAAGTAAAAACACACAGATTGGGAGAAGGTCTTTAGCTGCTCTACAACATACAATGACCTCAATCTCAAATATTCTTAGAGCTCCAAAAGTTAACCCCCCCAAAAAACAAATCCTCATAGAAACAACAACCCTCATAATATAAGTGGGCTTAAGATTTAAGGAGAGACCTCTCTGAAGAAGAAATATGAATGGCCAATAGATACATGAAAAAATATGCAACATTTCTGGCCATAAAAGAAATGCAAATCAAAGCAAAATTGAGATTCCACCTCACCCCAGTTTGATTGACCATTACGAAGAAAACTAATAATATCAGATGCTGGGCTGGTGGGGATATGGCCAAAAAGGAACATTACTACACTCACTATTGGTGGAAATGTAAACTTGTTCAAATACTCTGTAAAAAAAAGTATAAAGGTTCCTCACTAGAGCTCCCCGATGACCCAGCAATGATGGATCAAGAAAATGTCATATATATTCACAAGAAAATTCTATGCTTTCATCAGAATGAATGAAATTGCCCCATTTGTAAGGAAATGAAATCATTTGGAAACATAATAATTCAACCAAGCCAGACCCAAAGAATCATAGGCTACATATTTTGACTCATTTGGAAAAACTAGTATATGTCTAGGATATTCCCAATAGCTCAATAGCAATATGCATATCACCATAAAATGATGCTTATCGAAATGAGCTCCAAGAAATGGATACAAGATGATTGTATAGTGAACTGTTTTTAGTTATTTCTATTTAGTTTTTACCCTTTGGTTTATTCCCTGTAGTTACTGTTTTTGATTTGTTTACCCTTTGTCTTATACATAAGTTAATCTGATTTGGGGAAGGGAAGGGAAATCACAGAAATGGTCGACAAAGATTAACCAAAGCAACAGTGATATTCACTAGACGCTATGTTAGAAATAAGCTTTACAATTTTGTGGGAGTGGGATGTCAGGGTTGGGGGAAGCACGAAAAAATAAGGAAGGGGTAACACTGTTAAAAATGTACTCATTACTTATGTAACTGTAACCCATCTCTCTGTATATCACCTTCATAATAAAAAAACAAAACAAAAAGAGAACTCATCCAAATACAGAAAATCAGAGACAAAAATGAGACAACACAACAGATATAAGCAAAATTGAGAAGTTATAAGAGAGTACTTTGAAAATCTTACATCAATCACCTGGAGAATCTTGGAGAAATTGATGCTTTCCTATACTGGATCTGAAGCAAGAAGTAACACATAAGAAGAAATGAAAATGAAATGTCAGTAAACCACTTCCCATTCCAGAAAAATCTAGGCCTCAATGAATTTACCATGAAATTAAGGCCTGCAAAGAACTTACAATACACAGATGTAACTCTTCAATGGATAGAAAGGGAAATGGAATTATCAAACACATTCTATGAAGCTAGAATTAGACTCTTCCTCAAATCACATAGGGACTCACCAAAGAAAGAGAACTATGAACCCAACTCTTTGATAAGCAATTATGCAGAACTTCTTAATAAAATTCTCACCAACTAATTTCAGCAACTAACAAAAAATAATATTGTATGATCAAATAGGATTCACCCTAGGATACAATTGGATTGAATATTCTTGTCAATAATCATAATACAAACCATCAGCAGAAGCAGGGACAAGAAACACATGATCGTCTATAGGGATGTAGTAATAGCTTTTAACAAGCTCCAATACCCCTTTATGATTTAAAGGTCTGAGAAGCTAGGAATGCATGGAACATTCCTCAATATAATACGCACACACACTCACACACACACACTTACACACACACATATATGACACACACACACACACATATATATATGAAACACATATCACACACACACACACACACACACACACACACACACACACACACACACACACACACACACATATATGACAGAGATAATTAGCATTTACCTAACCGTGGAAGCACGGAGACATTAACATCAGGAATGAGACAAGGATGTCCACTCTCTGCACTACTCTTCAATATGGTAGTGGACTTTCTAGCAAGAGCAATAGGCAAGAGAAAAACATAAAGAGGATCCAAATAGGGCAGAAGTAAAACTATCCCTTTTTTACAGATGAAATGTTCCTGTATTTAAAGGACTCTATAGCTTCCTCCTCCAAGTTACTAAAGGTGACACTAGCCTTCAGGAAAGCATCAGGGTATAAAACCACAAGAGTCAGTAGTTTTTCTGTGTTACCAACAATGGGAAGATCCAGGCTGAAATCCAAAAAACAACCTCATATGTATTAGTTTCAAAATCAAATCAAATCTAAACTAAACAAAACAACAACAGGAATTAATTAATTTAATTAAAAATGTGAAGGACCTCTACTGTGAAAACTTTAAAAATCTAAAAAGGGAAATTGAAGGAGACTCAAGGAAATGGAAAATCTTTTAATGCTCCTGGTTGGAAGAATTTACATGAAGAAACTGCAATACTGCCCCCAAACTCATCAAAATCCCAACTATATAGTTCAATACAATAAAGAAAGCAATCCAAATTTAATACGGAATTACAAAATTACAGATGAAACAGAAGGCTTAGAAATGAACTCATGGGCCTATAGTGGTCTTACACACACACACACAGAGAGAGAGAGAGAGAGAGAGAGAGAGAGAGAGAGAGAGAGAGAGAGAGAGAGAGAGGAATTCTATTCACCCATCAGAAAGGATGACTTTTCACCAGTATTAAGGAAAATGAAAGGCTTGGTAAAATTATACTAAGAGCAAAAAGAACGGAATGCAGACTCAGAGCAATATAAGTTTCATGGATTCATTCATTTATGGTAGCTAGAAGGTGCCTACAAATCTACAAATAAACAAGACTGATTCTATCTCGTCCCAGTTAGAATGGCCATTATCAAGAAATCTAACAATAGCAAATGTTGACATGGATGTAGCCAATTGGGAACTCTATTACACTGTTGGTGGGAAATTACACTTGTTCATCCACTGTGGAATGCAATACAGAGTTTCCTGAAAAGACTAAATATAGATCTCCCTTAAGACCCAGTAATTCCCCTCATCAGCAGTAATTCAATAAATAACAAACAATCTCACATGAAAGCTACCTGCATAACACAGGCCCAGAGTTCAAGGACTTGCAAAACGTTACCACTGCTGTTATTTGTTTCTTCAAATATGAACTTTTGACATGAGAAACCAAATCATTCTATTTGCAGTAGCTAGGATAGGACTTAAATGTTGTGGGTGATAAAAAGGCTTCTTTGTTGAATGTTAGGAAAAGAGGTAGGCAGTCCAAGAAAAGGGAGATTTTTTTGTTGTTAGTCTGAAGGGCTTGAAGTCTGGGCTTGGGCACTGTCCCTGAGCTCTTCAACTCAAGGTGAGTTCTCTACCTCTTGAGCCACAGTGCAACTTCTGGTTTTCCTGTGGTTAAATGGAGATACGAGTCTCAGGGACTTTCCTGCCCAGGGGGCTTTGAACCACAGTCCTCAGCTTCCTGAGTAGCTAGGATTACAGTTGTGAGCCACTGGCACCAGGATAAAAATGAGGGAATTTTAGAAAAGAAAATCCACCTCTTCACCTGTGTCTAAACCTCAGATATCACTATTAGAACACTTCATCCTCAACTCATTTCATCAGATATTTGTAAAGTTTCTCTTTCCCTTTATGTAGGAATACTGCAGTCAATATCAACTCAGCTGTGGGACTGGATCAATTGTATGTTAATTGCTAGCACCTAAATCAAGAACTGTTACATCAAAACAAATGAACCCCTCATTTGGAATAATTGTTTTCTCTTTTTATTACAAATCTGTGCTTTATTAATTCCTAATGTGATACTGGACCTCCTAACAGACTGATGATATTTTCTTTCTCTTCAGCAATTGTCCTTCTCCCACATGTGGTCAAATATTTAAGATTTCAAAGATTTCCATTGATAATTCATTAAGTTGACCTCTAAGATAATGTGCATTTCTGGAATTTGGTCTGCTGTCTTGTCCTTACATGCACAGGCTTTCTATGATTTATTTGTTCTACAAGCAATTCTACTTTCCAATCTTTGTGTGATCAATTTTAGTCCCTCTCATCAGTCTTTCTGACCCTCTCTCTGGAGTCTCATTTGAGTCTGTCTCATAAAAAATATATTATCAACTAAATGACTCTCAACTTCTGTTTCTGGCCTGACTGCATGTAGTCTGTGATAGCAGCCCTGACTGGCTGTGCTTACTGGAGTGTTTTTTGTTTGTTTTGTTTTGTTTTGTTTTGTTTTTAGAAGTCTAGGATCACTATTGAAGGTAGTAGCTTTTCTGAGCCTTTGTGATCCCCTGGCTTAGAGTCAATGGGTTTTTCTACTAAAGATAAAAAGAACAGGTGACTAAATTTCTGTTTAAATTGTCTTAAAATGAGGCAATCTGGCATCCTTGCAAAGCCATAAAAAATCCTCTATAACCAATTACAGAAATGTTATATCAAGATGGCTTGTTAAGATGACTGTTCATTGGAAATGTTCATCTCCAAGTCACCACCATACAACTGATCACATTCCTGGGAACAGACTTTTGGAAGAAAGGTTCCCCTTCCTTCCTTATCTTATTATAGATCAAACCATAATATTCTGCATTTGTGGTCAGCCTGGAGCACTTTTTCCCAAGAATATTCTGTAGTGTAAAAGAGGACCAACTATCAAAATAAAGGTGAAAATACTTGTCTACTACAGAATGATTTATTGTGCTTATATCTATTGTTATTTTAACAAAAAATCTATTGTTATTTTCATTACTTCAAACACATAGATAATTTATATTGGGATTAGACAAGTGGCAAAGGATTAATAGAATAAAGATTCCATTTACTTTCATATATCCAATATAATACACTTAACCCCTTATGAAAAATTAAATCCAACTGTAGAAACAATGTCAAAAATATAAAATAAGCCTTAATATGAATAATCTGGCACACATAAACCATCATCTACTCAGAAATGCAGTCTCTCTATAGATATTTATTTGGTGCAGAAAAATAATTAATGTATATGACTTTTATGTATCATCTGAAATACTCCTCGTGTATATAATTGTATATAATTTTATATACAATTTTATATATAATTTTATAAATTCCTAGACAGGAATTTAACGTGCATGTAGAAATCAAATTTCCACATTTTATGCTAGATGAGAGGAGTCATACTCTCTTGTACTGTGTGGTGTGAATTTTACCACAGTGCTGAACCCTTCCACTTAATACCAAAAGTCATTTGCAATAATTTATTATTTGATGTTAAGATGAGTGCTAATTGTAGAATACACTTAGAATTATTACATTAATTCACAGAATAGAAAAGTAATGATATATTATTTGTTTAAATTCCAATGCTTCTCAATTTTACAATTCATGAACTATATTATTAAAATTAGATTCACTTTCTTCTTTTCTATAGCTGCTAAAAGTAAAATTATATATTAAGGATTCAACATTAAGAAATCAATAATAAGTAAATTATTAAAATGATATAGTACTAAACTGTGATTTAAATTACAGTTCTAACAAATTGTGATGTAAACAACTGTTAATAGAATTATAGTTAATATTTTTAAACTTACCAGCTTGTTATTTGTTTCCTAATTGTGTCATTTGTTATTTTTGGTCCAAGTTGTGTCTTCATCTTTATTGTTTAGTTTTCTATTTTATCTCTATTGGTTTGCTGATTAGTTACTGATATGAGGCTGAAAATCTGTATGCTAGTTAATTACTTCCTATGTTAAAGTAAAATTTCTGCTCTCCACATCTGTTCTACTCTTAGTATAGTATTTTCCCCAGTCCCATATCCTGTATTGCTGCTCTCATGTATTTTATTTTAGTTTATTTTTATTGTGAAAATATCGTACAGAGGGATTACAATTACATGGGCAAGATAATGAATAAATTTCTTATCAAGCATTGTTGCCTCCTCCTTTGTTTCCCCTTCTCATCCATTCTTTATTTTATTTTTTTTATTTAAATTTTACTGTCAAGGTAATGTACAGAGGGATTATAGTTACCTAAATAAGGTAATGAATTTATTTCTTTTCTAATTTGTTATCCCTTCCCCCATTTTTCTCCTTCTTCCCTCCCAACAGCCCCTCCAAGATTATTTCCAACATATTGTCTTCTCTCCCTTGTCCTTTGTCTCACCATTTTTCCCTTTCCCTAACCTAGTTCATATCAACATATTTACAATAACCAGGGTTATTCAAAATCAAATACAGTGACTAAATATTAAATATTAATCAAATGTTAATCAAAACCAAATACAGCGACTACAGAGGATAAACTATAGGTGGGGAAAACACAAAAGGATAAAAAGAAATCATGCAGTACATTAAGAACAACAACAACAAAAAACATGTCTTGGAGTTCATTTCACTTGGAATCATCTTATACGGTCATATGTACATAGCTAGAGGGCTATTCTGCTCATCTACTAAGATTATCCTTGATGTACACAATCATGCTCCTCTATTACCCAGTAATCTCACTTCTGGGCATTTAACCATGTGGCCACAAGCAATTCCACAGTAAAGCTACCAGCACAATTATGTTTATCACAGTATTATTTACCATAGATAAGATATGGAATCAATCTAGAGGCCCCTCAGTAGATGAATGGATCAAGAAAATCTCTCTCTCTCTCTCTCTCACACACACACACACACACACACACACACACACACACACACTCACGGAATACTATGCTTTCATCAGAAAGAATGATACCACCTCATTTGTAAGGAAATGGAAGTTCTTGGAAAAAAATTATATTAAGTAAGCCAGACTTAAAAAAATATAGGTCCCAGAGTTTCCCTTATTTGTAATAATTAGTTTACACCAAGGATAATCTCATGTATTTTAATTTGACATTTTGTCCTATGTTGAGCATACAAAATTATTGCTGTATTGTTTGTTATTATTTCTGCAAACAGGGAGGTATATTTAAAGAATTATGTTTCTCTTATCCATTACTGGAGGAAGAACACCCAAAAGAGCAACCCCTATAAGGAATAACAACTCCTACTTATTTAGCTTCATTCCTATGTAAGGCCAGTGTTGTCCCCTGTATCCTCATGTTGTAAATTACAAATCTATAGCGGTTCATCCTGTATCTCTACTATTTTCTACATTATGACCTAAATGCCCCAGCAATTCTACTTTAAAAAATTCTCTCTTAATGTTTGAGGTGTGTGTGTGTGTGTGTGTGTGTGTGTGTGTGTGTGTGTGTGTGTGTGTGTGTGTGTGTGTGTGTGTGTGTGTTTACAAAAATCAGAAGACAACATTTTACCTCATTTAGAATACATCATTCAAGTCATTATAGGTTGTGGATAATGGGAGAAGTCTCGTTTTAAGGATGAAACATAAAAATATATTTGTGCATGCACCACAGTTTATTAGTCTGTAGTTGAACACTTAACTTCAATTTATATCTTGGCTTTTGTGAATAATGTGAATAACAATGAAATACAGATATATATATATACAAGTTACTCAGAGAGAAATAATCACATGATTGGTGGATCAGATGATATTTCAACTTTGGATTTCTTTAGAAAACTGCATACTACTTTCTACAAGGAGAATACTAACCTGTATTTTGACCAAGAGTGTAGAAAGTTTCCCTTTCTCCACACTCTCATCAGCCAACATTATTACCTTTTGAGTTTTTTAAAAGGGCAGGTTTTTACTGTGTGCAGGACCCAAGATGACCTCAGACCCAAATCCTTTTACTCCTACCTCCTAAACGCTTCGAATTACAAGCCTTTACCACCACACCTGGTTCTTTTGATTTTTTTTGATGAGGTTTATAATAGTTATGAAGTAGTATCATAGTAATTTTGAATTGCATTTCTCTAATGACTTCTGTTTACAAAGCATTAAGCCATCATAGAAGTGGTATTAAACACAACTTTGTAAACCCACTGTCAATTTTCTTTGGGCCTGGCTGACTTCACTTAATATAATTTTTTACAAGTCTTTCCATTTCCTAACAAATGGGGCAATGTCATTCTTTCTGATGGAGGCATAGAATTCCATTGTGTATATATACCACATATTCTTGATCCATTCATCTAGAAGGGACATCTAAGTTGGTTCCATATCTTAGCTATCATAAATAATGCGCAATAAACATAGTTGTGATAGTAGTTTTAGTATGGTCTTGTTTGTGGTCATTTAGGTAAATTCCCAAAAGTGGGATTGCTGGGTCAAAGGGGAGCTTTATGGGGAATCTTTTGAGGAACCTCCATAATGCTTTCCAAAGTGGTTGAACACGTTTACATTCCCACCAACAATGCTGTATGGTTCCCTTGTGGCCACATCCCCTCCAGCTTCTGTTGTAAAAATATGGAACACTCCACGAATTTGCATGTCATCCTTGTGCAGGTGCCATGCTAATCTTCTCTGTATCGTTCCAATGTTAGTGTATGTGATGCTGAATTGAGCACAGAATATTTTTTTTTGTTAAATAAAATGTATTTGTATTACAAATATTTCATTCATCTCTCCAGCCATGGTAAAACCAAACCACCTCCATGCCAAATAGCTCCTGAAGTAATTATTTAGGAATAGAAGTTATCACAATTGTATAAAAATATCTACCCACCACTCTAGAAATTAAATCTGAACTTATAAAGGATTGGGATTAATAATTATCTTTTCCTATGTTGCCAGGAATAGGTGGTGAATATTTTCTTTTTTTTTTAATTGTATTTTATTTTATTTGAGAACATACTGTACAGGGGGGCTACAATTACATGGGCAGGATAATGCATACATTTCTTACCAAGCATTGCAGCCTCCTCCTTTGTTTACCCTTCACTTGCACAGAATATTTTTTATATCTAAAGTGCAATTGATTTTTTTAAACTGCACAATTGAAAAAAAAGGAAGTTCAAAAGAATTGTCGTGAAATTTTACAACCATATTTTTCTTTTTTTCTTTTTTTATTTTTATTTTTATTTTCTGTGAACATACTGTACAGAGGGGTTACAATTACATGGGCAAGATAATGAGTACATTTCTTATCAAGCATTGCAGCCTCTTCCTTTGTTGACTCTTCACATCTCTTCCCAGCCTCCTCCCCCGGCTCCTCCCCCCCCCCCACCAAAGTTGTAAAGTTCGTTTTCGACATGACAACTTGTACTTCTCATTGTTGCAACGGGTCCACCTGTATCCTTAAACGACTTCTTTTTCCCCATCTCCTCCACAGATTATACCGACATCAAATATAGTGAAAGCAGGGGTTATACTGTGAGGGAGGGACATACAAAGCAACAAAGAAATAATCTTATAAATGCGTTAGAAACAAATGCATGAAAGAAAAAAAACATTTAAATGCATATCTAAGGGTTAATTTTCTTAACATCACATTATCTGAATCTTTTTTGCTTGACTTATACATATACTATATATTGCAAATAAGGGAAACCATGGGACCTATGTTTCTTTGGGCCTGGCTTACTTCACTTAATATAATTTTTTCCAAGTTTTTCCATTTCCTAACAAATGAGGCAATGTCATTCTTTCTGATGGAGGCACAAAATTCCATTGTGTATATATACCACATTTTCTTGATCCATTCATCTACTGAGGGGCACTGGTTCCATATCTTGGCTATGGTAAATAATGCTGCAATAAACATAGTTGTGCTGGTAGCTTTAGTGTGGTCTTGTTTGTAAGCATTTGGGTAAATGACCAAAAGTGGGATTGCTGGATCATAGGGGAGCTCTATGTGAAGTATTTTGAGGAACCTCCATACTGCTTTCCAAAGTGATTGACCAAGTTTACACTCCCAGCAACAATGAAGTAAGGTTCCCGTCTGTCCACATCCCCTCCAGCATCTGTTATTATTAGATATTAGAGTTCTTGATTTTTGCCATTCTAACTGGGGTGAGGTGGTACCTTAATGTTGTTTTGATTTGCATTTCTTTTATGACTAGGGAGGTTGAGCATTTCTTCATGTGTCTATTGGAAAGAAGGATTCTTTCTTCTTCAGAGAAGTTTCTCTTTAAGTCTTTAGCCAACTTATTTCTTGGGCAGTTGTAGAACCATACATTTCTTACATAAGCACACATTTAAGAATAAAGTCAAAATGACATGTCAAAAACAAAATAATTCCAGATGTTTGTTATTCAAGAAATGTATAGGAGGAGGAATTCAACTATTCTGTACAAGGCACCTGTCATAATGAACACTGCAGCAAGTGTTAAGGTTTGTTAAAAGTTTTAATGTTTTAAATATATTTAATTTTGGGAATTTGTTTATAAATGCCAAAATTAGGACTGTTTGGCAGGTATAAAACTTTTCTATAAAGTATTTAAGATTTATAGTAACAGACATATACTACTAAGTATGTGCATTTCAGAGTTTAGGGAAATTTTATTAATGAGAAGTCACAAAGTTTTTGTGTAAAGAAGCAGAATAAAGAGTTCACACTTTGTTTACTACACAGTTTCTGTTAAAACTTTAGGGCTTCCTTAGTTTATATGTTAATGAGGAAAAATGATGATATAAGCCATAAACAAATAATGAGATATGCCATAAATAGTAATCTTAGTGGGTAACTTTAAAGACTGCTCATATTCTATAAAACTCTTGTTGAACTTCACAACCTTAGTCAGTGTTAAATGTACATGATTATGAGAAAATAGTAAAACCGAATATGTAGCATATTTCAAATAGTTAAAACACATGTTTTTAATTTTATTAATTAATATTTAATTATTGGTTTTCTTTATTTGTAACATTGTTTTACTTGTTGACATATAGTACAACTTTTTTTGGGGGGGGTATCCAGTCATGGGGCCTGAACTCTGGGCCTGGACCCTGTCCCTCAACTTTTCAGCTCAAGGCTAGTGCTCTGCCACTTGAGCCCCAGCGCCACTTCTGGCATTTTTCTTTTTGCTTATGTGGTGCTGAGGAATCGAACCCAGGGCCTCAGGCATGCAAGGCAAACGTTCTACCACTGAGCCACCTTCCCAGCCCTTGTACAACCTTTTGTAAGTCATCATTAGGAGGTACTTTGAGAAGGTTACTTGGATGGCCAAACCAATTTTTATAGGTGCATGTTAATTTACAAAGAGGAAAATTAAGAACAAAATATGTATTATATCTAAAATATACTTGGAACTCAAAAAATTAAACCACCCAACAACAAATCCTCAAAGAAACTACTGCCCAATAAATAAGTGGGCGAAAGTCTTAAAGAGAAACTTCTCTGAAGAAGAAAGAAGGATGGCCAATAGACACATGAAGAAATGTTCAACATCCCTAGCCATAAAAGAAATGCAAATCAAAACAACATTGAGATATCACCTCACTCCAGTTAGAACGGCAAAAATCAAGAACTCTAACAACAACAGATGCTGGAGGGGATGTGGACAGAAAGGAACCTTATTTCATTGTTGGTGGGAATGTAAACTTGTTCAACCACTTTGGAAAGCAGTATGGAGGTTCCTCAAAAGACTTCACATAGATCTCCCCTATGATCCAGCAATCCCACTTTTGGGCATTTACCCAAATGCTTACAAACAAGAACACACTAAAGCTACCAGCACAACAATGTTTATTGGAGCATTATTTACCATAGCTAAGATATGGAACCAACCCAGATGTCCCTCAGTAGATGAATGGATCAAGAAAATGTGGTATATATACACAATGGAATTCTATGCCTCCATCAGAAAGGGTGAGTTTGCCTAATTTGTTAGGAAATGGAAAGGCTTGGACAAAGTTATATTAAGTGAAGTAAGCCAGGCCCAAAGAAACATAGGTCCCATGGTTTCCCTTATTTGTAATATCTAGTATATGTATGAGTCAAGCGGAAACGGTCAGATAATGTCATGTCAGGAAAATGAACCCTTAGATGTGTATTTTAATGTTTTTTTCTTTCATGCATGTGTTTCTAATGCATTTATAAGATTATCTCTTTGTTGCTTTGTATATCCCTCCCCCACAGTATAACCCCTGCTTTCACTATATTTGATGTCAGTATAACTTGTGCAGGAGATGGGGAAAAACCAGTTGTTTAAGGATACAGGTGGACATGTTGCAACAATGAGAAGTACAAGTTGTCATGTCCAAAACTAGCTTTACAACGTCGGTGCGGGGGGGGCGGGGGAGGAGAAGGATTGGGATTGGGGGGAGGGGGGAGACTGGGAAGGGATGTGAAGGGTAAACAAAGGAGGAGGCTGCAATGCTTGGTAAGAAATGATACACATTATCCTGCCCACGTAATTGTAACTCCTCTGTACAGTATGTTCACAAACAAAATAAAATAAAATTTAATTAAAAAAAAGAAGGTTGAGAAAGTACCTAAAAAAATTATCAAATAGAGTCTGAATCAGGAGTGTTGATAAATGTCCACACCTAATATCTTAGCCCTAGGCTGAAGCAGTGGTATTACAGAGTTGAGGCAACAAAACGTGACAGACTGTGTTTTGTTTTGTTTTGTATTTTGATTTTGTTGGTGATGGGGCATGAACTCTGGGGCCTGGGTGCTGTCACTCAGCTCAAGGCTAGCGCTTCCACTTGAACCATTGCACCACTTCCATCTTTTTTGCTTATGGGTGCTGAGGAATCAAACCCTGGGCCTCATGCATGCAAGGCAAGCACTCTACCACTGAGCCACCTTCCCAGCACCTGAGAGACTGTGTTTTAAAAAAACCATCTAAACAACATTTGCTTTCTGCTTTGGGTTATATAATGAAAGATATAAATATATTTTTATATTTTTGTGAATTGTACTTCTAAATTTATACTAACTTCAGCCACTTTATCCTTTTCAAAGTCATGAAATATCTCTGAGAGTTTGCTTCTGTGAAAATTGTTTTTGCATTTATAATTTCTCCTGAGTTATTTTTATTTTTATCAAAATAACTTTATATTTCATGTTGATGGGTTATCATACATCAAATGCCTTCAAATGTACATGTAGAGTCTAAAGATAGCAGTATGAATATTCTCATACAGCTCTTGTTTATCTGTTATGCACTTCCAGTATTATGATATTTCTCTCTCTTTCAATCTCTCCCATTTCCTCTCTTTCCCTTTCATGGTCCATGTCTGCTACTTAGAATTTCTGCTGATCTACTTACTATTCCTTCAGGATCCACTGGTTTTGTGGGAACATGATAGCGACCATCAGTTACCCTTGCATTCTTTAAGAGTTATAACAGTTACATGATATTATTCTTTGCCATTCAAAATGGCAAAACAGCAAATCTAGGAATTCCTTTTCATTTTATTACTATTATAAATTTTATCTCATAAAAATTGTTGGGATGGATAAGATACTCTGACCTGTGACCTAAAAGTTCTTTTTCTTGGGGCTGGGATGGTGGCTCAGTGGTAGAGCGCTTGCCTTGCATGTCTGAGGCCCTGGGTTCGTTTCCTCAGCACCACATAAGCAAAAAGAAAAAAAGCCGGAAGTGGCACTGGGGCTCAATTGGTAGAGTGCTAGCCTTGAGCTGAAGAGCTGAGGGACAGCGCCCAGGCCCAGAGTTCAGGCCCCACAACTGGACCCCAAAAAGTTCTTTTTCTTTTACAAACAACCTTTTTCTTTTATTATCAGTTAGTTACTACATATAATGAAAACAAAGCTATCCTATAGAAAGTAGACCGAAGTTGCTCACAGGGATGAAAAACAAAGGAATGTGAGAAGTGAGTATAAAGGATGCCCATCATAGAGCACAGATCCTAGGAGCAATTTATCATGTACACTTTGTGAGAATGACAATGTGCTGGAAGTATAGGTTACGTCACTGAACAACTGATATATATATATATATATACATATTTATATCTGTATATTCATTTATATTTGCATATATATGTTTTTATACCCTTATATATGTACAAATGTATGTTACTATACACACAAGTACAAGCATACATATACACATGTATACATGCACACATGGAGAAAGACACATAGTTACAGACAACACAAGTTTCACTAGTTGTTGAATATGCCTTGGATGGAATGCTTGGAACCAAATATGTTGAAGATGTATTTGTCTCTAAGAATTCTTTTACCACTCCTCTTATCTCTTAAAATTGGTAGTTTTTGACAGATTCGATTTGCAAAATGCGGTACAAGTGATAGCAAATCACTCAGAAATCTCAGTAAGTAAAGGTCATATGGTGTTTCCTTGCTCCCTACAGAATGCTTGCTCTTGTAGACACTCTCAACAATCAAAGCATGAGGAGAATACCCTGGTCAAGAATAAAGTTATAAAGCTTTAAATGGCATCCTTACTTGAACTCCTTTTCAACAGCATCAATTCCTAAGCAGATGAGTGAATCCTCAGAACACTGGATTCTACATATACATTTAACCAACCCATGTGAAAAGTCCTATGTGAGAAATGCTGACTGAGGTCTTGATGATTTCCTGGCCAAGAAAATAAGAAAAAAAGAAAATATTTTTAATGTTTTAAAGTTTGAGAATAATTTGTAACCTGTCAACAAATGTGTAGAACACAATTATACCAAGTGAAAAAAATGCTGGCGTTTCATTTATGTGCTCTTGGCCTTGGCAAGTAATTTTAGGTGTGTCAACACAAGTAGAATCAGCAAAAATCAAGACAGCACTTCTTCATTTAAGATACAAGGAAAAGATACAGGTTGACCCATTTTAACAATGAGATGTACAAGACAGTCTATCAGAGTGGGGGTGAATGGGGAAGTTGGGGATGTGTGAAGGAAAACTATGGTAGAGGAAAAACAAATGATGGGGTAACAATGCTCAAGAAGAAATGTACTCATTACCTTACTTAGGTAATTGTAACCCCTATGTACAGTATATTTACAATAAAAATATATATTAAAAAGATACAAGGAAAACTTCTGTACTTATAGGAATTTGTATTTGTCACTCAATATCACTAAGGTATTGGTTTTAGGACCAGAGGCTATGAACACTTTGGATACTCAAATTCTCTACATGAACACAGTATATTATTTACTTTAGAATCTGCCCACAAGCTAGTGCAGAGTAATTGCTATGAAAATTTTTACTACATTCTCTGTTTGTAATGAAACATAAAATTATATTCACTATGAACAGATACAATTTTTTTCAGATAAATTTTGTCTGCAGTTTGTGGATGGAATTGGGACAGCAATTTTGAAAAGCACAAATTTCTTCACCAAGACCGGTCTGCAAATTGTAACAAGGAGCTAATACAGCATCATTGAATAGTATGGAACTCCAAGGAGAAGTACTTGAGACATTATCAGAAAGTGTAACAACCCAAGGACTTTTTAGAAATTCAGCTGCTAGATTTCTCATGGAGAGCTTTCATAACACTTTGTGAAGCACAAGTCAGAACCTCACTGAAGTGTAGATGGTTTTCCCTCTCCTTTCTGTCATGCTCTGTCATTATCAATCAACATATAGCTAATCTTGAATAATCCTCTAATAACAAAATGTTGATGGAGTGTTTATATGTAGAAAATCTGGGAAGGCTAACTTTTTCCAATTAGGACAGTCTGTATTCTATGACCCAGCAGAGAGAAAACTAGGTAAGCATCCATTTGCAACCTTCTGAATAATTCTGATTCTGCCCACATCAGTTATCTATCCATACCTGTGCACAAGTAAGAAGATTTTAAAAGCGTTTAGTATTTAAAATTTAAACTTAAATATAGAATGAAATTAGTTCAAATGCATAACATTAAGATATTTAGAAACAACTGAGAAACCTAAAGGTCTATAAGATTTATTTTTATTGGAAGTGAAGGAATTTGATTCTCTACGGTTTAAGCAATTTGCAGCAGACTTGATACTTATTAAATTTTGTATATTGAAAGGAATACAAGCCTCAACAATATGTCAATACTATCCTCTTATTTATCTCTAAAGGTTTATGCTTCTGGTCTCTTAATATTAAAACTTCAAAAAATTTTATCTGTAGCAAGTTGTGCAAAGGGGTTTCACTTCCTCATGTCAGTGTTGAATAGAGTGTATGTGCATTTCAATGTTCAGTGCATCTGGATCATTGTCAAATTTTCCATTTTTCTTCCTTCCCTTACCCCAAACCCACCTATCCCTTCAAATTTCCTACTTATAGTCTCACATATGTACATTGAGTGTTATGACTGTATTAGTCCACCATTTCATTCTCCAGCCTTCTTCTCTACTCCCTTTAAGCCAAGATCCCCTTTTAAGACTTGTTTCAACTTCATGGTATTTTGTTAAATATCTCTACCTTTGGCATTTGGCTATGGGCTTGCCACATCCTCTCTTCCATGTTTGACCACATAAATGAGTATATTTCTCCACATTTCTAATCTCTGAATGGCTGAGATAGGTCTCTTTTACTATTCACCTTCTGTCCTAAATTTAGAATTGCACCTTCAGAGCCATCCTATAGAGTTTTTTCTTCTCTACACACTGAAGATGGAAAGGAAATAATTTCCATGCTCTTAGCATTATGCTATCAATCATGAATTTCCATGCTTATCACTTCAGCAGTCTATGTTTAAGGAAGATCTTCAATTTCTGATGATAGGAGCATGAGTCAGTTTTAATTATGCAGATTCCACTATGTAGTGAGCCCTAAATTTTCAATAAATTTCGAGTAACTTTTTATTAATAATTTAAAAAGTTTTATTTCAGTATTTGAAATGCTGCCCCAATTATTTTAAAAGTTTCACAATATGTTAGACTGAACTTTCCCCCCCATTTTCCCCACTAGTTCAGGTTAAGTCTCCTTTGGCTTTATTGTTTGAGAGGCCAAGGGATGAGGGTAAACAGAGAGATGATCATTATTCAGATATCTCCTTCCTCTTCTGTTTCTGCTATTCTTGTTGAGAGGAAGACTGGAGCAGGGAACAAGAGTGATGCTTGACTTCACCGTACAAGGGAGCATTCCTGGCATGTCAATTATTGTTTCTCAGTATAACTTAAACTGCTTACTCTTGCCTTCTCTGTAACAGTAACCGAACTGTGGCTTCCTTGGTGCAGGAGGAAGCACACTAACAGGTTACTACCTGTAAATTGGTATCTTATATCTCAGCTTACGACCAAAAATATAAAGCTTTGGCTACATAAATGCAAAGGTACTGATTGTCCAACAATACCTTAGTGAGCAGTAGACAATTCTACTCAGCTGCCCTCTTCTCTCATATCCTCCTCTTAATTCCCCTCCACTCATTTACCCTTCCATCCCTTCTTTCTTTGTCTCTCTTTCCTCCATATTAATCTCTATCTTCTCTCTTTTTCTTTTCCAGTAGCAAGTGATTTGGTTTATCAGACAACACATAAATAATTGAACAAATATTTATTTCTCCTCTTTTTGTGATTATTTATTCTTAAGAAGTGAGTTCTAGCACAGCACCAGTGGCTTACACCTAGATACACAGTAGGTTCAAATTTGACAATTGCAATTCCAAGCTATTTTAAGTAGATAAACCTAAGACATTCTTTTCTACACTTGTGGTAAAAGGAAGAAGTGAAGGTGTGGCTCAGGTGGTATAGAGCAAACATTGAGAATTAAAGCCCAGATAGAGCTCAAGGCGATGAGTTCAAATCCCAGTACCAGCACAATATAAAAAAACTGAGTCATTTGTCTTTGAAAAGGGATATTTCTCCAAAAATTCATACCCAGGGAAATGTTCAAGGTCCAAGACTCTTTGTAAGTCTCTTTCACATCTTAAACTGATTCCTCTGCTTGATTCACATTATGGAAAATAGGAGTCACACTTCACATTAAAAAGTATGTGCATTGCTGAACAGTTCTTACCATTTTTAATGTAAAGGAAGCATGAGAGAGGAATTCACCTCACTTGTGTGAGTTAGGTTTGACTCACTGACAGACTTTTGCAAGTAAATGAGGGTCTGTTTACACATAAAGAAGTCTATACAGATGGTTTTCTAGGAGAGAGAACAAGGTAGCTGTGGTCCAAGTTTGAATCAGAGTAAGTTTATTCCGATGATATGGCAAAGAGAAGCTCATCTCATAGAACACTATGCAGACAGTAATTTCAAAAGGATTAAAAACCCATGTCTATGTTGTGAACATCCAAGTTTTCACAAACAAAAAGCAGTTTCCTTAGCCATGAAAATATAAGTTAGAGCAAAAGGAACTATGTTAAATATAGTTAATGGCTGAGTGACATGTGTAAAAGAGTTCTGTAATTACAACTAAACTATAAATTTTTCATCATGTCCCTAACAAGAATCTCAAAGATAGGCCTGGCTAAATCTGTCATAGAGGACTGGGTTCATGCAATTGTCAGTTTTGTTTAGAGTCCAGTATCTTCTACAGTCGCTTGGGCTGCAAACCGCTCACACCACATGCAGTGTCTGGAAAAACATGCCATCTTGCTAGGCAGCTAAGGGATTTTAGTGCCACTGTGAATATTTATCGTTTTTCTTATAATTATACCTGTCAGTGTGAAGTCATTTCACAATAAGAACAATAGTTACTTTACCTTTTGTCCCACTAACAAATCTCAGATGTAAATATAGCCGGTAGCCCGTGGCTCATGCCTATAATCCTAGCTACTCAGGAGGCTGAGATCTGAGGGTCACAGTTCAATGCCAGCCCAGGCAGGAAATTCCATAAGATTCTCATCTCCAATAAACCACCAGAAAACTGGAAGTGGAGCTATGTCTCAAGTGGTAGAGCTCTTGCCTTGAGCTGAAGAGCACAGGGACAGCACCCAAGCCCAGAGTTCAAGTCCCAAGACTGACCAAAAAAAAAGTATGTATATATATATATATATATATATATATATATATATATATATGTATGTATATATATGTATAAATGATGAGATGAATTACATTTAAATATAAATCAATATTTATGATATACATTTAAAATATATATATGTTATATTTATAATATATACATATATTTATATATAATATCATATTATATCTATATGTTTATAAATATATTTGTAATTAATGTCCAAAGAGTACATCTGAAGATTTTGTGGAAAATGTAGTGTGTCTAAAGGTTTATTACTGATCCATCATACTTTCAATCATTTTTTCCACTTATTACAATGTCTGGCGTACCAAGACAATGATTATTTTATTCCTTACAATTTTGGATTAGAAACACCTACTTACTTGGTATGAAACCTACCAAAATATGATCTTGAAATCACACACCACAAACTGGACATCTACATCAATTTACCAACTTACAGGTCTCAAACATTTATTTGAATCCTGTATCTCGTATACATTGTTTCCTTCGAGTCAGCTACATATACAAACATGCCTAAATTTTCATCCTCACATGACATAGTAAACATAACACAGTAATAAAAAATAATATGATACTGAAAAAACACCTTCGCAAAAGTAATTAAATTTTATTTTTTAAATTTAATACACTATTGAAATACTGATGAAAGAGCAGCTGAGAGAATGTTTCAAATATTAGAGTGCCTGCCTAAAGAGCATGTTTCTCATTCCAAGCATCATTATTTACATCCTTCCTCCTCCCACATAAAAAATAAATAACTACAGAATTAACCTACATGTTCCTTAATCACTCATTGAAGAAAGAAATTGTAATATATATATATATATATATATATATATGTATATACACACAATGATGTACTATTTAGCCACACATAATTATGAAATCATATTATCTTCAAGAAAATAGAACTGGAAACATTCATATTAAAGCAATAAGCCATACTGTGAAAAACAAATACTAGATTTCTCATATGCAGACTCTAGACCCAGAAAATAAAATGAATGACCCAGGTGTAATAGATAGAACTGATTAAATTTGGAAAAAAGTAAGAGAGGAGATAAAGAGAAATGCTGTGGAGTAAATATGTTCAAATATTTCATAAGTTAGTATGATGACATAATAAAACATAACTATAAAAATAGGCTAATGAAATTAATAAAAGGAATAAAATTTAGCAAGCGACATTATATGGACATATGTGTATAACACAATAAAATACCTTGTGAAATTAATATTTGCTAATAAAAAGGCAAAAATTAATTCCAGTTTTTATAGATTCATATGTTAATTTCCATTTTTTGCCCAGATATTTCCCTGATAAAGTAAAAGGAGAAATAGGTTTTGTTCATTTAAATTATTCCAGTTAACTACTGTCAATGTGAAATTGTTCAACTTAATTATTATATTAGAATATTTCCAATGTACTCTTCAAAATATTACCCTATAGGTATATACTTTTTGCTATTTATTGAATATGGTTCCTTTACTTAATTAGTATAGACCATTTTCTGAATGTAGTTTGGTTTATGCAACTAAGATATATAATACCTGACAAGGAAATCAATTATTCAAACAGTTTTTTATCAAAAATGCCTATAACAAAATAAAGAGGTAAATCCAAAGTATGTATATTTGAAGACAATACCTGTTTAGTCCTCTTCTCACATTCCCCATTCCCTTCTTGAGAATAATACACATTGTAAGGAAATGCATTAAATGTTTTACAGAAATAGGTTGACTTTAGACCAATGAGTTACTCTATGCTGTATTTTTATTTACATTATATACAAAAAAGCTAAATTCTTACCTTATCATTTTCCTTAGACTTTATACTCATGTTTAAGCTCTGATGGGTGACAGATAAAGATATAAACATTTTTGAACAGTGGCTAAATTTAGGCTGAGGAATTTATGTACAACTATACTCTTGCAGATAAGCCTCATCAGTGCTGAGACCACGATAGCAAAATGTTAACCCAAGGTCTTAACAGTCTCTGAGCACCCTGAACATCCCACCCCCAAGATGTCACTACCATCCTGAGACCAAGTGTAGACAAATCTCAGGACATCTCACACATCTGGAATGGCTCATAACACATCTTGGCATTTCCTAACTGTACAAACCACTATGCAGAAAACTCAGCTACCTTATTATTGGTTGTAGGTCATGGGGTTTGAACTCTAGGCCTGCACGCATTCCCTCAGCTCTTCAGCTGAAGGTGGGCGCTCTACCACTGGAGGTACAGCACCACTTCTGGCTTTCGGGTGGTTCACTGGAGATAAAGTCTCACAGATTTTCTTGTGCAAGCTGGCTTTGAACCGCAATCCTCAGATCTCAGCCTCCTGAGTAGCAAGGATGACAGTTATAAGCCACCGGCAGGGACCGGCTTCAGCCTCCTTCTTAAACACAGGGGAAACCCAACTCATCAGGCCACAAACCACAGGCAATCCTTCAATTCAGACTTTGTCACCAGCATCCAAAACCATTCTTCCATGGATGGACAGCATATAATTGACACTACCATCCCACCCCTGCTCCCATTCACCCACTCCCTGCCTGCCACAGGCCATGACCTCTGGAGTTCTTGGTAAGGCACTGCCCACCCTGCTATGGCTTCACACTGGGGCAAACCTGGAGAATTCATAGAAATGTCTGTACAGTGAGGCCAGCATCTGGTCTCCCAATCCCAGCAACCCCACTACTTCACCATCTAATTCAAGCAAGGAAGGGGTGTATTTCTTTCTTTCTTGGTTTTTTTTTTTTTTTTTTTGGTTTGGGGCTTGAACTCAGGGCTTGTGTACTGTCCCTGATGACTAATTTTCCTCCAGATCAGTGCTCTACCACTTGAGCCACAGTGCCACTTCCGGTTGGAGATTGGAGATGAAGCTCTTGTGGCACTTTCCTGCCTGTGCTTCGAAAACAGATCCTCTGGATCTCAGCCTCCTGAGTGACCAGGATGGCAGGTGTGGGATGACAGGCATGAGACACCAGCTCATGGCATAAGGTGTCTAGTCCTTCAGAATTTCCACCTAGTCTTTGTCTAGATGCTACCACCTAGACACCCCTCCACCTCCATCAGGGAGAGCAAAGGAAGGCTCAGAATCTGGGTGGGGCCATGGGAATTAAAGGGCCCCCTCCACACCACTAGCCGTCTCTAAGCTCCCATCTGCTTCCTCTTGATTGCCTGGTCATCCAGGGCAGATCAGACCCACTAGGAGTTCTGGGGCCTGCCCTATATCCTCCTGCCCAATCCAACCAGTATCTGAGGATTTCTGGGGCCAGCTGCTCTATGTCCCAGTGGAAGACTTTGGGAAGGTTTCTGATAACTGGATCCAGGGGTGCCCAGGGGAGAAGGAGTGTCCAACTCCCCTCTGTCAATGGAGACAGAAAACATGGATTGATCTACTAAGAGCTTTAGGGCATAGTCAACCACCTGTCACCAAGGTCCCTGGGAAAACTGTTTTATGGTGTCAGCCCTGGCCTGACCTCCGGGCCCTGGCGCTGTCACCCACTTTCTTTGTCTCCAGGGGAGCGCTCTTTCACCTGAGCCACAGTGCCACTTCCAGCCTTTTCTGTGTATGCAGGACCTAGGAATAGAACCCATGCTTTCCTGCAGGCTAGATGAGCACTCTACCTCTAACACACAATCCCAGCCTTGGATAGCTTTTTGTTTGTGACCCCTCAGGCCTGTCTCGGGACAATCTCACATATCTATACCAAGTCTCACACATCTATACTGAGTCTCTCACCAGCATCCCTGGCTGGACATGTTGTCCATCATATTCAGCACCTTTGATCTCTGTGCTTCCTGTCAGATCCTCCTTGTTAAGCAAAAACCACTTTTCAAGTTCTGCCTCCAAGAAGCCCATTCCGGTCACTTAGGCAGAGCTGGAGAGTCTCCACTGTGCAGGTTGCTGGCCTTGTCATACTCTGTCTTCCATTCAGTGTGGGTTGAGAGCACACAAAAGGAAAGACCTGGATTCCAGCACCGGATTTCTGACAGCCCTGATATACCACCCAGGGACAAGTATTGTATCACACTCCATGAGAGGGAGCTCAAGGCCCGGGCAATCTGTGGGCAACAAGATGGGGCCATTTCTTTGTGTGAGCTTGAACTGAGGATCTGGGAGCTTTCTCTCTGAGTTTTATTGTTCAAGGCTGGTGCTCTACCACTTGAGCCACAGCTCCACTTCTTGCTATTTGGTGGTTCCATGGAGAGTAGAGTCTCATGGGCTTTCCAGCTTATGACTGGCTTCAAACTATGATCCTCAGATCTCAACCTCCTGAGTAGCCAGGATGACAGGCATGAGCCTCAGCCCCAGGTGATGGGCACCAAAGGCTTTTTTTTGCTCCTATTTTTCAGCTGTCAACTAGCAAGCCCAAGTTAAAATAATCAGTTACAGGGTTCAAAATCCTCTCCTAAGTCAGTCAATCCAAGGAGATAAAGTGTCTTTGGAATAGGATAGTCTGAATTGGCTTAAGGGTGTTTGTGTATGTGTGGGGGGGTGTGTGTGAGTGTTGGGAATACCTACCCTCAACTCTGCGGTGTCTCATCCTTCCAGCAGGGAGTGCATTCAGAATCCTGACCCCAAGGAAGGTGGGTGGGAGAGGGTACCTAAGGTCACATCCAGGAGGATGATTCGAATTCTGTCCTGCAACCGAAGCCTGGACAGATAAAGGAAAGAAGGAGAGGTTTAGGGGAACATCAAGGGGAGCCCCTTACCTTTGGCTACAAGTACCAGCAAGAATACAGAATCCATCTTTCTTGGTAGTCAGATAAAAGGTGTATACTGTTAATTTATTTTATGATTGTGTTGGTCCTAGGGCTAAAATTCAGGGCCTGGGTGTTATCTCTGAGCTTCTTTTGTTCAAGGCTGAGGCTCTACCACTTGACCACAGCACCACCTCTGGCTTGTGTGTGGGTTTGGGGAGGGAGATATTTTATGGGAGATAAGAATCTCACTGACTTTCCTGCCTGGGTTGGCTCTGAGTCATGACCATCAGACCTCAGCCTCCTGAACAGCCAGGATGATGGGTGGGAGCCATGAGCTCCTGACTGCCACCATCCATTTATAATCCCTTACGCCCAGTGCCGGGCCACCCACACTGCACCTCCTTGTTGGGAGTAGGAAGCAGACATGAGTGGGTTTGATAATTCAACAGCCTACCTATCTTTGAGCATTGTTCTGGGTCAGTCTGATGGAGGCTTCCTCCTTATCCACAGCAATGACTTGGCTGTCACAAGAACAAATGTCCCCTGGGAGCTATCAGGTCTGGGGTCTTTCCTCTGCACCCCCCCCTCACCGAAATGAAACTCCGCAGCAAAGGGTAGTAGACATGGAGTGTTTTCATGGTCTTATAGCCAGGTTCTAGCCAGATAGGTGGGGGTATGGGTCAGAGGCATGGGATTGTGCTAGGCAGGGGGACAAGGCGACACCTCCTCATCCACTTTCCTTCAATGGTGTAGCAGAGGGATGTGGGGAAGGACTCATGGGATGGACAATGAATAACCATCACGGTCTAGCCGGGGTACAGAGGGGCTTACCTCATAAAGCTGGTTCAACAGGCTGAGTGAAACAGCTCCTGACCCACAGCCCACCTCCAGAATGAGAGGGCCACCTTGGTTTCCAGGCACATGGGGATGCTGGACCACCACCTCCAGCACCCATTCAACCAATTCCTGAGAGAGAGGGAAAGAGAGAGGGAGAGAGAGAGAGCAAAAGGGAGAGAGAGAGTGAAAGGGAGAGAGAGACACAGAGAGAGAGAGACAGAGAGAGAGAGAGAGGAAGAGAGGGACAGAATTACACTTAAGCCAGGTGCTGGTGCCTCAGGCATATAATCCTAACTACACAGGAAGCTGAGATGTGAAGATCATGGTTCATAGCGGGCCCTGGCAGGAATGTCTGTGAGAATCCTATCCTCAAAGAACCAACAGAAAACCATAAGTGATGCTGTGTCATGTGGCAGACTGCTAGCCTTGATCTAAGGAGCTCGGGGACAGCATCCAGGCCCAGAATTCAAGCCCTACGAGTGACAAGAAGTGGACTTCCCACCACAAGAAGTGGACTGAAGAACACCCACTGTCCTAGGAAGCATGGCAGAGAAGTCAGGCCAAGCTTCCTGTCAGCTGGGGGTCATGAGTAGGTCACCTGGCTATTGCATGCCTCATTTTCCCCAGCTGCAAAACTGAATGCAGTGAAGGATCCCCTTCCTCATGGAGATAGGGTAATGATGAAAGACAGCCATGTTTCGTTTCATAATCCAACACCTGTTGCATGATTAATAACAGACCCAATCTGAGCCTTTTCTGGGTAACTTCCTGTCATATGTGCACAGAATTGTTGAGAACCGTATCTGACAGATGCTCCCTCTGTGCTGGTCCTGCTCGAGAGATCCCTCTGTATTAATCCCTTGTTTCCTCACAATTGTCCCGTGAGGAGGCTGAGGTCCGATGGTCGATATCCAACACAGAGCTTCACCTGTGGTCAAGAATGGGCTGCCATGGACTAAGAGTTTGGTACAATCCATTTAAAACGAAGACACTAGGTGTCTCCCATCCCTCCCCCCATACACAAACATACCTCCACCGTCCTTTGCAGGAAAAGATGCATTACTTTCTTTTTGTTGGTTGTGGAGATTGAACTCTAGGCCTAGGTGCTTCCCTGAGATCTTCAGCTCAAGTCCAGCACTCTACTACTTGAGCCACAGCACCACTTCGGGTTTTCTGGTGCTTTATTGGAGAGAAGAGTCTGAGGGTCTCTCCTTCCCAAGCTGGCTTTGAACCGTGATACTAAGACCTCAGCTTCTGAGTACTTAGGATGACAGCCATGAGCCACTGGCACCCGACCAAAGATGCTTTTTCACGTTCAAGTACAATCTCATACTGAGGATCCCGTGACCTCATCAAGGACTCAACATCTCTCACTGTCCTGCCTCGACACTGGGCAGTCAGGTGAGGTCTAGTTATCCAACCACAGGATATGGGAATGAAAGGATTTCTCAGCCAAGGGATAGAGACTGGAGAGCTCTAGGTCCCTCTCTTTCAGGAAGGAGAAAAAGGCCAATCCATCCCAGGAATTTTCCTGGGTTGTGAGTATCCTCAAAAAAAAAAAACAATCCTGCTCAGAGCCCGGTGGCTCTGGTTTTCCCACCAGCCTCGACCTTCAGTCAGCCCTCTCTGAATCCCACATCTTCCATCTAGACTAAAGGCTGAGCCAGCAAAGAGACCCACCTCTACCTCTGAGAATGGCAGTCATGGGGCCCTAGAGTCGCCTAGAGGAAGTCTCTGGGCAACACGGGTCTGACTCCCGCCCTCATTCCCTGGCTGTCCTGTGCCAGTGGCATGTTTACCTCTGTCTCTGGTCGAGGAATGAACACTGGGGGTGTCATCTTCAGATTGAGCCAGCAAAAGTCCAAGTCCCCAAGGATATACTGCACAGGCATCCTGCAGCGGACAACAGCCAGGTTGTCAATGGTGAACCCTGAGTGCCAGGACTTTTAATAGCCATGTGGCTGGGTCGAAGTCTGTATCACTGATGGTCTAGGTTTTCATGGTCTAGGTTTTCCTTTTCTAGGTCATGGTTCCAATGGCCTGACACACCTGATCTGGGATTTTCCTACCTCTCAACTTCCTGCTTATCCCTTGCCACCCCTCTGTTGACACTCCCTCATCCTATACCTCCCTAGCCCTTGGACACTTTCTTCTTATCTGACCAGAAAATAAACTTGGTATGCCAGGGGAGATTGAAACTCAGTGACCCACCCTGAGCCCTAGGGTCTACCTGAGGCTGTTGCCCTCTGCAGTTGGCCACCACACAGATCATGGATGGCATGAAGTTGCTGATGTCATGAAGGAGTCAGTGGCTTGGTTCCACATACTGGCTTTATGCTCTGAAACTGTCCCCACGGAGATTGTGAATGGTTGGCTCCCTTTATCCAGGGACTCCAAACCAAGGCTTGCATGCTCCCTTCTTTCTTCCTTTCCTCCTTTTCTCCCTGCATCCTTCCCTCCTCTCTTTTTCTTTCCTTTCTTTGTGTCACTCCTCCTCTTGAACTCAGAACCTGGGTGTTGTCCCTGAGCCTTTTTTTTTGTGTGGGTCGTGGGGCTTGAACTCTGGGCCTGGGCGCTGTCCCTCAGCTCTTCAGCTCAAAGCGAGCGCTCTCCCACTTGAGCTACAGAGCCACTTCCGGTTTTCTGGTGGTGTATTGGAGATAGGAGTCTCACGGTCTCTCCTGCCCGGGCTGGCTTTGAACTGCGATCCTCAGATCTCAGCCTCCTGAGTAGCTAGGATTACAGGCGTGAGCCACCAGCACCCGGCTGTCCCCGAGCCTTTTTAACTCAAAACCAACAGTCTACAGTTTGAGCCACCTGCCTGGGACTGAAGCTTCAATCCTCCCATCTCAGCCTCTTAAGTAGCTAGGATGACAGGTGTGAAGGACCAGCAGCCAGCTCAAACCAAGCTTTCTTCATGTGCTGTGGAACCAGCACTGGAACCTTTCATCATCTATGACCCGTCCCCCCCCTCCCGACATGGCACTCACTGTAACAGTTTGTTGGATAAATAAATGAGCATCTGCCTATGACAATACTACAGAAAAGTCCCATCCAATTCAGGTAAGCAACCTGGGTGGAGGTAAAGCCTGATGTAGCTCTCCCACAGTTCTCCCTCCTCCCCCTTCCCACCCTCCTGGTGCCACCACACTTAACTGTTTTGTTTCTAAGGGGCCTCTGGGATGCCTATCTTCTCAAAGATCTCTGTCCAGCCACTCAATTCCCCACTTAGCTGTGAACAAGGTTGCCTTGAGGTGAACGCCCGGCTCAAGGGGCCTCCTCTCCACTCCCTGGGGTCAGACAGGATGGTCCACCACATCCAGCCCCCATGTTTCATGTTGCAGAGAAAGGATCCCTGAGGCATCCTGGGTCTCTGAATCTCCCAGAGTCCAGTACAGGTGCTGGGAATTGTCTCTGCTCACAGCTGGCAGGCTGTGGATGGCGAGGTCACAATCTCTGCTCCCCATGACATCCTCGCCTGTGGTGATCACCCTAGAGAAAGCCGGAGGAGAATCAGCAGCTGCCAGAGAAAGGCAGTCAAGGCACCACATTCATAGCATACCATCTGGCTTGGGAACTCTGCCTGTGCTGCTTTGAATATCATTGTTTGGTGGCTGAAATGGTCCATCTAATTTGACCCAGAATACCAGGCATTAGTAGAAATTGCCAGCTTCAAGAAAAATCTCTGAAAAGCTGGCATTTTTCACTTGTTCCAATCAAACTTAATGGGTTCCAAAGTCAGTAGACCTCTTTTTCCTTGCAGACAGCCTACAGCAGGTTACAGAAAATGGCATTCACAGAGCCCTAGCTAACTGCCATGTCCTGATCCCAAGCAGACTCCAGCAGGGGGAAAACACTTGCCTACCATTGACCAGCTGGAAACAGCCCAGGAAGGACACAGATTGGACTTTGCAGGACTTCAGGGAGGACTGCCCACCAGTGCACTGCCCCAGGAGGGAATCCATGCCACCATTGCGGGCCCGGAGCCCACTGCCCAGATGCCCACGGACACTGTCAATACCCTGGATAAGATTCCCCTCTCATCCTTGTTGTGATGAACCCTCTTATCCTGTCACATTGTTTGTCACAGCCCCTGCCCTACTCCCCCCATCTCATTCCCTGTTTATGTTTGGCAGACTCATTCCCAACCTTGAATTACCTCCCACTATACACACGAGAGCAGACTGTCTGTCTGGAAGTGTGCGGCTGTGGTCACAGTAGCCTCACGAGCCTTTTGGCTGAAGACAGAAGGGCAGGTGTCCACTCTGGTGTGTGGTTCACACAGGCCTCCTAGAGGAGACCCATGTAGGCCCAGCAGCTACTGTGGGCTGCAAGAAAGCAGAAGAAAGAGGTGGAAAGGATCATCTACTATAACCTTTCCTAACGGAGCCATGAAACAGTGAAAGAGAAAACAAAAAATGTGGCTGGGCTTGTACTGGGCATTAATGAATAAAGAAAAACAAATAAAATGCTTTTGCTCTTTTTAGACAGGGTGATTTAAATATATTTTCATTGTTCTTATCTCCCTGATCTCCTAACACACACACACACACACACACACACACACACAGAAACACAAACACATACAAATCCAAACCAGTGACAGAAGACTCATCCATGCAGCACGAGCAATTTGCCAACTGATCATTCACCTGAGCACAGTCAGGCTGTATAATGAGAAAGACAAACTCTCTCTCTCTCTCTCTCTCTCTCTCTCTCTCTCTCTCTCTCTCTCTCTCTCTCTCTCTCTCTCTCTCTCTCTCTCTCTCTCTCTCTCTCTCTCTCTCTCTCTCTCTCTCTCTCTCTTCTCTCTCTCTCTCTCTCACAGACTCAGAGCAGTGCCTCTCCTGAGTTTGTTGGTTTCTCATCTGGATGATGTACCAGCTCAAGCATGGGGGTTCCCTTGTCAGAACCAGGTGCTCCCACCCAAGTGAAACAATGTTCTAATAATGCAGAACCACCCTGCCTCCCCCTTTCTTCAGGGCCAGACCCTTTCCCCTGGGAACAACCAGCCTTGACTCCCCATTCACCAAAACCCTAGGCCAGGACACTGTGTGGAGTCTGGAGACAGGTCGCTCTTCAGAGCCTGGACAGAAAACAAAGCAGGGGTCATGGTGCCTACAGAAAAGTGTCTGACCTGGGGTGGGGGCGTTGTTGGGGACTTTGATGGGGTCCTAAAGGCTATATAATTGGATGGACTCCCTACTTCCAGCCTAGTTACTTCTGGGTGACTGGCAGATTCTTGGGGAAGATGAGGAGACCACATGTACTGGGAGCACTAGCAGAGGTTGGCAGAGCTGGGAAATGTGATCACCCAGTCAGAACTGTTGACAGCAGGGGTTGGAGGTACAGGCCGAGTGTATGTTTGTGAGAGGGGGTACATTTTTCTCCCAAATATCCACCTTCTAGCTGACCACAGTGCTCTCACCTCTCTAGTGGGCTTTTCTGGGAACGTCCTCAGGTGAAAGGGTCACTGAGCACAGAAGACAAGGGCTCACAAGGGGGGGGCTACCTTCTGCATCCAACACACCCCTCCCCAGTAAAAAGGAGAAGACCCTAGAAGGCAGGTGTGGAGGTGCTGCTTCCCACCTCTGACTAAAGCCACCAAGTTTCCACCAAGGAGAGAAAGGGTGCAGATATGCGGCTGTGTGGCTCCAACTGCTCCAAGACAGGGGCTCTGTGTTGGCCCCTCCTCACCCATCCCTGCAGCTCCCCTTTTCCTGCGACATTGGCCGCTATGGATGGGGTGGGATCCCCGGGTCGACACCCACCTCCACCCCCCACCCCTGTGGTGCATTTGTGGCAGAGCCAGGGAGGATTGTAGGGCACGGGGGAGGTGCAGGTGGGACAAGAGAGGGGAGGCCAGAGGCGCTGGTCAGTGGGGGTGGGGGGGGAAGCCATAGAGTAGGGGGGGTCGCAAGGGGCAGGGGTCATGGGGTGTGGGCCTGCAGGGCGGCCACACATGTGTGCTGCTGGGAGAAGCTGTAGTCTGCGAATCCAGGTGTGCACCCAGAGTCTGAGGACTCGGGGCTGTGACTAAGTCGGGCCACAAGTCGGCCAGGGGTGGGCCCTCTCTGCCGGGTGACTGCAAGAGGCTCCGTGGGTCACAGCTGGCAGCGCCATGTTTGAGACGCAGGGCTGCTGGGAGGGGGCGGGGACATCTGCGGGTGCGTGGAGGGGCTGTGGGAAGCCTCTGCTCTTTCTCGTCAGCCACTGCCGCTGTTTCAATGGCCTCTTCCCCTTGGCCACTGCCTCTGCCTCAGCAGCCAGTGCCTGTGCTGTGCTCCCCGAACTGGGACCTCAGACTCAGGGCCGCCATGGCTGCTGCGCTTCCGCAGGACTGTGTGCAGCAATGTGCCTGCCATGAATGTTCCACATGCTTTATGTTCCCGGCCAGGACCCACACTATGATCTGGGCGGCCACCAGCCACTGAAGCCATTTCCACTGGTGCTTGTGCTCATGCTCACTCTTCTCTCTTCTCTCTGCTCTCTCTCAGCCCTATACTCCTCTCCTGGGCCACCCCACTCCTGCTGTGCACACGCCCTTGCCCCTTGGGCCCCTGGCCATTGCTGCCACCAAAGTGGGTCCCTGGGTCCTGTCCCCTCCTCCCCTGGGCCACGCCCCCCACCCCTGGCCACAGCAGCCCTGACTGGGCCCTGAGGCTTCCAGACCATGGCAATTGCAGCATTACTTCAGCTCAGCACTCCCCCCCCCCAACCCCACTACCGGCCCAGGAAATCAAATCTCCCCTCAGCCCCACCGCTGGGGGAGACTCTCCTCCATCCCCCTCCACTCCACACACCAAACAGGTGCATGGTGACATTCGTGTGTATGTTTGTGTGTGTGTGTGTGTGATTGTTGGGGATAACTACCTCTCAAGGACTCAGAACATAGCACCCTTTGGGATGACTCAGCACACAGCCCACTTCCAAAAATAGCACAAAGCACCCTGTGTAAAGGACTCAGCACACAGCTCCCTTTGAAGGACTCAGCATGTAGTACACTGGGTAGAATACTCAGCACACAGCATCCTTTGAAGGAGGGAGTCCATAGCCCGCAGTGTAAAGGCCTTAATGCAATGCATGCTTTGAAAAACTCAACATGTAGCACTCTTTCCCAGAGACTCATCACACCCTGTGTTAAGGCTCCACACACAGCACTCTTTGAAGGGCTGAGTATGAAGCACCCTGTGTGAAACACCCAGTGCACAGCACCCTTCGAAAAACTCAGCACACAGAAAAATTTTGAAGGACTCAGCACATACCAAACTGTGGAAGCACTCAGCACACAACACCATTTGAAGGACAGTACAGAGCACCCTGTGTAAAGGACTTGGCACACACATTCAAAAAACTCGCCTCATCCCTCTCTTCTGAAGGGCTCAGCACATAGCAGGACCCTTTAGGATGAATTAGCACACCACACCTTTTGAAGGACGCGGCATACAGTACGTTGTGTAATGGACTCAGCACACAGCACCCTTTGAAAAACCCAGGTCGGCGCACTCTTCTCATGGACTCAGTACATAGCACCCTTTGGGATGACTCAGCAAACAGCACCTTTTTGAGGACTCAGCACAAAACCCCCATGTGGGAAGGACCCAACAAATAGTGCCTTCTGAAGGACTCACCACATAGCTGTATGTCACAAGTTCAGCTGTCATTAGAATTAGGGTGCTTTCATCAGTATCACCATTCTTCAGAAACACTTCACAAATCCTACTAGATCACATTTAGCCAACTTGTGTTTTATGGGGGAAGGTCAGCTGGGGGTCTTGAACTCAAAGTTTAGGGGCCCTTTCCCTGAGCTCTTTGGTTCAATGCTAGAGTTCTACCACTTGGAGGCACTGCTCCAATTTTGTTTTTGGGGGGTTTTTCTTTGACAGGTCTTATGGTAATAAGTAAGGCCAAGTTGGGGTATCCGTGGGCAAAGGCTCTTAGCACAGCCTGGAGCTGACCTCTCCCTTCCTTGTGTCCCTGGTAAGCCGGGCCTCCTGGAGCTCTCTTGGCCTAGGGTGGAACAAACCTGCTCTGGCATCAGCAATCAGGGTGAGCAAAAGTCAGCTTGTCCCTGGTCACTTCCCCAAATTGAACTCTAGAGGATGATGGCACAGGGCCGCATGTTTCGCATCTGGCCACCAGGGGGCAGGAGTGGCCCACCATAAGGATTGTACCTGCGAATTGTGTTTACTCTTGCTTCCCTGGGCCTCCCATCATGCTTCAAAGCCACCCTGGGCAAGAAAGTCCTTGAGACTCTTACCTACAATTAACCATCGAAAAGCAAGTGGGGCTGTGGCTCAAGTGGCAGAGCACTAGCCTTGAGCAAGAAAACTCAGTGATAGAGCCTAGGCCCTGAGTTCACACACACACACACATACACACACACACACACACACACACACACACACACACACACACACACACACACACACACACACACCACATGCATTCAAAAATCAGAGATTTCTACATTTCAATCTTTGGGTATTCTCTACTTTTTCCCCACTAAGCCTGGTGGCTGCTGGCCTAGGTGTTTGATGCATACAACACCATCTGGCATCTTTAATTTTGGGGAAACAGAATGGCTAGAAGGTCAGCCTTCCCTTATTCAAGCTCCTTAATTGGGTCATGGTCTATCCAGGCCCTTTGGGGCTCCTTTACAAACTCGCCAAGATGCCTTCAAAAGGCATCACATACTGGGCACTGGTGGCTCATGATTGCCATCCTAGCTATTCAGGAAGATGAGACCTGGAGGATCACGGTGCCAAGCCAGTCTGGGCAGGACAGTGTGTGAAACTCTTATCCTTGATGAACCGTCAGAAAACAAAAGTGGCCCTGTGACTCAAGTGGTAGAGTGCCAGCCTTGAGAAAAAGAGATCAGGGACAATGCTCACAGCCAACAACAACAAGGAGAGGCATTGCGTGTTGTCTTTGAGATTGGCATGGGCCAAATATAATTGGAATTTTCAAGTGCTCCAAGACAAAGCAGTAAGTCCTTTAGTCCCATGCTCCTCCATCTCATCTCACCCCTTGGCTTGGTCCGTGCTTTGGGTCAGCATGGCTCTGGCTGTATGGGTGGGCTACAAGGAAGATCCCCGAGCAATCTCCCCACCTCCTTCTGCCCTGCTCACACTGCTGCTTCTACTCTTTGCCATAGAACTTCTTCCTGCAATCCATCCATGAGGTCATCACTGCCAATGTAGTGGTGAGTTGTGGGTCCGGCCTAACTCGGGGCAGTCAGACGTGGAAGTGGGTCTGTGACTAGAAGCTTCCACCCTGGGTTTGGGCTGAGGCCAGGGCTGACCTTTATTTCATCCTGAGGCTTGCAGAGGTGGGGAGACAGTGTAGACTCCACATTGAGTCAAGTAAGATTAGAATCTGGAGGACCACTTATGTGGGGGAGGATGTGGGACTCAGGGGGCCACTGTTGTTTGTACTCTCTTGGGACTCCCCTCTTCCTCTCTCATCCTTCAATGGTAGAAGAGAAACTTCAACTAAGGGTGTGGGAAGAGGGGGCGGGGCAGTATTTTGGTGTGAACCAGACTTGTGCTTCATATTCATTCTAGACCCTACTTACTATTTATCTGAGGAATGGCCATATGGGTTTGTGAAGGGGGAGAATCTTCATAGCTGAGAATGTGGCTCAGTAGTAGAGTGGTCGCCTAGCATGCCTGAAGCCCTGGGTTCTATTCAACACAGAAAAGGGTGGAAGGGGAGGTGGAGCTCAAGTGGTAGAGCGCCTGCCTTGATCAAAAAGAGCTCAGGGACAGTGGCCAAGCCCTCAGTTCAAGCCTCAAGAATGGAAGAACAAATCTTTGTTGGAGGCCTTTTTTTTTTGTTTTGAAAACAATTTATTCTTTGTGATAAGCATAACATGGGCCTCTTTCCTGGCCACCAATGAGCCATTAGATATCCCTTGAGTTTGGGCCAACTCCTGGCATCCTCTGCCTTACCTAACCCCCAGTTTAACCTTTTCATCAGCCGGCAGATGGAGGCTTCAGGGAAGGCCACCTGGCCATCTACTTCTGGTGGCTGCCAAGGATTTGAGAGTCAGTATGTCACATAGAAAGTCATCATCCACATCGGTCTATAGAAGTAAGTGAGGGAGCACTCCTCCCCTGAGGCTGGGAGCTGTGGGCAGATCTGGATGTGGGGCATCTGTGGCAGGATGTGCTCCTTCGGGGAGAGTCCACTCTGGCGTCGGGAACCCTGACCTCCCCTCTGGCATTTTCCATGCTGTCTTCAAGTTTCAATTCTTCAAAATCTTTCTGCTCCTCCCTCATTTCACCCAGCATGGGCCCTGAGGCCTCTGAAGCAGTGTTGGTGGTGGGGGGCTCAGCCTGTGCTGGCATCTGGAGACTGCTGTCTGTGCCTTCCCCTGCGAGGAGCAATAGCAGCTCCTGCAGCACTGTCCTCTTCTCCATCTTCTCCTGGGACAGCCAGTGCCTGCACTCAGCATTCTCCCAACACAGCATATGCAGGACCAACATCTGCACTTTACATACCACAAGGGACTCCTCAATGGTTCGGATGTGTGCCGACAGCTGGCTGCATCAATGGTGGTGCTCACCTGCTGGACTCTGGAAGTCCACCTCATCAGGCAGGTCATGGATGAAGCAGATTTTCTTCTCAGAGGCACATATGTCCCGCTTCCCATCCCCATGCATGCTGTGGTGTCAGCTCATGGGATGGAGGGTCTGTGGCTCCAACTCAGTCTGGCACTGAGCTGCCAGGTGGCCCCGGGTGCCTGCAGCAGGCCCTCCTCTCTTGTGGCATGATTTTCCCTCTGTGGATCTCAGCCTCCAAGTGTGCTAACAGAGCCTAGTCCATCTACCAGGTATCATGGAATACAATTCTTGTATCCCATTGGTCAGAAAGAACCATGAAATAATGTGGCCGGAATCCTGTGATGCATGCAGAATGGGTCAAGTCAAGATGACAGTGGCTCCCCCAGCCCCTTTCCCAGGGAACTCTGTCCAATTCAGCTGGGGAAAAGAGGGTGACCAGTTTTAGCTGGATGTCTGCACAGATTGTTGTGTATGTCTGTTTGTTGCCTGTCCTAGACCTTGAACTCAGTATCTGGGCACAGTCCATGAGCTGCTTTTGCTCAAGGTTAACCCTCTACCACTGGAGCCATATGGCTCTATTTCTGGCTTTGTTGACAATGAAGTTGGACAGGGGGTCTCAAGGATTTCCCTACTTAGGGTGACTTTGACCACGATCCTCCTATCACAACCTTGTAAGTATCAAGGAGGACTGCTGAGAACCACTGGTGCCTGCCTAATCATTGGTCTTGCTGATGTTCTTAGACAGACCGATAAGTTCCTATCCTTGGGTTGAAGTAATGGGAGCTGGAGCCCACAGTTTGAATCCTGGTCCTGCCACCTCCAAATGGCAGGCAGGAAATCCTAAGAAACTCATTCCTATAAATATGAATACCAATGCAATGTGATGTATGTCATGATTGAATGGGCAGTTCTTGAATGATTCTAGGATAAAATTATATACAATTATTTTATAGGACACTGATCGATTTTAATTAATACTTTATAAAGATTTAAACAATAACATTCATTAAATTGGGGCATAATGAAATAGCTAATAATTGGGCGTCACATAGTTAGAGATGCCATTTTTTCTGCCCGGACTTAATTGCTATATAGCATTTTCTGAATGTACTTTGGAATATGCAACTAAGATATATAATACCAGACATGGAAATCAATCATTCAAACAGTTTTTATCAAAAATGCTTATAGGAAAATAAAGAGGAAAATCCAACTTATGTGTATTTGAAGATAATGCTAGGTTAGTCCTCTTCTCATATTCCCCATTCCCTTCTTGAGAATAATACACATAGTAAGGAAATGCTTAGAATGTTTTGGAGAAATAGGTTGACTTTAAACCAGTGAGTTACTCTATGCTGCATTTTCTTTACTTCATATCTAGAAAAGCTATATTCTCACCTTATCATTTTCCTTAGGCTTTGTACTCAGGTTTAATCTACAATGGGTGACAAATAAAGATATAAACATTTTTTAACAGTGGATAAATTTAGGCTGAGGAATCTTGGTACAGCTATACTCAGGCAGATAGGCTTCATCAGTCATGAGACCATGATATCAAATGTTAATCAATGCTTGCTGGTGTCATGCTTATGAGATTTTGTGTATTATAAACAGTGGTTATTAGCAGTTGTTTTGTAATCAACATCATTTCATGGGTTAGAAACTGAAGTAAGATATTATTTTCAAAACTAAATTGAAGGAGGAATCCAAAATTAGTTACCAAGATATACATCATTAACACAATGTTTTAAAAATGCAAGCTAAAGGAAATATATGAAACAAAACAATATTTACAATAAATACAGAATCGGTATATAACATTTCTTTTATCCCAGTTGCAAAACAGCTTGCATGATGACTTTTCTGGTTATATGTTTGTTAGGTCTTGATATTTAGTTGAAGTTCTGTTCTTTCACATATTTTTGTCAGATCAAAGAGGAAATTAATTCCATGCCAGAGTCACATCCATAATTATGTTACAGTTGTATCCCGCTACTTTCTCAAAGTTTCAAATCAGCTTGAGTATATTGTGTCATTTTTGGATATAACTAAATAGGTATACAATTTTGTCAGTACTAGAAAGATTTTGACCACTACTTTTTAAAATAGCATTTTCCAGAAACTACTTCTCTCTTTTAATGAGATTTTTAATTTCATTTATATCATGGGTTGATGTTTTCCTTCAGATAGCCCACATTCAGTCTTCTACAAAGTGTAATTTGGAGTAGTTTAAAATTATGTACACTCAGGTACACGGCTCAGATTCTATTATTTGCATATTTTGTTCTTGTTAAATCAGTAGGATTTAGGTCTCAATATGGATACTATAGGACTTATTGGTTGCATTTCTGAATTTTTTAAGTATGTGATGATTTTTGTTATTTTATTCTTTTAAATATGTGCAGCTTTTAAACAATTTGATCCATTCACGTGATTTGCTATATTAGGTTCATCTAGATGAATTTAATTACAAATTAACACAACCGTACTTCTGAGACAGTTATCTTTATGGATCTACTCAAGGGTAACATGTATTTGAGGTTTTTGTGCTTAAAAATAATCAGGCACAACAGGTTTTTGTTCCTGGGGGAGTTCTACTTGGTTGGTTGTTTTTCCAGCTGTGGTGACTTCAACATATGTGTGCATTTTATTTCAATTGTTTTGTGTCTATATTTTGTTTCATATAACAGAAAGTACATATATAATCAGTGATTTAGAACTTTTCCAAATAGAGTTCTAAGAGAGATACTTGAAGTTTTGTGGCATCTGGGACCAGGTAGGTCTTGTTAGTGGAGGGGGTAGCACAATAACAGACATTCTTTGACATCATTTGAATTCTTCCTCCTCTTACCTCACTATTTCCAATAGTATTACTTCAAAGCCTTTAGTGGAAAGAAAATAATTTTGTCTGTGTGAACTCATAAATTTTGCTTTAATTAGGATACACTATGCATTTACATTTGATTTTAACTCTAAAATCTTCTTTCCTTCTTTTAAAATCACAGATGCGAATTTATAATGCTAAAATACCATCTAATAATTTAAATGAAATGGTCCAAACTATTTTTGCTTCACACTATATGTAATACAGAGTGTAATAATAGTGAGTAATGTAGTATGTAATAATTGACTTTGGGGAAAGTCAATTACAAGTGATTTTGTGAGATATTGAGAAATATTAAAATATGTTTGATTCTATTAAAAATTTCACAGTTACATCTAAAAATAACTCATAGTTATAAACTAATGCTAAAAAGTAAGATTGTTTATTGGAAAAAAAACAGAAGTTACAATAAGCTGGCTTTTTACAAATTGACATGGTTTGGGCTTTGGTGGCTCATGCCTCTAATCGTAGTTACTCAGGAGTCTGAGATTGAGGATAGTGGTTCAAAACCAGCCTGGGCAGAAATGTCTGTGAGACTCTTATCTCTAATAACCCACTTGTAAAATAGAAACAACACTGTGGCTCAAGTGGTACAGTGGTATCAATGAACTGAAGAGTTGAGAGACATTGCCCAGGCCCAGAGTTAAAGCCCCATGACCAACAACAATAACAAAAAAATTGACATTAATTTTTACTTTATTATTTCATGATTTTTTATTGTGAAAATACATATAGAGGGGTTACAATTACATGAGTACGGTAATGATTACATTTCTTATCAAGCATTGTTGCCTCTTCCTTTGTTTTCCCTTACCATACCTTCCCATCTCCCCCCCTAACCAACCCATGCATGCGCTAACATAACGTGTTGTACATCTGATTGTTGCAATGGGTCCACCTGTATCCCTATTTAAAGAATTTGTTTTTCCCTATTCCTCCACAAATTATAACAACATCAAATACTGTGAAAACAGGGGTTATACCATGGGGGAAGGACTTACAAAGCAACAAAGAAATCATCTTATAAATATGCTAGGAACAATACCAAGAGAGAAAAAAACATTTGAGTCCTTATCTTGGGGTTCATTTTGCCTAACATAACTTATCTGACCGTTTCTGCTTGTCTCACAAATATACTAGTTCTTGCAAATAAGGGAAACCATGGGACCTATATTTCTTTGGGCCTGGCTTACTTCACTTCATATAATTTTTTCCAAGTCTTTCCATTTCCTAACAAATGGGGCAATGTCATTCTTTCTGATGGAGGCCTAGAATTCCATTGTGTATATATACCATATTTTATTGATCCATTCATCTCCTGAGGGCCATCTGGGTTGGTTCCATATCTTAGCTATGGTAAATACAGTTGCAATAAACATAGTTGCGCTAGAAGCTTTAGTATGGTCATGTTTGTGATCATTTGGGTAAATGCCCAAAAGTGGGATAGCTGGGAAATAGGGGAGCACTATGTGGAGTCTTTTGACGAACCTCCATACTACTTTCCAAAGTGGTTGAACAAGTTTATACTCCCACCAACAATGCAGCAAGGTACCCTTCTCTCCACATCCCCTCCAGCTTCTGTTGTTATTAGAGTTCTTGATTATAGCCATTCTGACTGGGGTGAGGTGGTATCTCAATGTTGTTTAGATTTGAATTTCTTTTATGGTTAGGGAGGTTGAGCATTTCTTCATATGTCTATTGACCATCCTTCCTTCCTCTTCAGAGAAGTTTCTCTGTAAGTCTTTAGCCCACTTATTTTTGGGCAGTTGTTTCTTTCTTTGAGGATTTGTTGTTGGATTTGTTTTTGTGAGTTCCAGGTATATTTTAGATATGAAACCCTTGTTTGTTGTATGGCTAGTGAAGATCTTCTCCCTATCGGTGGGATTTTTATTGATCTTGCTATCTATGTCCTTGGCCATGCAGAAGCTCTGCAATTTCATGTAATCCTATTTGTCCAACCTTTCTTTGATTTGTTGTGTTTCTGGGTCTCTATTAAGACAATTTCAGCCTGTGCCAAGGAGACCTAGGGTGTCTGCTGTGACTCCAGGTCTTTGATCCATTTGGAATTGATTCTGGTCCAGGGTGATATATAAGGATTTAGCTTTAGTTTTCTACAAGTGATTAAGCAATTTTGCCAGCCACTTACTGAAGAAGCTGTCTTTCTTCCATTCTAATATTTTTAGCTCCCTTAGCGAAGATTGGATGGCTATATGTCAGTGGGTTAATTTCTGGGTTTTCAATTCTATTCCATTGGTCCTGAGATCTGTTCTGGTGCCAGCACCAAGCTGTTTTGATTACTATGGCTTTGTAGTTGATTTTGAAATTTACTATTGATATTCCTCCAGCACTGTTGTTTCTGTTGAGGATTGTTTTTGTTATTCGGGGTCTTTTATTGTTCCATATGAATTTTTGGATTGCCTCTTCTATTTTCTTGAAGAATGAGGTCGGAATATTCGCAGGTATCACATTGAATTTTTACATCGCTTTAGGAAGTATTGCCAGATTCATGATGTTGATCCTTCCAATCCAGGATCATGGGAGGTTTTTTACCACTTGCTAAGTTCAGTTTGGATTTCCTTTTTCAGGTTTTCTAAGTTTTCATCATAGAGATTTTTCACTTCTTTGGTTAAACTAATTCCTAGATATTTTATTTTGTGTGGGGCTATTACGAATGGAGTTGCTTTCCTTATGTCAGCCATGCTTTTCTCGTTGTTGGCATACAGTAAAGCTATTTATTTTTGAGGGTTAATTTTATACCGTGCTACTTTGCCAAAGTTTTGAATCAGCATAAGTAATTTGGCAATGGATTCTGTGGGATTCTTTAAATATAAGATCATGTCATCTAAAAAGATGGAGAGTTTTACTTCATCTTTCCATATTTGGATCCTTTAATGTTTGCGTCTTGTCTTATTGCTGTAGCTACACATTCTAATATTACATTGAAGAGAAGTGGAGAAATTGGACATCCTTGTCTCTTTCCTAAGAGGAAATGGCTTTAGTTTTTCACCATTAAGTATAAAGCTGGCTGTATGTTTGTCATATACAGCCGTTATTGTATTGAGGAATGTTCCCTGGATTCCTAATTTTTCCAGAGCCTTCATCATAAAGGGGTTTTGGAACTTGTCAAATGCTTTTTTCTGCATCTATTGAGATAACCATGTGGTTCTTATCCTTGGTCTTGTTGTTGTTGTAAATTATATTAATTGATTTGCATATATTAAATCAGCTTTGCAACCCTGAAATGAATTCTGTGTGATCGTGGTGTATGATTTTTTGGATGAATTGTTGAAGTCGATTGGCCAAAATTTTGTTGAGAAATTTTGCATCAATGTTCATCAAGAAATGGGTCTATAGTTCTGTTTCTTTGATGAGTCCCTGCCTGGTTTTGGGATGAGGGTTATGATGGCTTCATGGAATGAGTTCGATAGTGCACTTTCTCTTTCAATTTCATTGAGGAATTGGAGGAGTATTGGTGTGAGCTTTGCTTTTAAGGCCTTGTGGAATTTTACTGTAAATCCATCTGGTCCTGGGTTTTTCTTAGATGGGAGTTCTCTTATTGCTGTTTCTATTTCAATGCTTGATATTGGCCTGTTGGTTTAACTCAACTTCGTTTAGTTTTGGCATATCAATATTTGCTAGGTAATGGTCCATTTCTACCAGGTTCTCAAACTTATTAGCATAAAGGTTTGAGAAGTATCCCCTTATAATGTTCTGGTTCTTGGTTGTTTCTGTGGTGATGTTTCCATTCTCCTCTCTGAGTTTGTTTATTTCCATGTACTCTTCTTTTTCTGATAAGATTTGCTAGGCGTCTGTCAATTTTTGTTAATTTTTTCGAAGAACCAAAGCTTTGTTTTGTTGATTCTTTCTATGGCTTTTTTGGATTCTAATTCATTTAATTCTGATTTAATTTTAATTATTTTTTTCCATCTACTGGATTGGGGCTTATTTTGATGCTCTTTTTCAAGGGGGGGCATATGTCTCATTAAATTGTTGGTTTCAGATTTCTTTAATTTGTTGATGTAGGAACTCAGAGGTATAAAATTGCCTCTGAGTACTGCATTTCCTGTGTCCCAGAGGAGCTGGTAATTTATGTGTTCATTTTTTTTTGAATATCATGAACATTTGCATTTCCTTTCTAATCTCTTCCATGACCCACTGGTGACTCAACAGTGTGTTGTTCAGCCTCCATGTGTTACAGGACTTTCTTTGGTGGCTTTTTTGTGTTGAGTTCTGATTTTATTCCCTTAGATGCTGTTTCTTGGCATTTATTGTGGTCTTATTGGTTTTCTATGTGTAGGACATCTTTAAGTACCTTTTGTAAGTCTGGTTTGGTGGTTCCAAAAGCTTCTTATATCTCAATAGGCCTGTTTTTTGCATGTTTGTGAAGTTCTCTACTAAGATTCTGTTAAATAAATTTCCTAAACCATTAACTTCTGTCTCTAGGTGCTCCTCTACACCCATTATCCTCAGATTAGGTCTTCTGATGGTGCCTTCCAATTGTTGAATAGATCTATCATATTTCTAGGATTTGTCTTGGATAGTTATACATTCTTTCTCTATAATATCTAGTCTGTCTTCAATCCCCGAGATTCAATCTTCTGCATGGTCTAACCGACTGTCAAGACTTTCTACTTGGTTTTTTAAAATTTCTTTTCCTTCTAATTGTTTGGCTTTGATGGATCCAAATCTTTGTTGGAGCTTTGTTTTAGGTCTTGTATGAACTTTACTTCCTTAATTTGGCGTTCAGTATTTCTTCTCAAATCACTTAGTTGATTCGTTATGGTTTACTTGGACTCCCAGTCCTTTTCTTGGGCTCTACTGAGAATTCCCTTTGTGGTCTCCCTGAATTCATTCAGCTGTCTGTTCATGGATTCCATGAATGCCTTTATTGATCTTGGTCTATTCTCACCCTCTCTCGCAAGTCCTGTATTACTCTTTGATTAGCTTCCTCACAATCATGCAATTCCTCTTTCTCATTGACTGATCTCAGCCTTCTCATGCGATTACTATATCTCTCTTTGACTGTTCTCAATCTGCTCATGCAATTGCTGTATTAATCTTTGAGCAGCTTCCTCATGCTCACAAGATTCCTGTATTAATCTTTGGTTTACCCCCTCTCGCTCTCTATCATGCTCACACTGAATCCTTTCCAAGTTTTCAATCTATTCATTCACCATGTTTACCACTAGTGTTTGTAGAGATTTTTGGGAACTCTTCTCTGGATTATTCATTAAATATTCTGTCACCTGATTATCATGATTGGGAATTCATATACCCAGACTTGCCATTTTTCTTGTGTTTTTCTGCTTGTTCTGCCCATTTGGTATGAAAGTAAAACCAATTTTACGCTAGAACACTATTTTAAGGCAAGCATCAACCTGAGTCCTGTAGTTGCACAGTCAAAATGGTTGCAGATACAATCTAGTTCATCAGATACAATCTATTCAACTGCAAACAACCATGGACTAATGGGCTAATAAAAGCAAAAATGATTTGACACACCAGGAATTATTAAGTTTAGGGAGAAATGTGGAGAAAAATAGGATTAGAGGGATGTGGAGAGGTAAGAGAAGAGTGAATTTAACCAAGTTCTTATGTCTGAGCAGGAAATGGATTGGACAGAATGATAACAGAGAGATTTTTTTAAACAATAAATAATAAATTGATAAACAAAAATTTAAATTTAAGAAGTGAAACACTTAAAAATTATGTAAGTTTAAAGAAATGATATTGAGAGAAGAAAAGGATAGGATGAGATGAAAGGAGGGATAGAAAGGAAACATGGAAAACTAAAAAATAAAAAAAATTAAAATTAGGTACTTGAAAATTATATTGGTGTAAAAAATAATACTGCTGTTAAAGAAGTTCAGCCTAAGACCTTTTGAATCAAGTAATAAATAAATTTCTGGATTATGTAAAGAATGGAGAATAACATCTAATTATCGACCGCAGGTATGTATCGGGGGATGAGCAGAACAGCAATTAAGTCAAACAAAAAAGAATAAAGAGAGAAAAATGAAAACAATATAAAGGACCAAAAGGTCAAAAGAGTTTAAACACACACACACACACACACACACACCAAAAATAAAAATTATGAGAAAAAATTAACATCAAACACTTTTTAAAAAATTAAAATTGAAAAAAAAAAGATAAAAAAAAGAGTTCTTTGATTTGATTTTTGGGTTCCTTTGGTGGGAGGGAATGGGAAGATCCTGTATTTCCCCTGTGTCCATAACCAGTCTCTTGGTGGAGTCTGGTGTGCTTGTGGTGTTTAGTTTTCATTTTGCTTGATTGGTTTCTTAAGTCAATTTTTTGGGGCAGGCAGAAAAATCCTCTGCTTTACTCAGGATTTTGTAATCCTCCTCCCAGGCTAGTTCAATGGGAAGGAGATCTGCTTTGAGTATCACAAATGAGGGAGATGGCTGTTTCCTCCAGTGTGGAGATGCTGTGATGAGGCTAGGTTCTGGGTAGTTGAGGCCTTTCAGAAACAGTAGCTTTTCCCTGAGGGGCAACTCCTGAAACACTCGGGAAGCCCATTCTCAGGATTTATGTTTCCTGAGTTTCAAATGTTTGTCTAGACTGTTGTAGGGAGGGGCAGCTTCTGGCTCTGTTTGCCCTGTGAAGGAAATCACTCCTCCAAGGACAGAGCTACCACTGGCTGGGTGGGGTGACATTCCCCTGGGTGGAGCTGAGCCTGGCAGGTCATGTCTACTTCCTGTGACTTGCCAAATGACTCCTTTGTTTTCTTCCAAGGAATGAGTTGGAGCTAGCTGCTCAGCCTTACATAGGTAAGAGTCTAGATGGAGATCTCTGGTGGTGGGGAAAGGATGGCCTTCTCTTCTCTGCCCCCTGAGAAGGAGTGAGGATGTCAGGATTCTGCTCATGCCAGAGTGTTGGTTCCTGGGTCGTCTCTGGTCTGTGATCTGCAGGATGAAGAGATCTGCTCCTTGTCAGTTCTTACTGGTGAGTAGAATCTGCTCACAGGCCACATCTGGGGCCCTTGTCGTGGACTCTTTCTGTAGGTATGGTGGCTACAGCCCCTGGAACTGTCCCTACTGCCACCATAGCTGTGGCTACTGGCAAGTGCTCAGATCTGTCATCTTGCCTGGATTTTCCCTCTCTGGCCAAACTCTCTGTACTGTGATGGCACACTTGGTGTGACTCTGGCCTACGACTGTTCACTGGAACACTAAAAGTACTTCCTGTGCAAGAGCTTATTTACCCTCCAGCTTCTCCTCCTCCATCTTCCACCAAGTCCTCATGATTTTTTATGAATTTTTTTTAGTGAAAAATTATTTTGGTGTTAATATTTTGGCTTAACATAAAATGAGCCTATTCTAGTCTTTTTTTAAATTTAATTTTATTTTATTTGAGAACATACTGTACAGAGGGGCTACAATTACATGGGCAGGATAATGCATACATTTCTTACCAAGCATTGCAGCCTCCTCCTTTGTTTACCCTTCACCTCCCTTCCCGAGCCTATTCTAGTCTTAATTTAATAAATAAAACTCTCTGATTCTATGACAGCATAAATTTTGTGGGTAATGATTAAGACTAGGTTGCATTTCTGAAAAAAAAATCACCACCCAAAAAAGAGGAACAAAGAGAAAACAAAATATGACAGGAAACATAAATCTTAATGGACTGATTGTCAGTTTGTTTTAACTTTTAATCAAAAATTAAAGTAATACTTGATAATGTTTTATTAACATACTTAAATTTCTTCATCTTTGTCATTTAAGATTCTCTTAAGAAAGAAATTCAACAGGCGTCAGTGTTTTTTCCTGACTTTTCATTATAGTGTATAGCTCAATATACTGAGAAAGCATTTGTTACGGGAAAAAAATCCCATTCTTTGGTTTGCTTCAATCTGTATTTAAAGCTGAATATCACATCTTACCCACCCTATTGTCTGTATTCTCATTTGAAACACTTCAATAAGTTTTCTTTCCCTGGTTTCTCAGCCAGCAAATCTTTATAAAACAATATGTTTTCATTCATTGTGCTTTCCAAAATGTATCTCACAAATGCCTAGAACAAAGCACAATCTGAAACATCTGTGGAGTTTTCCACCTAGAGTACAAAATAATCACTTTTCATACTTCTTAGAACCGGCTGTTCACTGGCATTAATTGCTCTGTCACTTCCATGCTTTAAAACAATAGCATTTAACAATGGCGTACATTTTAATTGGTTTACCACATTTGGTTCGTTTTCAGCAAGGACTGTCTTCACGGAAGATGGTAATAGATGAGGTTTGCAATTATGTGTTTTAAAAGAGCTCTAAGTTGTGGATATTGAATATCCATTTCAGTGACTAAATATTTAAATTAAATCCTGTAATGTATAGTGCTTCAATTTTCTGGCTAAAGTGTTCTACAATCTAGATATTTTTAAAGGAAATATTGTACGTTGTTTCCTTGGTGACAACGTAATTGGAAGACTTAAAATTTTCATATACCATTGCCGTCTTAAATGAAGTGTATGTACATGGGTTTGTGTACAGAACTTTTGGGACAGCATTAATGTTTGAATCTTGAATGGGATTTGATTGGATTTGTGGCAGGCTTTCATGGTATGAGAAGAAAAAGGCCATACTAATAATTTTATCTGTTACATTGCTATATTAGTTTATTCAAATACACACACACATACACACAGATATACACATGTGTAGTATGAAGACCCAGTCAGCCTGCAAGAAAAAGTTTTAATAGGAATTCCATAAAATATTTAGTCTGGTGATATCTGATTAGAATTTATAGCAATATCTAGTTGCTTCCACCCCTGGACAAGTCATTATCATTGGTGAAGGTGTTGCCATTTAAATTTAGAATGCCCCAGAAAGACCTATATGTTAAACAAAATTGACTTTACATTTCCTCCCAGACTGTGGAGAATACCTGAATAGTTCTCTTGGAGATTAAGTTCTTCAGAGTGAAACCTATGAGAACATGGACTCTCATCTACTTTGTTCTTTTATCTGTTAATCATTCTAGGTCAAAAACATTTCTTTTTGACATACTCCCCACCTTGACATTGTCTTGTCACAGGCCACCAAAGCAATAAAACCAACTGAAGATACACTGAAACCTTCAAACTTATAAATCAGTGTAAGCCTTTCTGCTTACTAAATGGACAATATCACTTATTATGGTAGGTTATAAAGCTAACACAGAAATCTAGTCTTTCTAACAAGGTAGAGCATATAAAAAATGCTTCATTATAAAATATCTAACTCCAAGTTGTATTTAGTGTTTTTGTTTCTGTAGATCCTAGGGCTTAAACTCACGGCGTGAATGGTGCTTTTGTGTTCAAGGCCAGTGCTCTACATAAAATCTGAACTGAACTCCATTTCTCCTGGTAGTTAAATGGAAATAAGAATCTAATGAATTTATCTATTCAGGCTGGCCTATTCATGTTGCATACTTTATGTAATCCCAATTCTCAGGATTGTATAGATGCTCCAACTACAATATAAAAAAACTTAATACATACTAAGGACATTTGTAAAGTATAAAATGAAGGAAAAATTTTCATCCTTTATAAATCTATGCAAAATCTATGCTAAACTATTGATGTTTTACTGTACCTTTACTGCAACCAGTTTGATATAGTTTAGTATTGTCACTCCAAGTTTCTCTATCTTCTACTGGATATTTACTTTTTCACGTATGTGTGTATATGTATACATATGTATCTATCAATATATGTCCCAATGTGGATCATCGGACTTGAAGCTGCTTTGTTTGCTGTTCAGCAATTGAACTTTGTCGGCTTAATTTGTGACAATATCTGTGCTCATTCTCATCATTCTTTTATTTACCAAATCATCGGCAGTCTAAAATCAGCTTCATTTCCCGGGGAAGGTTACCAATTAGTCCAACCAATATCCACCCAGAGGGTTTTAATAAAGCATGCTTTAAGGAAGAAAGATAACATGAAATGACAACTACAGAAATTCTACAGAGACCTGACATCTTTCACATTTATGCCTTCCTTCTCTTCTCATACTTTAGAAAGCATTAACTAACACTATAAATATAGTGCAATTATAAGTTAAGGATCAGTGTTTTTTTTCCAACCTGAAGCCTTCTTTTCCATGATTCTGGACATAAACTTTTGGGAGATTTTTTGGATTGTGATGGGATTCCATACAAACAAAGACATGTATATCAAGAAAGTCAATGTTTTCTTTTTTTTTCTTTGTTCATGCATTTTTTATTTTAAAATTGATATACAGGAGTTTTTTTAAATTTTTTAATTAATTTTTTTGTGAACACACTGTACAGAGGGGATACAAAATTTCCACTCAGAGTACTAAACAAAAGATGGAGAAAATTAAGGATAGCTATATATGTTAAGCACAAATACAGGCAATATCAAGATATCTTGAAATTGTATAATTTTGCTGGATAAAGTGGCTAAAACCTACAATATTATCTACTTAGAAAATAGAGATGAGAGAATTGCAGTTCCAGGCAAGCCCAGCCAAAAAAAAATGTTTCAGAAACGCTAACCATTTGCTGGGTACAATGTGTTTTGCTTGTGTTAGAAGGACCACTGTCCAAGTAGGCCCAGGCATAGTGATACTACCTCAAAATAAGCAATCAAATTACAATCTGTTGGTATGGCAGTAGTAGAGATGCTGTTTCACAAGTATAGGTTTTTGGGTAAAATCTTCCAGTACCACTAAGCATTTAAGTGTGTGACAGGGTAAGAATTTGGCATGTCTGAGGTCAAGAATTCATCCTCATTTTACAAGCTCTAATAAAACCTTTCTCTCTTTTGCTATTTTTTAAATATAGCATAACTTCCATGCCCAAACCAAATAATTTCCTATTAGATATTTTCTCCTATCCATTAAGTAATATGTTATGTGTTCGATAATGTCCCACTGAAATCACACTAACGATCAAAAACCCATTGCATTAGAAAGTGACTGCATTTGGAAACAGAATCTCAAATGTAGAATTTAAGTTGAAGTCTCCTCCAAGAGAAGCAGAAGGCCTTGAATATGCCAAGGAAAGAGGACTTAGAAGAAGCCAACTCTGATCTTGGAGTTTTAGTTCCACCAACACAGAAGCAATGTATTTACAGTGTTAACACTACCCAATCTGTGGTATTTTATTATTACAATTACTAGTAAACATGTGGAATCTATAAGACCTGAAAAGTCATTGACTCTTGGGGTCCATGACTCACCTCTATAATACTAGTGATTAAGAAAGATGAGACTTGGGCGATAATGGTTTTCAGGCTGGTAGGACAATTCATGAGGTAATATCTCCAATTAACTACAAAAATTTCTGGGCTGGAGGCATGGTTCAAATGGTAAAATGACTACTGTTAGCAAACTGAACATGAGTTATGTCCAAGCCCCAAATTGGGATAAAGAAAAAGTCCTTAGAACAATACTATGAGAAACAGAATTATGAATAGGAAAGCAGAAACAAAAGAAATGAACTTATTCACACAGACAAAGCTTCCCAATCTGAAATATGGCATAAAATATAATATTGAGGGTTTTCCTTACTATACAATAGACTGTATATCTTTGAAATGAAAAAGGGAAAACGATAGTAGCATAAAAGTTTTAGAAGGAGTCTGTCTTCAGAAATATATATATATATATATATGCACACACATATATATAATGTGTACAAAGACACATGTTTTTAGAGATTATTTGTCATCAGAAATATATACATATATCTAAATTTATGTGTAGAATGATGTACATTATAGAGAAACAAAAATATTAAAACATAAGTAAAATTAAAAAATACATCAAACCAAGTGCCAGTGACTCACGCCTGTAATTCAAGCTATTCTTGGTAATGAGATCTTAGAATTCTGCTCAAAACTAGACCAGACAGAAAAGTACTTGTTATATTCTTATCTCCAATTAACTACTAAACACAGGAAATAGCTCTGTGTCTCAAGTTGTAGAGTGTTGGCTTTGAGCATAAAAAGGCTTAGGGATAATGCCCAGGCCTTGCAAACAACAACTACAACAAACAACAACAACAACAAAATATATCACACTAATTTCACAAAAGCATCTTTTAACTGCTGTGAACATATCTTAGAAACATGAATACATGTCTCTGGAAAAATCTAATGAAAAGTATACACTATTTATATCTATGTTAAAGAAATGAGTATTTAGATTTTGTTTAAGATATTTATGTAATGATTAGGAATTAAGACTAATGATAATATATTGGGACTGGTCTTTTATTCTATTTTACGTTAGTAATAAAACGATATTTGTACTGATTATATAAAATTACTCTTGTTTGGTATTTGAATTATAATAAGTGATAAACATTTTTAAATGATTTCTATAGGAAAGGATCATTTTCTTAATGGTATCAATTCTTTTGTAATTTCAAAACCATTAAGAAAATTATTGCAAGGCTGGTTTGCTCTAAGACTATATTTGTTTTCTTGTTCTAGTTTTCATATGTTGGTAGAAATTTAAATTCCAAAAATTCAGTGGATATTGGCATTCAGGAACATCTTCATAGGTACTAATATTAGAGTCGCTTAAGTGGAATTGTTTTATTTTGTGTGTTATTTTAACAAATAAAAATGATTATGTCTTTTCACTGCGATTGGCTCTTATCTTGAGAATAATTTCTGTCCTAGCAAAATAGAGAAAAGCAATTGGATTCAGCAAGTAACATATGGCTTTCATAAAATGCAGATGCATAGATTTAGATTCTGTCATTTGCTAAAAGTTTCTACCAGAAAAGGCTATCAATTACTTATAAGTGATGCACAATTCCTAGATATTCCAGCTATCACATACACTTTTGGATTGAGTTATCTTTGCATAAACTCAGGAAAACAGACCAAAAAATCTCAAAGTAAACAAATTATATCATTGTTTTAAAAGTTGTAGTTTACAAAGAATTTTTAGATAACACCAAAAACATCTTTTTAGATATTCTGCGATTTTTGTGAAGTATTTTTAACAAGAGTTTTTTTTTTTAATTTTTTTTGCTGACATGAAATTCACATGCAATATATTATCTCCTTTTATTGTATACATTTTAGTGCTTTGGAAGTGAATTGAACAATCATAGATTTTCCAAGCCTAATTTTCACAAACTTGCATTTGTTCAAATAGAATTGTTATAAATTTTAGAACAAACATTAAAATAGATATAAAATTCAGTTACAGGAATTTGTCCAGCATACATCTTCTATAGGGTGAGTTTTCAAAATTTGTTTTTGGGGATTATTTCCAGGGTCTCAAACATACTATTCAAGTGCAGTCAATGAACCACATACCCTGTTCAAACAAGTTTTATACTTCTCTTTAATACATACATAGAAGTGTAATGTAGATCCTATACAATTCTCTTTGAGCTCTTGAAGACTTGAAAACTTAATTGCTAAAATGATTGCAGTATTATGCAAATCATTCTGCTATGTGGAATATATCAATTTATCCACAAATGCATTACTATATTTTGTGTCATCTTTTTATATTATGGTCATACTAATGAGTTTTATTTTTATTTTTTTACATACTACAGAGGAGCTTAATGCATATGCTCCTTCTATTGACTATTAATTTACATATATTCTTTAAAGAAATATCCTGTTTGGGAAAAAATTTATATAAAATTCGAATATATAAAAGTACTTAAGACTCAGGATCATTGTAGAATTAACACTGTAGCATTAAGGAATATGTGCCCTCTATCTGTTGGATATGTTTTCACTTCTTTAATAGAATTATGAAAGTTTATCAGTTGATATTAACCAGTTTATTCTTGCTTTTCTTTAGCCACTAATGCTTTCCATGTCAACTTTTTAGAAACCTTTACTGATCCAATATCATGAATTTTTAAATTTATGTTTTATAGTTTTTGACAGGATCCTAATAGAGAACTTCCCAAGCATGCAAAAAGATAGGCCTATTCAAATACAAGAGGCTTTTAGAACTCCAAATAGACCAGACCAGAACAGGACATTCGACCGTCACATTATAAACTTCACAGGATCAATTCAGACCAAGGAAAAGATCCTTAAAGCTGTCAAAGAGAAAAGACCAATCACCTATAAATGGAAACCAATTAGAATCACTTCAGATTTCTCAGCAGAGACAATCAAAGCAAGAAAAGCCTGGAATGACGTATGCCATGCCCTAAAGACAAACAACTATCAACCAAGAATACTGTACCCAGCTAAAGTCTCCTTCATAACCGAAGGTCAAATAAAAATCTTCCATAGTAAGGAAAAACTGAAACAATATATCTGCACCAAACCATTCCTACAAAAGATACTTAAAGATGCCCTACACATAGAAAACCAACAAGACCACAAAAAAGGCCAAGAAACCACACCCAATCGGAGAATCCAAGAACCATAGGAAGAACCCAGTTATCATAGCTCCCAAGAAGATGGATAAAATGGCAGGAACTCCCGAATACCTCTCAGTCCTATCTCTCAACATTAACGGACTTAACTCTCCAATTAAGCGACATAGACTGTCTAGTTGGATTAAAAAACAAAAGCCTTGTATCTGTTGCCTTCAGAAGTCACACCTTGCCCATAAAAACAAACACATTTTGAAAGTGAAAGGATGGAACAAAATGTACCAAGCAAATGACCCCCATAAAATGGCAAGAGTTACAATCCTAATATCAGATAAAATAGAGATCAAATTAAAATTAGTGAGAAGAGGTAAAGAAGCTGGCTACCTACTAATTCAGGGATCTCTCATTCAGGAGGATATTACAATTCTAAATCTCTATTAATCAAACAATGGAGCACCCAAATTTATCCAAGAAATACTACTTTCCTTCAAATCTCACAGAGATCCAAACACATTAATTGTTGGGGACTTTAAAATACCTCAGTCCCCACTAGATAGATCAACTCGGCAAAAACTCAACGGAGAAACCACAGATTTAAACAACTCCATAGATCAACAAGATTTAACAGACATCTACCAAATATTTCACCCAGCAGTATTAGAACATATGTTTTTCTCTGCAGCACATGGAACATTTTCAAAAATAGACCACATTTTAGGTCACAAAGCAAACGTCCAAATTAAGAAACATTGAAGTCATACCTTGCATTCTCTCAGACCACAAGGGAATAAAATTAGAATTCAACCAAAAGCCAACAAAGAAAGTCCTGTTAAACATGGAAGCTGAACAACACACTGCTGAATCCCCAGTGAGTCATGGATTAAATTAGAAAAGAAATTAAATTTTCATGATATTAAACACAAACGAACACACAAATTACCATCTCCTCTGGGACACAGAAAAGGCAGTTCTCAGAGGCAAGTTGGAGAGATCTGAAACCAACAATTTAATGAGACATCTGAACCTCCATGAAAAAGAGCAGCAGGAAAACCCCAATCCAGTAGATGGAAAGAAATAATTAAAATTAAACCAGAATTAAATGAATTAGAATCCAAAAATCATATAAAATCAACAAAACAAAGAGTTGATTCTTCAAAAATATTAACAAAATTGATAGACCCGTAGCAAATCTTATGAATCTTATAAATAAGAAATAAGAATGGAAACATCACCACAGAAACAACCAAGATTCCGAACATTATAAGGGAATACTTCTCAAATCTTTATGCAAATAAGGTTGAGAACTTGGCAGAAATGGACCTTTTCCTAGCAAATATCAACATGCAGGAACTAAACCAAGATGAGTTAAACCATATTAACAGGCCCATATCAAGCATTGAAATAGAAACGACAATACGGGAACTCCCATCTACGAAAAGCCCAGGAACAGATGGTTTTACAGCAGAATTCTACAAGGCCTTCAAAGCAGAGCTCACATCAATACTCCTCCAACACTTCAATGAAATTGAAAGAGAATGTTCACTACCAAACTCATTCTATGAAGCCATCATAATCCTCATCCCAAAACCAGGCAAGGACTCATCAAAGAAAGGGAGCTACAGACCCATTTGTTTTATGAAAATCGATGTAAAATTTCTCAACAAAATTTTGGCCAGTTGAGGGGGCTGAGAAGATGGCTCAGGGGTAGAGCGCTTGCCTTGCATGCCTGAGGCCCTGGGTTGGATTCCCCAGCACCACATAAGCAAAAAGAAATAAGCCAGAAGTGGCGCTATGTCTCAAGTGGTAGAGCGCTAGCCTTGAGCTGAAGAGCTGAGGGACAGCGCCCAGGACCAGAGTTCAGACACCATGACAGGATCCAAAAACAAGAAAATTTAGCCAATCGAGTTCAACAATTCATCCAAAATATCACACACCATGATAAAACAGAATTCATTTCAGGGATGCAAAGCTGGTTCAATACATGCAAATCAATTAATATAATTCATCATATCAACAAGAGCAAGGATGGATATGAACCACATGGTTATCTCAATAAATGCAGAAAAAGGATTTGACAAGATCCAACACCCATTTATGACGAAGGTTCTGGAAAAATTAGGAATCATGGAACATTCCTCAATACAATAAAGGCTGTATAGGACAAACTTACAGCCAGCATTATAATTAATGGTACAAAACGAAAGCCCTTTCCTCTTAACTCAGGAACAAGACAAGGATGTCCACTCTCTCCACTTCTCTTCAATCTAGTATTAGCATGCCTAGCTACAGCAATTAGAAAAGATGCAAACAGCGATGGGAATGGGAAACAAAGGAGGAGGCTACAATGTTTGATAAGAAATGTACTCATTATCTTGCTCATGTAATTGTAACCCCTCTGTACAGTATTTTCACAATCAAAAAGTACATAGAAACAAATACAATTAAATAGCAAAAGTTTTCAACAACAACAACAACAAAAGAATCCCACAGACTCCACTCCAAAATCACTCATGTTGATTCAAAATTTTGGAAAAGTAGCAGGGTAAAAATTAACCCTCAAAAATAAATGGCTTTTGTATATGCCAACAAAGAGAAAAGCGTGGATGCAATAAGGAAAGCAACTCCATTCATATTAGCCCCACAAAAAATAAAATATTAGGAATTAATTTAACCAAAGAAGTGGAGGGCTTCTATGATGAAAATTTTAAAAACCTGAAAAAGAAATCAAAACAGAACTTAGAAACTGGAAAACCTCCCATGCTCCTGGATTGGAAGGATCAACATCATGAAAATGGCAATACTTCCCAAGGCTATCTACAAATTCAATGCCATATCTATCATAATATTCCAGCCACATTCTTCAAGGAATTAGAAGAGGCAATCCAAAAATTTATATGGAACAATAAAAGACCCCGAATAGCAAAAACAATCCTTAACAGAAAGAACAGTGCTGGAGGAATATCAGTGCCAAATTTCAAACTCTACTAAAAAGCCACAGTAATCAAGACAGCTTGGTACTGGCACAAGAACAAATCTCAGGACCAATGGAATAGAATTGACAACCCAGAAATGAACCCACAAATCTATAGGGACTTAATCTACGAGAAGGGAGCTAAAAAAATTCAATGGAAGAAAGACAGCCTCTTCAGTAAATGGTGTTAGCAAAATTGGTTAACTATTTGTAGAAAACTAAAGCTAGATCCTTATATATCACCCTGCACCAGTATCAACTCCAGAATCAAATCAATCAAAGACCTCAGAGTCAAAGCAGACATTCTGAAAACATTACAGGATGGAATAGGAGAAACATTAGCTCTCCTTGGCATAGGCCGAAATTTTCTTACTAGAGACCCAGAAACACAACAAATCAAAGAAAGGTTGGACAAATGGGATTACATGAAATTGCAGAGCTTCTGCATGGCAAAGGACATAGCTAGCAACATCAATAGACAGCCCATGGATTGGGAGAAGATCTTCACTAGCCATACTACGGACAAGGGTCTCATATTTAAAATATTCCTTGAACTCAAAAAATTAAATCCCCCAACAACAAATCTTCAAAGAAACAACTGCCCAATAAATAATGGGGCTAAAGTCTTAAAGAGAAACTTCGCTGAAGAAGAAAGAAGGATGGCCAATAGATACATGAAGAAATGCTCACTCCCTAGCCATAAAAGAAATGCAAATCAAAACATTGAGATACCACCTCAATCCAGTTAGAATGACTAAATTAAAGAACTCTAATAACAACAAATGTTCGAGGAGATGTGGACAGAAGAGCACTTTACTGCACTGTTGGTGGGAGTGTATACTTGTTCAACCACTTTGGAAAATAGTATGGAGATTCCTCAAAAGACTCCACATAGAGCTCCAATATTACCCAGCAGTCTTATTTTTGGGCATTTAACCAAATGATCACAAACAAGACCATACTAAAGCTGCCCGCACAAATATGTTTATTGCAGCATTATTTACCATAGGTAAGATATGGAACTAACCCCAATGCCCCCTGTAGTTGAATGGATCAAGGAAATGTCCAATATATACCCAATGGAATTCTATGCCTCCATCAGAAAGAATGACATTGCCCCATTTGTTAGGAAATGGAAAGACTTGGAAAAAATTATATTAAGGGAAGTAAGCCAGGCCGAAAGGAACATAGTTCCCATGGTTTCCATTATTCGTAATAACTAGTATATGTCTGAATCAAGCAGAAAAGGTCAGATAAGGTGATGTTAGGAAAATGAACCCTAAGATATGTATTTTAAACATTTTTTCTTTCATGCACTTGTTTATAACGCAATTGTAAGATTATTTCTTTGTTGCTTTGTATGTCCCTCCCCCATAGTATAACCCATGCTTTCACTGTATTTGATGTCTGTATAATTTGTGGAGGGGAAGTGGAAAAACAAGTCGCTTAAATAAGGATAAGGGTGGACCTGTTGCAACAATGAGAAGTACAAGTTGTCATGTCAAAAATGAACTTTACAACTTGGGGGGGGGAGGATTGAGTGGGGAAGGAGGGAGGATGGGAAGGGATGGGAAGGGTAAACAAAGGAGGAGGCCAAAATGCTCGATAAGAAATGTACACTATCTTGCCCATGTAATTGTAACCCCTCTGTATAGTATTTTCACAATAAAAAAAAGAAATGGGTCTATAGTTCTCTTTCTTTGATGAGTCCCTGGCTGGTTTTGGGATGAGGGTTAAGATGGCTTCATAGAATGTGTTCGGTAATGAACTTTCTCTTTCAATTTTATTGGAGTTGGAGGAGTATTGGTGTGAGCTCTGCTTTGAAGGCTTTGTATAATTTGGCTATAAAACCATCTGGTCGTGGACTTTTCTTAGCTGGGAGGTCTCTTATTGCTGTTTCTATTTCAATGCTTGATATGGGCCTGTTAAGCTGGTTTAACTCATCTTGGTTTAGTTTTGGCATGTCAATATTTGCTAGGAAAAGGTCCATTTCTGCCAAGTTCTCAAACATATTAGCATAAAGTTTTGAGAAGTATTCCCTTAAAATGTTCTGAATCTTGTTGTTTCTGTGGTGATGTTTCCATTCTCCTTTCTGAGTTTATTTGGGTGTGTTCTCTTCTTTTTCTGTTAAGATTTGCTAAGGGTCTGTCAATTTTGTTAATATTTTTGAAGAACCAACTCTTTGTTTTGTTGATTCTTTCTATAGTTTTTTGGATTCTAATTCATTTAATTCTTATTTAATTTTAATTATTTTTCCATCTACTGGATTGGGGTTTATCTTGCTGCTCTTTTTCAAGGATGTTCAGATGTCTCATTAAATTGTTGGTTTCAGATCTCTCCAATTTGTTGATGTAGGAACTCAGGGCTATAAACTTGCCTCTGAGTACTGTCTTTGCTGTGTCCCAGAGGATATGGTAATTTGTGTGCTCATTTTTGTTGAATAGCATGAACATTTGAATTTCCTTTCTAATCTCCTCATTGACCCACTCGTGATTCATCAGTGTGTTGTTCAGCCTCCATGTGATACCAGACTTTCTTTGGTGGCTTTTGGTGTTGAGTTCTAATTTTATTCCCTTTTGGTCAGAGAGAATGCAAGGTATAACTTCAATGTTTCTGAATTTGGACAAGTTTGCTTTGTGGCCTAAAATGTGATCTATTTTAGAAAATGTTCCATATGCTGCTGAGAAAAACGTGTATTCTGATGCTGCTGGGTGAAATGTTCAGTAGATATCGGTTAAATCTACTTGATCTATGCAGTTGTTTAGATCTGAGGTTTCTTTGTGGAGTTTTTGCCGAGTTGATCTATCTAGTGGGGAGAGTGGTGTGTTAAAATCCCCAACTATTAATGTCTTTGGGTCTATGTGGGATTTGAGGGAAAGTAGTGTTTCTTGGATAAATATGGGTGCTCTGTTGTTTGCGAATAGATATTTAGAATTGTAATATCCTCCTGAAGGAGAGATCCATTAATTAGTATGTAGGGACCTTCTTTATCTCTTCTCACAAATTTTAATTTGAAGTCTATTTTATCTGATATTAGGATTGCAACTCCCGCCTGTTTATGGGGGCTGTTTGCTTGGTAGATTTTGCTCCAGCCTTTAACATTGAAAATGTTTTTGTTTTTACAGGCAATATGTGACGCCTGAAGGCAGCAAATAGATGGATTTTGTTTTTAAATCCAACTAGACAGTCTATGTCGCTTAATTGCAGAGTTAAATCCGTTAATGTTAAGAGATAGGACTGAGAGGTATTTGGGAGTTCCTGCCATGTTATCCACCTTCTGGGGAGCTGCGAAAACTGGGTTCTTCCTATGGTTCTTGGATTCTCAGTTTGGGTGCAGTTTGTTGGCCTTTTTTGTGGTCTTGTTGGTTTTCTATGTGTAGGACATCTGTAAGAATCTTTTGTAGGGCTGGTTTGGTGGAGATATATTGTTTCAATTTTTCTTTGCTATGGAAGGTTTTTATTTGGCTTTCAGTTATGAAGGAGAGTTTAGCTGGGTACAGTATTCTTGGTTGATATTGGTTTGTTTTTAGGGCATTGCATACATTATTCCAGGCTCTTCTTGCTTTGATTTTCTCTTCTGAGAAATCTGAGGTGATTCTAATTGGTTTCCCTTTATAGGTCTTTAATGATTTCTCCTTGACAGCTTTAAGGATCTTTTCCTTGGTCTAACTTGATCCTGTGCAGATTGTAATGTGACAGTAGGATATCATATTCTTGTCTGGTCTATGTGGGGTTCTAAAAGCTTCTTGTATTGAATAGGCCTATCTTTTTGCATGTTTGGGAAGTTCTCTGCTAGGATCCTGTTAAACAAATTTCCTAGTCCATTAACTTCTGTTTCTAGGAGCTCCTCTACACCCATTATCCTTAGATTAGGCCTTCTGATCATGCCTTCCAGGTTTTGGATATATCCCTCATATTTCTTGGACTTGTCTTGGATCGTTGTATGTTCTTTCTCTATAATATTTAAGGCTGTCTTCAATCCCTGAGATTCGATCTTTGCATGGTCTAACCTGCTGTCGAGACTTTCTACTTTGTTTTTTATTTCTTTTCCTTCTAGTTGGTCAACGTTGGTGGCTTCAAATTCTTTGTTGAAGCTTTGTTTTAGATCTTGTATGAACTTCTTTACTTCCTTAATTTGGTGTTCATTGTTTATTCTCAAATCACTTAGTTGATTGGTTATGGTTTCCTTGGACTCCCATTCCTTCTGTTGGGTTCCATTCAGCATTCCCTTTGTGGTCTCCCTGACTTCCTTCAGCTCTTTGTTAATGGATTCCATGAATGCCCTTAGTGATCTTTGTGTATTCTCTTTTTGCTCTCTCAATTCCTGTATTACTCTTTGCTTAGCTTCCGCCCGTTCATGCCATTCCTGTAGAGTGTTCTCAGCTTGCTCACGCCATTCCTGCCTTTCTCTTTGAGTATTCTCAAGCTGCTTATGCAAATCCTGTATTAGTTTTTGAGTAGCTTCCTCACGCTCATGATATTCCTGTATAAACCTTTGGATTGCCTCCTCTCTCTCCCTATCATGCTCATACAGAGGCCTTCGTATGTTTTCAATCTTTTCATTTATCATGTTTGCCAGCAGTGTTTGTAGAGCTATTTGGGAACTCTTCTCTGGATTATTCATTATCTGTTCTGTTCCCTAATTATCATGAGTGGGAGTTGAGATAACCGGATTTTCCATTTTTTTGTGTGTTTTTCGGGCTTTCTCTGCCCATTTGGGATGAAATTATCACCAGTTTTATGCTACAACACTATCTTAAGGCAAGCATCAACCAAAGTCTGTATTTGCACAGTCAATAGTCTGCAGATACAATCTACTTCAACAGATACCTCTATTCAACATCAAACAACTATATATTAATGGGCTATGAACCGCAAAGAAGAATTTGGTAAACCAGAAATTATTCGGTTTAGGAAGAGACATGGGTAAAAAATAGAAATAGAGTGATGTGGGAAGGTACAGGGAGTGTTAACTAAATCTTAATCTCAAAGCAGGAATTAGGTTGGATAGGATGAAAGTAGAGAGAGAGAAAAAAAGAAGAAAGAGAAAGGGAAAAAAAGAGACCAGAAAAAATGGAAACGTAAAAATTTAAAATATTATAGAGATTCTAAAATAAACTATTCAGAGAAGAACATGAATATAATGAGACAAGGGGAGGGATATAAAGGAGATGTGAAAAACTTAAAAATAAAAATACTTAAAATATTATATAGGTATAAAGGGGTAGTACTGCTATTAAGGAATTTAAGTCTAAGAGGTTTTGAATTGAGTAATAAATTTGTGGATTAAGTATGTACACAATGGGGTATAAGGTCTAATAATCGACTAAGGGTTTATCTGAGGATGTGCAGAATAGCAATTAAGTCACATAAAGAAGAACGAAAGAGAAGAAAAGGTGAAAAGGATAAGAAAGAAAGAAAAAAGATCAGAAGTTCAGTAGAGCTAAACAAAAACAAAATAAAAAAAAAAAACAAGGAAAAAAAAGAAAGAAAAACGCACACACACTTATACCCCTGAAATAAAATTCTAAGAGGAAAAAAAATTACTAGAAAATATTTTTTTTCAAAAAAGGTAAAAATTAAAGATTAAAAAATTTTTAGAAAAAAATTTTTTATAAAAGGTACAACAACACAAAGTTGTTTGATTTTTTTGGGAGGGGTGGGAAAAATCCTGTATGTCCCTTGTGTCCATAACCAGCCTCTTGTTGGAGTCTCTGGTCTGCTCGTGTTCCTGTGGCTTGGTTGTTTACTTAAGTCAGTTTCTTTGAACAGGCAGAAAAATGCTGTGCTTTCTCCAGTGTATTGCGATCCTCCTCCCAGGTTAGTTCAGTGGGAGGGAGATCGACTTTGAGTACCCACAAAAGAGGGAGATGGCTTTTTCCTCGTGTTTGGAGATGCTGTGATGAGGCTAGGTTCTGGGAAGAGTTGAGGCCTTTCAGCAAACAGTAGCTTTTCTCGGGGGCTGGTTTGTGAGAAACTCACAGAGCCCAGCCTGGAGCCACTCTCACGATTTATGTTTACTGCATTTCAATTGATTGTCGAGGATGCTAAAGGGAGGGGCAGCCTCTGGCTCTTATTACCGGGTGAAGAAAGCCACTCCTGGGGCTGGCGCCTTGACCTGGGTGACTTTTCCCTGGGTGTAGCTGAGTCTGGCAGGTCAGGTTAGGCTCTTGTGACCTGCTAGATGACTCTAGATTTCTTCCAAGGCCTGAGTTGGAACTAGCAGCTCCTCCGAGCTTTGTCAGTATCCAAGATGGAGATCTCCAGTACTGGGTGGGGGTGAGGGGTGGCCTTCCCCCCTTTGGTTCCTGAGAAGGAGTGAGGACATCATGCTTCTACTCCCACCAAGTCTTGGTTCCTGGGTCATCTCTGGTCTGTGAAGTGTATGATGAAGATGTCTGCTTCTTGTCAGTTCTTGCTGGTGTTGAGTAGAATCTGCTTGCCCACCGCGTCTGGCTCCTTCGTCCCAGACTCTCTGTGAATCAGGTATGGTGGCTGCAGTGGCCACCCCCACCTCTGCCACCGCCTTCTGCGGCTGCTGGCAATTGCTCAGGGCTGTCTCCTTGCCTGTATTTTCTCTCTCTGGCCTCTCTCTCTGTCCTGTGAAGGCACCCTTGGTGTGATTCTCTGGCTTAGGACTGTTCACTGGAACTCTAAAACTGCTTTCTATGTGAGAGCTTGTTTAGCCTCCAGCTTATCCTCCGCCATCTTCCTGGAACTGCCTGGAATTTATTTTCATGTCTTCATTCAGTCTGTTCTGCATTGTAATGAGCTAATTCAGCTCTGTAAAATCACTTTAGGTAGCAAAAATATTAACACAATGTATATCAAAAGTTTTGGCCTCACTCAACTGCTGAAAGCAGTATGCTCACCTACGGCTTCCACTTACTCAATTCTTTTCTTTGTTGTTGTGTTACATTTTTAGTGGCGGGGGTCCAGTCGTGGGGCCTGACCTCTGGACCTGTGTGCTGTCCCTCAGCTCTTCAGCTCAAGACTAGTGCTCTAACACTTGAACCACAGCGCAACTTCTGGCTTATATTTCTTTTTGCATATGCGGTGCTGGGGAATCGAACCCAGAGCCTCATGCATGCAAGGCAAGGGCTGTACCACTGAGCCACCTTCCCAGCCCTGTTCAATTCTTTTCTGAACCCAAAACTTTTTGCTTATGTAATAAGAGAAATCTTCACTATCTCATGTTACTAAGGATATTATTTTTTGTGAGCTACTTAGAAATGTGAAATAATTGGTTTGAAGTATCCAATCAGATTTTTTTTCTGTGTTTCACTGCTTCACGTGCAAAGACATTGTAGAAAGTGTTACAAACAGAAAAGTGTAAACCCAATACCTTCTTTCATTGTGGAGGACAATTTCTTCCTAAATATTTTGGCCCAAATTATGTTTTTCAGAGAATTACTGTGTGGTAATTAAAGGTTAATTCACATATTTTATGTCTTTTTTTTAAGAACTTTGAATTCAAATTCCACTACAACCTTGTCTCACACAGTGAGAGTATATTTCCTGTGTTAGTTCAATTCTCAAGGGAACCTTCAGGATTTACAGCAGGGTTTGTTTGTTTAGTGTGAAAAAGAGCCATCTTCACCCACATTGCACCCTCTTTACTAAGTCTCCATGGATTTCTTTGCATGAAAGCCTATTCTCCCAGGCAATTTTAAATTTTCTTAATTGGCTGGGTTGTTAAAAATTATGAAAGATTAAAATTTACCTGTCATAACTTTAAAACTCCTTTGAAATTCCTTTATCAGAACTGCAAATTCACCTATCCTCATTCTACCTTAACCATCAAAAAGTTAACATGTTGTTGTCATGATATAGTATTCATGCAACTATTATTTTCTAGTCACTTTGTTATGCGTATATGACCATATAAGCATATGCTGAGCAAAATGAACTCTAAAATATGGAAACAGATTTTTTCATTTGTGGTTGTTGTTTTTGATGTACTATGTGATTTCTGTTTTCATTGAGTTTTCCCATATGGTTTATCCCTGCTATATTTGATTTTGTATTGTGTATACATTTACCTTAATTAGGGAAGGGAAGAGGAACAACAAAATGGTGATACAAAGGACAAGGGGAAACCCAATGTAATAGCAATACTCACAAGACAATATGTTGGAAATGTACATTACAACTTGTGAGAGGTGAAGGGGTAAAGGAAAACTGTGAGAAAAATGAGGGAGGAGTAACAAGTTTGAAAAGTTATGTATTCACTACCTTACAATTACTGTAACCCCACTGTACATCACTTTGATAATAAAAATTTAAAAATAAGCTGCATAAATTATAATTTCACTGTCTTGGTATAATAAATATTATTCTTTATGTAGTAACTTCTTAAAAACCAATACTATTTGACATCTAATTTGAATTAATTACCTCTTCTTTATCAGAGGGTCATCAACTTGAATGTAACCCAACTAAACAAAATTTTCACAATATACTTCCCAATATTTTGAAAAAAGATTAAATTTAGTACTTTGTCATACTAAAACTGAAAACAGTTTAATTCTATCGAAACCCATAACTTTAAAAAGTAAATAAGTTGTTAAGAAGACAGAATATATGTGTTCTTCAAAATTCCTACGACTAATAACTTCTCATTTTTAAATTCTCAACTTCCATACCTGAGAGATTCAAAACAGTACGTTTGCATGTATGAAATTCTGCAACAGATGCAGTTTCCAATGGGGTGTTACAGATTGAGAAATCAACAGAAAAATAGTCACACTCTGGTAGAGGATACAACTATGAAGCATCTGTAATAATTATTTCTTCAAGAGTAAGCAATTGTTTATCAGAGTAAGCTATTATTTCTATGACCATCAATCCCAAGATTTATACCATAATGTCATCCTACCCCAACAGTTTCCAACTTGTAAGCTGCACCTTAAAATTCCTTCTTTCACATCATGAATAGCTTATTTCTATTGTGAAAAAATACTACACCTCTGCTAATGTGATGCTCTCCTTGTTATGGAAAGAACAACACAATAAACTGAGCTGCATCATTTTTCCCCAGTGGTATTCTTGAGATCAGAACACTTGCAAATATTATTTATATTTATACTTTTTAAACTATCATAGATATTCAGGATGCTAAGATAAGAAATTTATGGTTAAAGCCCACCCAGGCAGGAACGTTTCTTGGAATCTTATCTCCAATAAACTTCTCAGAAAAAGCCAGACACAAGTGCCACTGAGTTTGATGTGGTAGGGCACGATCCTTGAGCATAACCAGGCTCAGATAGTGTCCAAGCCCAGAGTTCAAGCTCTAGGACAAACCAATGAAACAAAAACAAAAATGAAAACAAACCCCAAACCTAGCATTTTTCTCAATGTATACAGAGGCACGTAACTAAGGAAATCGCTTCCTGTGTTACATATAGGTAGAAGAAAGAAGATGTCACACAATTACTCTCTTCATACCATATTATACCAAACCCTCAAAAATTGCAGTTTTTCTAAATTTATAAATTAATATCATCCATTTGCTGGCAACTCTGTCTAAATTATTCACATTATCATATTATACATGAATGTTCGAATTATCTATTAACTAAGTTCTAATTATAACTCTCTTGAAAGTATATTCTAGGAAAATAGAATGTCAGAATCATTTGTGAATGTCAATTAAACCTTCTCCTTAAAAAGAATTTTGTAGTATCCTATAGAATATCAAATTACAAACAAAATCAAAATATGTATTTTAAATCTAAATTATAATTTAGCAAGGTCTACAAAGTCCTACATTAGATGAACTTTGCTATTTCTCCAGGTTTAAGCTTTTGTAATCCTTCATCATTTTTTTGGAATCCAACATAATGATGCTTACTTACTTTTGCAAATTTTTGGATGGGAATCATGAACCAATTTGCATCTAGGAATGTTCTGTATTGAAGAGAGCATTTAAAACACAACTGAGGACTATATATGAGTTGCATTTCAATAGGAAACTTGACCTTTTGAAACATAATGACGAAATTAGCCCAAAATTGAACTGTGTATTCCTTTCTTGTTGTTTGGCTTGTTTTATTGAGACAAAATTATACTACCTGGTCCATGGAAGGTATGGCTATGTAATTCCACTCTCTAATCTCCTGTCTTAGTCTAAGTGCTAGAATTCCAGACTTGTATCACATTGTCCTGTCATAGTTTGTTGGTTTATTTAATCTAGAAACAGACTAGCAAATCTGAAATTCTCTTATAATCTTATCCACTAGACTGACTGCTCAGACTGTTTATATACTATTTTCAAAGATGTTCTAATATTTGACACAGGATATGAAAATTTTCAGATGCACCTGCAGGGGTCTCTGATTCCTTCCTCCATGGATCTCATCCCGTTAATAATGAATACTTGACTCTCTTACTATCTCTGGTCCCTCCCTTTGTAATAGTCTCAACTTTCTTGAACAAAGTTCACTGGAGGGTTTTCTAATATTAAAAATTATCACTTGATTCTAGTCTTACTCAGGATATATTTTCCATTGCTTTCTAACTTTTCTACATATTCTGAGAGTTGTCTCATTTGTGTATTCATGTATGCACATATAAGTGCCTCTGTGTGTATGTGCATGTTTGTATCTATGTACACAAAAGCCTCAAACTCTTAATCAGTAATCTTGCTCATGATTGGTATTCCACCTTTTGGCTGGTTAATTATAGGTAGTGTCTCAAAGCCTGGTCTGCCCAGGCTGGATGCAAACTGAACTTCCCAGACTGCTTTACATTCTTAGGTATTATCTTTCCAGAAGTATCAACTTTTAAACTAGAAACATTTTTGCGATTATAAAGACTAAGCTCTAGCTCATATTTTTAACTCAAGAATTCATATAAAGATAGATGAATGTACACATTATATATCCTGAGTGTACACTGTTAGAAATGTGATCACAAGCTGATTGATGATAAGATCTGAGGATTGGGGATTAAAGCTAACCTGGGTAGGAAAGTCCTGGAAACTCTTTTCTCAAATAACTACTAGAAAACTGGAAGTGCCACTGTAGCTCAAGTGGTAGAGCATTAGCCTTGAGTTGAGTATCAGAGGGACAGCGCCCAGTCCCAGAGTTCAAGCGCCACGAAAAACAACACAAAAAAAGAATATAAGAAAAGGAAAGAAAAGAAATGTGATCTTAGGTTCATTGCTAGTATTATCCCTGTTCTCTCAAGATGGACTCTTTTTCCAGTTAAGTCCATACTCTTATATCTGACTTACATTGGAAACAGAAACATTCTTCCATTCTACTTTTTTACCAATTTACGTGATTAGCAAGCATGATTTAGAAAGGGAGTGGCCTCATGCTTCATATTCCACTTAGGAGTAATGCTTTCTCTATATCACTCCCATAAATCTACATACTGGACGTGGCTTTATTGTTTCAATGTTGCCTTATTTGTAGAGTCTTCTATATTGTATTGAACGCTTATACTTAAACACAGAATTTCTCTATTATTGCTATTGTTTCTTACTGTTAAATCATATGTTAAATCATACTGTTAAATCATAAATTAATGCACAGCACATACATTCAGAAAAAATGATCTGAGAACCTCCTTCCCATTTAAAATTCACCTTAATTTACAGAGGACTAAAGAAGTTTGAACTCAATGTAGTCATGGATAATGTATTCATAAGCAACATAAATTTAATATTTTCTCTTTATTAAGTTGTCTCTGAAACACGTGTTACCTCATGTTCAAAGGTGTCCTTGTGCTATTTCAACGAAGCCAGAAAACATTCATTTTATCTGGAGCAGCAATATAGATTGTTTCTGGAAGTAAGTGGAAGTTACTGATACTGGATGTGGAAACTGATCCCAGGAGAGGAATTGAACATTAAGGAATGACAAAGTTCAAGTTAACTTGTGCTTTCCTTTATACTGTACAAGAAAAGAATACAAGGCTTGAAGGAAACTCTGTCCCTGACTTTTTTGAGTGTTCTTTACTCATATAAAACTTGTCTGTAAACTTATAGTTGAGAGTATTTAAAAAGGAAACAATGTGCCATTTGAAGGCCAGCATAGAACTAAAGGAAATAACTTTGTTTTAAAAGTGTTCTACTGCAAAGAAACTAAGATATGGAGGTCTTAAAGCGTCTTATGCATGTTTCACTCCTGAAATGATTCTCTTGTTGCAGGAGTCAGTTATCAATTCCTTTAGTCTGGTCCTGAGTTTTCCATAGCAATAAGGATTCCAAAACAGGAGGATCCATTGAGTATGATCAGCAAAAGCAGCCTCTTCTCAGTATTCCTGTAAGGAGGGTCCCAAAGAAATACTTGGATTTTATTTTGTTTACTTGTTTGTTTAGTTGGTGCTGGTTCTGGGGCTTGAACTCAGGGGCTGGACCCTGCCCCTGTATAATTGTCTATCCTGCCACCTGCCCACAAAGCTAGTACTCTACTGCTTTAGCGAAAACGACACTTATTTGGTGTTTAATTACAGATAAAAGTTTGAAAGAGTCTCCTTCTTCCTGGGTTGGCTTCGAAGTAAGATAGTAAGAAAGTCAAGTGACATCTACTCTATGGACTTCTCTTTTGAACCAAGAAATATTAGATGAAGTTTATTATAAAGATAATATTTGACAATTTTAAAAGAAGAGATTATATCCAGCAAGTAAGCCATAACTTAAATAACTCAGCAAAAGTAGGTGCACTGAATCATTTTGGAATACTTTTCTCTATTTGGGAGGATTACTATTGACTTCATCAATACTTTGGGGGAAAGTTAAAGTCATATTTGCACTTTTTTGTTGGTTGTGGGACTTGAACTTGGATCCTGGACGCTGTCCTTCAGCTCTTCAGCTCAAGTTGAGCACTCTGCCACTTTAGCTACAGCACCACTTCTGGGTTTCTGGTGGTTAATTGAATATAAGGGTCTCATGTACTTTCCTTAACAGGTTGGCTTGAACCACAATCTACTGGTCTCAACCTCCTAAGTAGCAAGCATGAGCCACCAGCACCCGGCACATATTTGCATTTAGTGCAGTAAATGACACTAAGTAGACAAAGAATGGAAATCTGAATCAAATGATGTGACATTGCAGCTTTTCAGAATAATTGAGGGAGCAATAAATATGTCCTCCAGAGTTCCGGGAAGATGGCGGAGGAGAAGCTGAAATCTGAACAAGCTCTCACATAGAAAGCAGTTTTAGAGTTCGAGTGAACAGTCCTAAGCCAGAGAATCACACCAAGTGTGCCATCACAGGACAGAGAGTTAGACAAGAGAGGGAAGACAAGGCAAAAAGAAACACCTGAGTGCTCGCCAGCAGCCGCGGCGGCGGCAGGGTCGAAAGCGGCGGAGACCGCAGCCGGGGGCCATACCTGAGCGCTCACACAGAGAGTCCGGGACGAAGGAGCCAGACGCAGCGGGCGAGCAGATTCTACTCAACACCAGCAAGAACCAACAAAGAGCGGACATTTTCATCCTGCAGCTTGCAGACCAGAGACGACACAGGATCCAAGACTCGGCTTGAGTAGAAGCCCGACGTCCTCACTCCTTCTCAGGGAGCAGAGGAGGGAAGGCCACCTCTCCCCCCACAGCACCGGTGATCTCCATCTTGGATACCAACAAAGCTCAGAGGAGCTGCCAGCTCCAACCCAGGCCTTGGAATAAAATGAGTCATTTAGCAGGTCACAAGAACTTAACGGCAAAGTGACCTGCCAGACTCGGCTCCATCCAGGGAAAAGTCACCCAGCTCAGGCAGCAGCCATTGGAGTGGCTTCCCTCACTGGGTAACCAGAGCCAGAGGCTGCCCCTCCCTCTAGCAGCCTCAACAATCAATTGAAAAACAGAATCCCTGAGAACGGCTCCAGGCTGGGCTCTGGGAGATTTTTTTTTGCACAAAACAGCCCCAGGAAAAAGCTACTGATTGTTGAAAGGCCTCAACACTACCCAGAACCTAGCCTCACCACTGCATCCCCCTCTTTTGTGATTCTCAAAGCAGATCACCCTCCTAGAAAACTAACCTGGGAGGGGGATCTCAAAATCTTGGGTAAAGCAGAGCATTTTTCTGCCTCTTCCAACAAACCGACTTAAGAAACCAATCAAGCCACAGGACCTCAAGCTGACCAGAGACTCCAACAAAAGGCTGGTTACAGACAAAAGGGAGATACAGGATTCTTCTCACCCCTCCCCCCCCAAAAAAAAAATCAAAGGACTTTTTTTTTCTTTTTTTTGTTTGTTTTTTGTTTTTTGTTACCTTATATATATATAAATTTTTTTTCTCTTTTAAAACTTTTAGTAATCTTTAACTTTTGCCTCTTCTGAAAAAATAATTGTTTTCCAGTAACTTTTGTTTTCTCCTCTTATAATTTTTATTTTAGGAATATGTAAATGAGCGTTTTCCTTTCTTTTCTTATCTTCTCCCTCTTTTTCTTTCTTTCATAATTATCTTTTTGTTTTTTGTCTAGCTCTACTGAACTTCTGATCTTTTCTTCTCCCTTTCCCATCCTTAAAGTTTTTCACATCTCCTCTATGTCCCTCCCTTTCTCACAACATATTCACATTCCTCTCTAAATAGATGGTCTTTTAATCTCTACAATAACAATAATTTTTACATTTCTATTTTTTTTCTGGTCTCTTTTCATTCCCCTATCCCTCTCTTCTTTTTCTCTCTCTCTCTCCTTGCATCCTACCCAACCCATTTCCTGCATTTTGATTAGGACATAGTTAACTCTCCCTGTGCCTCCCCACACCAATCTATTCCTATTTTTCACCCACATCTCTCCCTAATCCTAATAATTTCTGGTTTTCCAAATTTTTTACTGCGGTTCGAAATCCTTCAAAATATAGTTGTTTGATGTTGAATAGATGTATCTGTTGAACTAGATTGTATCTGTAGACTATTGACTGTACAAATGCAAACTTTGGTTGATGGTTGCCTTAAGATAGTGTTCTAGCACAAAACTGGTGCTATCTTCATCTCAAATGGGCAGAGTAAGCCGGAAAAACACAAGAAAAATGGCAAATTCGGGTATCTCAATTCCCAATCTTGATAATCAGGGGTCAGATCAGATAATGAACAATCCAGAGGAGAGTTGCCAAATAGCTCTACAAACACTGGTGGCAAACATGATAAATGAGAAGTTTGACAACTTACAAAGGACTCTGTATGAGCGTGATAGGGAGAGAGAGGAGGCATCCCAGAAGTTTATACAGGAATATCATAAGCGTGAGGAAGCTACTCAAAAACTGATACAGGATTTGCGTGAACAACTTGAGAATACTCAAATAGAAAGGGAGGAATGGCGTGAGCAGGCTGAGAACACTCAAAGAGAACTGCAGGAATCACACAAACGAGAGGAAGCTAAACAAAGAGTAATACAGGAATTGAGAGACCAGGTAGAGAACACAAAAAGATCACTAAAGGCATCAATAGAATCCATTAACAAAGAGCTGAAGGAAGTCAGGAGACCACAAAGGGAATGCTGAATGGAACCCAACAGAAGGAATGGGAGTCCAAAGAAACCATATCCAATCAACTAAGTGATTTGAGGACAAACACTGAACACCAAATTAAGGAAGTAAAGAGATTCATACAAGACCTAAAACAGAGCTTCAACAATGAACTTGAAGCCATCAAAGCTGACCAATTAGAAGGAAAAGAGATTAAAAACAAAGTAGAGAGTCTTGACAGCAGGTTAGACCATGCAGAAGATCGAATCTCAGGGATTGAAGACAGCCTAGATATTATAGAAAAAGAACATACAACCATCCAACACAAGTCCAAGAAATATGATAGATCTATCCAACACCTGGAAGACACCATCAGAAGGCCTAACTTAAGGATAATGGGTGTAGAGGAGCACCTAGAAACAGAAGTTAATGGTCTAGGAAATTTGTTTAACCGGATCCTAGCAGAGAACTTCCCAAACATGCAAAAATATAGGCCTATTCAGATACAAGAAGCCTTTAGAACCCCAAATAGACCAGACCAGAATAGGACATCCCACCGTCACATTATAATCCACACAGGATCAACTCAGAATAAGGAAAAGATCTTTAAAGCTGTTAGGGAGAAAAGGGTAATCACCTATAAAGGGAAACCAATTAGAATCACCTCAGATTTCTCAGCAGAGACAATCAAAGAAAGAAGAGCCTGGAATGATGTATGCCATGCCCTAAAAACAAAAAACTATCAACCAAGAATACTGTACCCAGCTAAACTCTCCTTCATAAATGAAGGCCAAATAAAAACCTTCCACAGCAAAGAAAAATTGAAACAATACATCTCCACCAAACCAGCCCTACAAAAGATTCTTAAAGATGTCCTACACATAGAAAACCAACAAGACCACAAAAAAGGCCAACAAACTGCACCCAAACTGAAAATCCAAGAACCATAGGAAGAACCCAGTTTTCGCAGCCCCCAAGAAGGTAGATAACATGGCAGGAACTCCCAAATACCTCTCAGTCCTATCTCTTAAGGTTAACAGACTGAACTCTCCAATTAAGCGACATAGACTGTCTAGTTGGATTAAAAAACAAGACCCTTCTATCTGCTGCCTGCAGGAGTCACATCTTGCCCGTAAAAACAAACACATTTTCAATGTTAAAGGCTGGAACAAAATCTACCAAGCAAACGGCCCTCATAAACAGGCGGGAGTTGCAATCCTAATATCCGATAAAATAGGCTTCAAATTAAAAATCGTGAGAAGAGATAAAGAAGGTCGCTACATACTAATTAAAGGATCTCTCCTTCAGGAGGATATTACAATTCTAAATATCTATTCGCCAAACAATGGAGCACCCAAATTTATCAAAGAAACACTACTTTCCCTCAAATGCCATATAGATCCAAAGACATTAATTGTTGGGGATTTTAACACACCACTCTCCCCACTAGACAGATCAACTCGGCAAAAACTCAACAGAGAAACCGCAGATCTAAACAGCTGCATAGATCAACTAGACTTAACAGACATTTACCGAACATTTCACCCAGCAGCATCAGAATACACGTTCTTCTCAGCAGCACATGGAACGTTTTCTAAAATAGACCACATTCTAGGCCACAAAGCAAACTTGTCTAAATTCAGAAACATTGAAGTTATACCCTGCATTCTCTCTGACCACAAGGGAATAAAATTAGAACTCAACACCAAAAGCCACCAAAGAAAGTCCGGTATCACATGGAGGCTAAACAAGACACTGCTGAATCAAGAGTGGGTCATGGAAGAGATTAGAAAGGAAATTCAAATGTTCATGCTATTCAAGAAAAATGAACACACAAATTACCAGCTCCTCTGGGACACAGCAAAGGCAGTACTCAGAGGCAAGTTTATAGCCCTGAGCTCCTACATCAACAAATTGGAGAGATCTGAAACTAGCAATTTAATGACACATCTAAACCTCCTTGAAAAAGAGCAGCAAGATAAACCCCAATCCAGTAGACGGAAAGAAATAATCAAAATTAAATCAGAATTAAATGAACTAGAATCCAAAAAAAGTATAGAAAGAATCAACAAAACAAAGAGTTGGTTCTTTGAAAAACTTAACAAAATTGACAGACCCTTAGCAAATCTTATCAGAAAAAGAAGAGAACACACCCAATTAATAAACTCAGAGATGAGAATGGAAACATCACCACGGAAATAACCAAGATTCAGAACATTATAAGGGAATACTTCTCAAAACTTTATGCTAATAAGTTCGACAACTTGACAGAAATGGACCTCTTCCTAGCAAATATTGACATGCCAAAACTAAACCAAGATGAGTTAAACTATCTTAACAGGCCCATATCAAGCATTGAAATAGAAACAGCAATAAGAGACCTCCCAGCTAAGAAAAGTCCAGGACCAGATGGTTTTACAGTGGAATTTTACAAGGCCTTCAAAGCAGAGCTCTCACCAATTCTCCTCCAACTCTTCAATGAAATTGAAAGAGAAAGCTCACTACCGAACACATTCTATGAAGCCATCATAACCCTCATCCCAAAACCAGGCAGGGACTCATCAAAGAAAGAGAACTATAGACCCATTTCTTTGATGAACATTGATGCAAAACTTCTCAACAAAATTTTGGCCAATCGACTTCAACAATTCATCCAAAAAATCATACACCACGATCAAACAGGATTCATTTCAGGGATGCAAAGCTGGTTCAATATACGCAAATCAATTAATATTATTCATCACATCAACAGGAGCAAGAACAAGAACCACATGGTTATCTCAATAGACGCAGAAAAAGCATTCAACAAGATCCAACACCCCTTTATGATGAAGGTTCTGGAAAAATTAGGAATCCATGGAACATTCCTCAATACAATAAAGGCTGTATATGACAAACCTACAGCCAGCATTATACTCAATGGTGAAAAACTAAAGCCATTTCCTCTTAACTCAGGAACAAGACAAGGATGCCCACTCTCTCCACTTCTCTTCAATCTAGTATTAGAATGCCTAGCTACAGCAATAAGACAAGATGCAGACATAAAGGGGATCCAAGTAGGGAAAGAAGAAATAAAAGTCTCACTCTTTGCAGATGACATGATCTTGTATTTAAAGAATCCGATAGACTCCACTCCCAAATTACTCAAGCTGATTCAAAACTGTGGCAAAGTAGCAGGTTATAAAATTATCCCCCCAAAATCAATGGCTTTTCTGTATGCCAACAATGAGAAAAGTGTGGCTGAAATTAGGAAAGCAACTCCATTTGTAATAGCCCCACAAAAAATAAAATACCTAGGAATTAACTTAACCAAAGAAGTGAAGGACCTCTGTGATAAAAACTTTAAAATCTTGAAAAAGGAAATCAACACAGAACTTAAAAAATGGCAAAAACCTCCCATGCTCCTGGATTGGAAGATTAACATCGTGAAAATGGCAATACTTCCCAAGGCTATCTACAAATTCAACGCGATACCTATCAAAATTCCACCCTCATTCTTCAAGGAAATAGAAGAGGCAATCCAAAAATTCATATGGAACAATAAAAGACCCTAAATAGCAAAAACACTTCTTAACGGAAAGAACACTGCTGGAGGAATATCAATACCAAATTTCAAACTCTACTATAAAGCCATAGTAATCAAAACAGCTTGGTATTGGCATAAGAACAGACCTCAGGACCAATGGAATAGAATTGAAAACCCAGAAATGAACCTACAGACCTATAGCCATCTAATCTTCGAAAAGGGAGCTAAAACAATAGAATGGAAGAAAGACAGCCTCTTCAGTAAATGGTGCTGGCAAAATTGGTTAACTACATGTAGAAAACTAAAGCTAGATCCTTATATATCACCCTGCACCAGAATCAACTCCAAATGGATCAAAGACCTTGAACTCAAAGCAGACAATCTGAAAACATTACAGGATGGAATAGAAGAAACCCTAGGTCTCCTTGGCTCAGGCCGAAATTTTCTGAAGAGAGACCCAGAAACACAATAAATCAAAGAAAGGTTGGACAAATGGGATTGCATAAGGTTGTAGAGCTTCTGCAGGGCAAATGACATAGCTATGAAGATCAATAGAAAGCCCACCGATTGGGAGAAGATCTTTACTAGCCATACAACGGACAAGGGTCTCATATCTAAAATATACTTGGAACTCAAAAAATTAAACCACCCAACAACAAATCCTCAAAGAAACAACTGCCCAATAAATAAGTGGGCGAAAAACTTAAAGAGAATCTTCTCTGAAGAAGAAAGAAGGATGGCCAATAGACACATGAAGAAATGTTCAACATCCCTAGCCATAAAGAAATGCAAATCAAAACAACATTGAGATATCACCTCACTCCAGTTAGAACAACAAAAATCAAGAACTCTAACAACAACAGATGCTGGAGGGGTTGTGGACAGAAAGGAACCTTACTTCATTGTTGGTGGGAATGTAAACTTTTTCAACCACTTTGGAAAGCAGTATGGAGGTTCCTCAAAAAACTTCACATAGATCTCCCCTATGATCCAGCAATCGTACTTTTGGGCATTTACCCAAATGTATACAAACAAGACCACACTAAAGCTACCAGCACACCTATGTTTATTGCAGCATTATTTACCATAGCTAAGATATGGAACCAACCCAGAAGCCCCTCAGTAGATGAATGCATCAAGGAAATGTGGTATATATACACATTGGAATTCTATGCCTCCATCAGAAAGAATGACATTTCCCCATTTGTTAGGAAATGGAAAGGCTTGGAAAAAATTATATTAAGTGAAGTAAGCCAGGCCCGAAAAACTTAGGTCCCATGGTTTCCCTTATTTGCAATATCTAGTATAGGTATGAGTCAAGCGGAAAAGGTCAGATAATGTGATGTTAGGAAAACGAACCCTTAAATATGTATTTTAATGTTTTCGTTTCTTTCATGCATGTGTTTCTAACGCATTTATAAGATTATTTCTTTGTTGCTTTGTATGTCCCTCCCCCACAGTGTAACCCCCGCTTTCACTTTATTTGATGTCAGTATAACATGTGGAGGAGATGGGGACAAACAAGTCGTTTAAGGATTCAGGTGGACCTGTTGCAACAAGGAGAATTACAAAATGTCATCTCAAAGCAAGCTTTACAATGTCGGTGTGGGGGGGGGGGTGGGGGGTATGATTGGGTGGGGAGGAGGGGGGAGGCTGGGAAGGGAGGTGAAGGGTAAACAAAGGAGGAGGCTGCAATGCTTGGTAAGAAATGTATGCATTATCCTGCCAATGTAATTGTAACCCCTCTGTACAGTATGTTCTCAAATAAAATAACATAAAATTAAAAAAAAATAAATATGTCCTCATTTTCCATTTTGTTACATTAATGACTCATGAGCTATGGGACCCTTACATTAGCATCCTCTTCCATCTGTGTAGGTGTATTTAGTATCAGGAAGTTTTCATAGGGAAATAGAGAAAGACAGATTTTTAGAGAGCAAGGGAAATCAGGTATGAAAGAACAGCATAGAAGGAGATACATTTATCACACAGAGATTAAGAACTAGCCTAAGAGATTTAGATTGCTAAAGACAATGAAGAATAAGCCTAGTTGATAACTAGTTCTTCAATAACCAAAAATGGTTTCCTGGAATGTTTTCTGCTATACCTTAATTACTATCATTTATTCCTTCCATCTGGAGTTCCTCTTTCTCTTCTGTCACAACTGTTAATTAGCCTTTGCTTTTTGGTGCCATGACCGGCCAAAAAGTTTTCCAAATCTCACTTAGACTACCCTTCTCATTGTGATTAGCAGTGACCACTCAAAAGTCTGGAATCCTTGAATTTCCAGAATTAATCTTCACCTGACATCTAAGCACATTCCTGGTATTAATTTCCATTACCTAATGAACAAAACTTCTTTTTTTATAACACAGTATCCTAATATAGGTAAAATACATGAATTAGGGACTATTGTCAGGAATCAGTATGGAAAGAGCAATTATATATTCCAAGTATGGGCTCTTTATTTTGCATTTATTAACTAAATGTTTGTTGTTGTTGTTGTTGTTTTGCCAGGACTGGGGCTTAAACTCAGGGATAGGGAATTATTCCTCAGGTTTTTTTTTTCTCTCAAGGCTAACACTGTACCACTTGAGGCACGGCATCACTTACAGTGTTTCTTTTTCTGTTTATGTGGTACTGAGGAATTGAACCCAGGGTTTCATGCATGCTAGGAAATCAGTGTACCATGAAGCCACATTCCCAGAGCCCTAAATAACTTTCTTAAGATGGTATTACATTTTCATTCCATAAATTTGTATCATAATTTTGGCCAGAAATTTTTGTCAGAAAAGGACGTAGAACACAATACTAAGTCCAATAAGGCTAGATGGAAAATGAATAACCTTATGGTTTAGCCAGTGCACAGAGGGGCTTACCTCATGAAGCTGGTATAACAGACTGAGCGAGAGAGCTCCTAATCCACAGCCCACCTCCAGAATGAGAAGGCCACCTTGGTTCCAGCCACATGGGGACGCTGGACCACCTCCTCCAGCACCCATTCAATAAGGTTCCTCTGTGTGTGTGTGTGTGTGTGTGTGTGTGTGTGTGAGAGAGAGAGAGAGAGAGAGAGAGAGAGAGAGAGAGAGAGAGAGAGAGAGAGAGAGAGAGAGAGACAGAGACAGAGACAGAGACAGAGACAGAGAAAGAGACAGAGACAGAGACAGAGACAGAGAGAGAGACAGAGAGACAGAGAGAGAGACAGAGAAATACAGAAACAAAGACACACAGAGAGAGAAATACAGAAACAAAGACACACACAGAGAGAGAGAGAGAGAGAGAGAGAGAGAGAGAGAGAGAGAGAGAGAGAGAGAGAGGGTCAGAATTACACTTAAGCCAGGTGCCGATGGCTCAGGACTATAACCCTAACTACACAGGAGGCTGAGATATGAGGATCATAGTTCATAGCCAGCCCGGACAGGAACATCTGTGAAACTCTTATCTCCAAAGAACCACCAGAAAACCAAAAGTGGTGTTGTGACTCAAGTGGTAGAATGCTAGCCTTGAGCTGAGGAGCTCTGGGACAGCGCCCAGGCCCAGAGTTCAAGCCCCACGACTGACAAGAAGTGGACTTCGCACCACAAGAAGTGGACTGAATAGCACCCACTGTCCTAGGGAGCATTGCAGAGAAGTTAGGCTGAGCTTCCTGTTAGCAGGATGTCATGAGTAGGTCACCCGTATTCTCCATGCCTCGTTTTCCCCAGGGGCAAAATTGAATACAGTAAAGGATCCCCTTCCTCAGGTGGGTAGGGTAATGAAGAAAGACAGCCATGTTTTGATTCATAATCCAACACCTGTTGCACGATAAATAACAGACCCCATCATAGCCCTTTCCAGATAACTTTCTGTCATATGCTCACAGAATTCCTGAGAACCGTATCTGACAGCAGCTCCCTCTGTGCCTGGCCCTGCTCCAGAGAGCCCTCTGTATTCATCCCTTGTTTCCTGACAACTGTCCCATGAGGAGATTGAGGGCCTATGTTCGAGGCCCAACCCAGAGCTTCACCTGTGGTCATGAATTGGCTGCCATGGACTGAGTTAGGGACAATCCATATAAACCAATGACTGAGCATGGCTCCACATGTCTACCATCCCAACTACAGGGGACCAGGCCTGGTGGCGCATGCCTGCCACAGATAGGAGGACCTCCATCCAGCCCAGCCTGAGCACATATTAAGTCTCCATCTCGGAAATGCCCAAGACAGAAAAGCTTGGCTCTCATGGTAGAAGACATGACTGGCAAGCCTAAGGCCTTGAGGTCAAACTCTAATATACCAGAAAGAACCAGAGGCCCAGTGCCAGAGCTCATGCCTATAATCCTACTAATCAGGAGGCTTAGATCTGAAGATCACAGCTGAAGACTTAAAAATAGGGTTGGCCTCTCCCATCAGACATCCTGATGAGAAGACCTATGCTGTTGCTCTACATACTAGCAGGGCTCATATCCTTACTAAGTACTGGCCATGATCTTTGTCCCCCTGGCAAGCCACCAACCAGGCCCAAGGGAGTACACAGCTCCAGGCCACAGAGATCCCTTGTTCTTGTAATTAAACAGTGCTGAGTCCCCTTCAAGCGTCTCACACTTCCAGGCACACAGAACTCACCTGCAAAGCCCATGCACTCCCCAAAAATAGCAGGTAGAAGTTAACAAAGCATCCAGCCTCCTTGTTACACCCCACTTCTACACACATACACACACACACACACACATACACACACACACACACACACACACACACACATCCATCCAGACCGGTGACAGAAGACTCGTCCATGCAGCACCTGCAATTTACCAACTGATCACTCACCTGAGCACAGTCAGTCTATACAAGGAGAAAGATGATCTCTCTCTGTCTTTCTCTGTGTCTTTCTCTCTGTGTCTCTGTGTCTCTCTGTCTCTCCTTCTCTCTCTGTCTCTGTCTCTGTGTCTCTGTTTTTTCTTTCTCTCTGTCACACACACACACACACACACACACACACACACACACACACACACACACACACACACACACACAGACTCAGAGCAGTGCCTCTCCTGAGTTTGTTGGAGACCAGATGGACCAGGAGTACCAGCAGAAGATGGCAGAGCTGGGAAATGTGATCACTCCATAAGAACTGTTGCCAGCTGGAGGAGGGGAGGACAGGCTGGGTGTATGTGTGGGGGGAGGGTACTGCTCCCAGATATTCACCTTTTGCTATGACCCCCCAGCAACCTCACCTCCCTACCGGGCTTTTCTGAGACCCTCTTCAGGTGAAAGGGTGACTGAGCACAGAAGACAAGGGCTCACACAGCAAGCGGGGCCTATCTTCTGCATTCAACACCCCCACCCCCAGAAAATAGGAAAAGACTCCAGAAGGCAGGTGTGGACATGCTTCTCCCCAACTCAGACTAAAGCCACCAGGTTCCCACCGGGGAGAGAAAGGGTGCAGATGTGCTGCTGTGTGGCTCCCACAGCTCCAGGCCAGGAGCTCTGTAGTGCACACTCCTCATTCAACCCTGTATCTCCCTGTTTCCTGGGACACTGGCCACTAACGATGGGGGTGGGATCGTCGGGCCAACACACACCTTCACCCCTGGGGTGCATTTGTGGCAGAGTCCTGGCTGGACTGTTGGGCATGGGGGAGGCGCAGGTCTAGGTCTGTGGGGGGGAATGGGGTCGCAGGGTGAGGTCCTGTGAGGCAGCCACTCACATGTGCTGCTAGGAGAAGCTGTTGGTGGCTGCCCCAGGTGGCGCGAACAATGATGGCAGAGCCTTGGTGGACACTCAGGCCTGGAGCAGAGAAGAGGGGGGTCAGGACCAGGTCAGGGCTGCAAACCGGGTGGTGATGCACCATTACCTGAGGACTCCAAGAGGCACCTCATGTCCGAGCCAGCAACACCAGGTTTGAAACGCTGCTCCAGAGGGAAAGAGGGGAGGGGGCTGGGGCCCGGCCAGGCATGTGGTGGGGCTGAGCAAGGCCTCTCCTCCTAGGCCTCGAGTCTCTTGATCACCACTCAGCCACCTCTACCTTCTTCAACTGTTGCTAGTGGTGTCAACCAACAGAGAGTATCCAGGTGCTACCAGGCAACACGGAATGTGGGCGGGCCCACCATTCTTGTATCCCGTTGGTCAAAAAGAACCATTCCGGAATAGGGGTGTGGCCGAAATCCTGTGATGCAGGCAAATGGATGGAGTCAAGATAACAGCAGCTCCTTTCCCAGGAAACTCTGTCCAATCCAGTTGGGGAAAAGAGGATGATCTGCTTTAGCCGGATGGCTGCACAGATTGTTGTGTATGTCTGTATGTTGCCTGTCCCGGTCCTTGAACTCAGGATCTGGACACAGTCCATGAGCTGCTTTTGCTCAAGGCTAGCCCTCTACCACTGGAGCCATACGGCTCTACTTCTGGCTTTGTTGGCACTTGTAATTGGACAGGGGTCTCAACGACTTTCCTGCCTAGGATGACTTTGACCATGATCCTCCTATCACAGCCTTGTAAGTATCAAGGAGGACTGCTGAGAGCCACTGGAGCCTGCCTAATCATTGGTCTTTCTGATGTTCTTGGACAGACCGTTGAGTTCCCTACCGTCGGGTTGAAGAGGTGGGAGCTGTAGCTCACAGTTTGAATCCAACTTCCAAATGGCAGGAGATCCTAAGAAACTCATTCCTATTCATATGATTACCAATGGAATGTGATGTATGTCATGATTAAATGGGCAGTTCTTGAATGATTCTAGGGTAAAATTATACACAATTATATTATAGAACACTGATCAATTTTAATTAATACTTTATGATGCATTTAAACAATTACATTCATTAAATGGAGGCATAATGGAATACCTAAGAACTGGGCGTCACATAGCATAAAGGTGCCATTTTTCTGCCAGGCCTGGGATTTGAACTCATGGTCTGGGTAACACTGTTGCACAGTGTGGAAAGGGGAAACTTGCCTCCTTGAAGTCAAGAAATTCAAGTCTGTTCCTTAGGCCTGAAATTTGTGTATATCTTAAATATATGATTTATCTTTATATACATATGTTGACTACATATTGCGTTCAGTGTAGTTATTCACCTTACTTTTTGTTTTATTCATGTCTTGACTGTTTATTTTATTGCCTATTAGGAGACATAGAAGAGTGATTACATTGATTACATAGGATATAGGTCTGCATATGTTTTTCACTTCATACCTGACACCCAGGACTTTCACAGAAAAGGAAAACCTGTGTCACCATCAGCTTCTTACTCCACAATTCATTTTTGGGAGTGATGGCATCTGAATTCACAGCCTGCAAGTCCAAGTTCAGGGATGGGTGAGTGTCTGCATGCCATTCTGGGGCAAAATGAGCTGACACAGAGTTCCCAGTACCTGAGATCGAGCCCCAGGTGTTGACAAAACAAGAACAGATTGACACGCAGATGGTAGTATGCTAATAAATATATATCTTTATAGAGTGCTAGAGATGTCTATCTATTATACTGTTACATAGACTACATTCCTACCAATTCTTAGGTATTTATTATGCCTCCATGTAATTAATGTGATTGTTTTCATCCTTAACAAACTAATAAGTAAATCAATCAGTGTCCTGAAATGATCGCATTCCTGTAAGTAATACTATTCTTTTAAGGCTTCATAAATACTAAATAAAATCAGTCTCCTGAAATCATGCTCAGTCTCCTGCGCATCATTCACGATCAACTCATTCAACGGTGACATTGATAGCATTCCATTGTTATTCCTATGGATGGGAACAAGTCTCAGTATCTCCTGCCACTGGTTGGTTTCAGGACGGGGTTTCGAAATCAGGGCCTACATTGCTGCGTGGGCCTATGGCTTCCCCAATAGTCCACCAATCTTCAGCAATTCAAGGTGAAGTACCCTTTGCAGCAGTGTCATTCAGACCCAGGAGGGTCACCGTGCAAAGGAAGAAAATGTAAAAAGACCATCTTGCCGCATTTTTTCTGTGCATTTTTTTTTCACACAAGGCCTGGGGGTCTAGGATCCCAGGATCAACTGTGGGTCCAGTGGCTACACTCCAGCATAGGATGATCAAAGCTGAGGCAGAGTTGTCACAACCTGAGTTCAAGCCCCCTGCAGAGCAAATTCACCTCATTTATTCTGTCAGGCTTTGGATTTGAACTCAGGTTCTGGGTAAATTTACAGCATTGTGGAAGAAGGGGAAGCTCCCAGTACTTGAAGATAAGAAAGTCAGGCCTGAACTCTAGACTTGAATTCAAGCCCCAGCCCTGGAAAACATACTATTTATATACATTGTAAAGACTGTATTTGTACTTACCAATGGATGTTCAGTCCATACACGTTTGGTGTGGTTGTTCCTTGTATTTGTTTTATTCATTTATTTACCATTGATTTTTACTATTATGACACCCATTCCATTTATTACATTGATGACATCTTATCACATGGCATCTAGATTTGTAGACTTGTTCTCTGTCATGCCTGACACCCAGGACTCTCAGAGAAAAGGGAAAAAAGTTTCACATTCGGCTTCTTACTGCATGATCCAATTGTTGGTAGTGCTGGGATCTGAACTCAGGGCATAGCAGGAGCAATTGGCAAACAGTTCAAGGTGAACACACCAGCCTGTGAGCAACTAAGCAGTTAGGCCATTCCCAGGATCTGACATTGGTCCCCAGGGTGGGCCATGATAGTCATAAATTCATTATTTAAACATAGGATTGATATTTACACACATGTGTGCACAGCATCTTGCATTCGGTGCACTTCTCCTTATTTTGTGTTTAATTCATGGAGGTATTTTGTGTTTTACAGAGTATGGTGACAGGTACAACTGCTGACATGGATGAAAATCTGTTCCCATGGTTATAGGGTTGCCTATGCATTCTCCATCCTAGTTGAGACCTGGGACCTTCACAGGACAGGAAAACATGTGCAACGACTGGCTTCTGACAACAGAATGAAACTTTTGTCAGTGCTGGGATTTGAACTGAGGTCTGGGTAGCTCTGTTGTACTGTGAGGGAAGAGAAAGCTCACCATCTTTGAAGACTACAATGTCAGGCCTGGTCCAGGGCCTAATTTGAATCCTTAGCACTGGACAAAATAACAAGCCCACCTTTTTTAAACATAGGATTGCTCTTTACCTACAGATATGGTATGCATCTTGCATTCAGTGTAGTTATTCTTTTTATTTGGTGTCTTATTCATGGATATATTGTGTATTATATTGAGCATGGTGACCAATATAACTGTACTGGCATGGATGACAACCTATTTCCATGGCTATAGAGTTGCCTATATAGCATTCTCCATCTTTGCTGAGACCCAGGACTTTCACAGGACAGTAAAACAGGTGGGTCGATTGGCTTCTCACATCAAGGTGATTCTTTTGGCAGTGCTGGGATTTGAACTCAAGGCCTAGCAGGCCCAATTGTTGAATGGGTCATGGTGAACGCACCAGCCTGTGAGCCACTAAGGAGCTAGGCTGTTCCCAGGACCTGAGATCAAGCCCTGGTGGGGGCCAATATAGTCATAAATTCAAATTTTAAACAGAGGATCTATATTTCCATACATGGGTGGGCAGCAACTTGAGTAAAGTATAGTCATTCTCTTTATTTTGTGTCTTATTCATTAATGTATGGTGTATTTTGTTGAGTATAGGATGACAGATATAACTGTGGTGACCTAGATGATAGCCTATTCCCCTGAGTTTAGAGTTGCCTATGCATTCATCATCCTAGCTGAGATCTAGGCTTGCACAGCACAGTAAAACAGGTGCAACTACTGGCTTCTCACATCAGGGTGAATTTTTGGCAGTGCTGGAATAAGAACTCAGGACTTAGGAGCCCCAACTGCCCAATGGGTCCACGTGAGTACATCAGCCTGTGAGCCACTAAGGAGCTGGGCCATTCCGAGGAACAGAGATTGATCCCCAAGGGGGCCACAATAGTCCTCAATGCATCATTGAAACATGGGATGCCTTTTCACATCCGTGTGTGGACTGCATTGTAGAAAGCTGCGAGAGGCCGCACCTGGAAGATGGCGCCGGCTTCCGCCCTCTGCCTTCCCAATGGCGAGTGCTCTCGTGGTAAACAACTCCTTATATGGCTAAAGCAAAGAATCTGGCTTGCTTCCGCGCACTTGAACCTATTGGTGGTTCCCACGTGGCATATCAGGGTTGGCTACCCAGCGGGTACTTAAGGCTTTGGGGAATTCTCCCCAGGGTTAGGTTCAGAAAATTACTCAAAGGTTCTGAATAAACTTCAGAGAGAAGAGTCCGGTGTCGCGTCTTCCTTGCTGGTCGAGGCGGTAGCGACACGTGGTGGCCCGTACGGGGACTCAGCCATAACCCCAACGAGGACTCAGAACTCTCTGCGGTCAGGGTGGTGCACTGGTAAGTTCCCAGGTAAAAGGGGAATCCGCGACAAAAGCGGGGATAAGTCCCCAGGTAAAAGGGGAATCCGTGACAAGAGCGGGGGGATTTTTGCTCTTCTCTGTAAGATAGGGAAAGAGCGAGAACCCGGGGCTAGTCAATAGTGTAGCCAAAAGTGAAAGTAAAAGTTTGTTTACCAGCTTTAAATGTTTAAAACATGGGCGCTTCTTCTTCGCACCCAATTTTTTTGGCTCTCAATGAGCTACTGCACTCAAAAAAGTTAAAAATAAAAAAGAATACTTTAGAGAGATTTTTGAGTGAATGTGACATCGTTGCCCCGTGGTTCGCTGTCTCTGGAAGCCTCACGGTGGCCTCTTGGGAGAAACTAGGGAGGGACCTAGATTTTGCCTCTGAAGAAGGAATGCTTAAGAGCGGAGTGAGACCAATATGGAAACTGATAAGAGGCTGTCTCGAGGACTAGCGTTGCAGTGAGGCAGTAGAGAATGGTCAGGCCACCCTAGAAATGCTGCAGGAAGAAAGATCGGAAAGGGCAGACAGCAAAAAGGAGGAGAGCAGGGGGGGGTTATACCCCGATTTTGCTGAAGTAGAGACCTCTGAGTCTACAGACTCAGAGGAACTACAATCACTCATAGAACAAATAGAAAAAACAAAGATAAGAAAGAGGAGGAAAGGGAAGGAGAGAGAGGACCCAGATAAAGATGAATGCACGCCCTCCATGCACTGCCCCACACCTTTGGCCCCTCCGCTCTATGCGGAGGACCCAGGAAGTGGCAGCCCCGGCTATTCTTTCAGCCCAGGCGTGTGGAAAGCGGTCAGAACCGAGTTACATCTAGCCTGTCCAATATTTCAGGATCCACAGGGACAGCGGTATCATGAACCCTTAGATTTTAAGGTTATAAATCTTTAGCTGAGTCTGTGCGGACATATGGAATCACAGCCCAGGTGGAGGCCCTAAACAGACATTGCATGACACCCGGTGATTGGAGTGGGCTCACACGAGCTTGTTTGAGCCCAGGTCAGTATTTAGATTGGAAGGCCTTTTGGATTGAATTTGCTAGTGAAGAGGCTGCAGCCAATCAGGCTGGGGGAAACCCAGCTTGGGACAGAGATATGCTGCTTGGACAGGGGAGATTCGCCAATCAGCAGATAGGCTACCCGGTTCAAGTTTATGAACAAATCAATAAAATTGGCATAAAGGCATGGAAGGCCTTACCAAATAAAGGCAAGGTGAGTGGCAATCTCACCAAAATCCTGCAGGGCTCTATGGAGCCGTTTTCGGACTTTGTTGCCCGTATGGTCGAGGCTGCTGGCAGAATTTTTGGTGACCCAGACGCAGCCATGCCATTAATTAAACAGCTTGTTTACGAGCAGTGCACTAAGGAATGCAGAGCCGCCATAACCCCATATAAGAATAGGGGACTAGAAGCATGGATGAAAGTTTGCAGAGAGCTGGGCGGACCACTAACTAATGCTGGATTAGCTGCTGCTGTGGTGCAATTAACCCAGAAGAAAGGGGGAGGCTCAGGTGCGTGCTTAAGATGCGGCAAGATGGGACACATAAAGCGTAATTGCCCTGAAAGAGGAAGTGTGATAGAAACAGGAAAGGGACAACAGCCTAAGCAGCCTGGGCTGTGTCCTAGATGTAAAAGGGGGAAGCACTGGGCAGTTGAATGCCGATCTGTGAAAGACATCAACGGTCGAACCTTAACACAGGCCCATTCAAAAAACGGGCAGCAGGGCCCCCGCCCTCAGGGCCCCCAAATATATGGGGCAGTCAAGAACTAGGACAGGAGCTACTACCCAGAACAGTGGCCGACCCTCCGCCACCCCAAGGACCGCGGAGAGCCACTGCGGGCTCAGCAGGACTGGACCTCCGTGCCACCACCAGACTCGTATTAACTCCCCGAATGGGGGTCCAGTTAGTTGACACAGACTTCCAAGGACACCTTGAACCTGGCACGGTGGGATTGATGATAGGGAGGTCATCCACAATTCTGCGGGGCCTTAAGGTGCATCCTGGTGTGATTGACCCAGACTATACTGGAATTGTAAAGATTATGGTTGAATCTCCTAAAGGAATTTTAGCCATCTCCCCAGGAGATAGAATTGCTCAGCTTTTGATTTTACCCAGTTTACATGACCATTTTGCGGCTCAGCCCAAGCTAAGAGGAAAAGGGGGTTTTGGATCCACGGGAACAGACTTAACATTCCTGTCTCTTGATTTGGACCAAAGACCAGTTCTTGAACTCAATGTTGATAATAAGAAAATTTTGGGCCTTTTGGATACTGGGGCAGACAGGATCATTATTGCCAGAAAAGATTGGCCATCAGGATGGCCTGTACAAGCGTCCTCCCAAACCTTACAAGGTCTGGGATATGCTAAGGCCCCTGACATGAGTGAGAGACAGCTGCACTGGAGTGATGAAGAAGGACATTCCGGTATAATACAGCCTTATGTGTTAGAGCTCCCGGTTTCCTTATGGGGCAGAGACCTTATGAAAGAAATGGGATTTAAATTAAGTAATGACTATTCCCCTGCATCACAGGACATGATGGTGCGTATGGGTTATCACCCCAGTTTTGGACTAGGTAAATTTCTACGAGGGAACAAGGAGCCTATTAAAGTGTACCAGAGAAACCACAGGCAGGGCTTGGGTTTTTCCTAGGGGCCACTGGGGGAGGGATCCCCATATCCTGGAAAACGGAGGAGCTGGTGTGGGTGCCTCAGTGGCCACTTTCCTCTGAAAAATTAACTGCTGCCAGGACATTAGTACAGGAACAGTTAACCCAAGGACACATTAAACCATCAGTATCCCCGTGGAATACACCCATTTTTGTTATTAAAAAGAAGTCTGGAAAATGGCGTTTGTTACACGATTTACGAGCCATCAATAACCAGATGCAAATTATGGGCCCCGTACAACGAGGCCTACCTTTGCTTTCTTCCCTGCCGGCCTTTTGGCCCATTATTGTGATTGATATAAAGGATTGTTTTTTTTCCATTCCCCTACATGATCAAGACAGTGTGAGGTTTGCTTTTACTATTCCCTCCTGCAATCATGAGGAGCCAAATAAAAGATATGAGTGGGTAGTTTTGCCTCAGGGGATGGCCAATAGTCCTACTATGTGCCAACTTTATGTGGATGAAACTCTTGCCCCTCTTAGACAAAAATATCCCAAATTAAGATGCATTCATTATATGGATGATATTTTACTAACAGCAAAGAGTAAACATATGCTGGAAAAGGCGTATGTGGATTTGATTGAGATGCTAAAGTACAGAGGACTCTTTATAGCTCCTGAAAAGGTACAGCAGGACCAGGTTATAGATTACTTAGGAGCGAAAATATGTAAAAATTGTGTTACTCCACAAAAGGTAGAGTTGAGAAAAGATAATCTAAAAACCTTAAATGATTTTCAAAAATTGTTAGGAGATATTAATTGGGTTAGAAGCTATTTAAAGCTACCAAATTATGAGTTGAGACCCCTTTATGCTATATTACAAGGAGACTCTGCTTTGGATTCTCCTAGACAGTTAACCAAAGAGGCAAGAGAGACTACATAAGATAGAAGAGAGATTACAAAATGCCTGCTTACAGAGAATACAGGAAGACAAGAGTATTACCCTGTGTATACTCCCTACCTTGTCTCAACCTACTGGGTTGTTGTGGCAAGAAGGCCCGTTGTTTTGGATTCACCCGAAAATATCACCGGCCAAGTCCATTGAATATTACCCTACTGCTGTGGCTGGTGTTGCACTCTCTGGAATTCAACAATGCTTACAGTATTTTGGAATTGCCCCGTCTACCATTATAGTTCCTTACACCAGCCATCAAGTTCAAACTTTGTGTGCTACTATAGATGGTTGGGCTATTTTACAATGTAGCTTTACTGGACAAATAGACAACCACTTTCCAAAACATCCCCTTTTGGGGTTTTTCAAGGAACACCCAATTATCTTTCCTAAGGTAACGACTTCTCAACCTATTGTAAGTGCCCCTAATGTATTTACTGATGGCTCAAAAACGGGATGTGGTGTATACATGGTTGAGGCACAACGACCGGTACAACACCAGTTTCAGCCCGGTGCTCTTCAGATGGTAGAGTTGAAAATTGTTATAAAAGTTTTTGAAGCATGCCCGTTTTCTTTTAATTTAATATCTGATTCTGCTTATGTTATTAATGCTCTCAAGGTTTTAGAGGTTGCCAGACCTATTAAGAGTTCCAGTCCGGTTGGTCCATTGTTTCAACAATTACAACAGTTGATTTGGCAGAGAAAATCATGCTTTTATCCCTTGCATATTCGGGCTCATACGGGCCTGCCAGGACCCCTGGGCAAAGGAAATGATGTAGTGGATCAATGGACCAGACAAGAATGGGTATTTATTAGCTCTGTCTTAGACAGAGCCAAAACCTTTCATAAAACATTTCATGTTAATGCAAAAGCACTACAACAAAAATTTCAAATTTCTCGAGCCGATGCGAGACAGGTGATATTAGACTGTCCTCGATGTGTAATTTATCAGCATCCGCCTAGTGTTGGGGTTAATCCCCGGGGTTTGCTTTCGCTAAAAGTTTGGCAGATGGATGTGACTCACATCTCTGAGTTTGGACACCAAAAATATGTACATGTGTCTGTGGACACCTGTTCAGGTGTTATACATGCCACGCCCTCGGCTGGAGAAAAGGCACGCAATGTTATTGCCCATTGTTTGGGGGCCTGGGCAGCCTGGGGAAAACCTTATCAATTTAAGACTGACAATGGACCTGCATACACAGGACAACAGTTTGCCTCCTTTTGTCATCAAATGGAGGTGCAACTTATACATGGTTTGCCCTACAATCCCCAAGGCCAAGGCATTGTGGAACGTGCTCACCGCACGATAAAAGAGTGCCTACAAAAACAAAAGGGGGGAATTGGCCATGGCCGTACCCCAAAGGAAAGACTTTCTCTTGCTTTATTTACTATTAATTTTTTAAATTTGGATGCTCAGAGTCAATCCGCAGCAGATAGACATAATGAACCTTATGGCCCAGCAAAAGGTATGGTAAAATGGAAGGATGTCTTGACAGGGCTCTGGCGTGGGCCCGATCCCGTACTGACATGGGCACGAGGCTCTGTTTGTGTTTTTCCTCAGGACCAACAAGATCCAGTGTGGGTGCCTGAACGCCTCACTAGAAAAGCCCAGTGTGAAGAGGCACGAGATGCGGGGGGTGATGGTCCTCCTGCTCATCCTTGCGATGGTGCAACCGGGAAGACCAGTACCGAGATGGGGAACCCTGTCTGTGTTCCCGAGACCGATGCCCATACGACATGATGCATAACTGTTTCCTTGATTACAGCCTCTTCGGGTTCTGGTACCGTGACTGGTGTTGTGGCAACTGCTACGGGTTGCGGCGGCCAAAGTGTTAAACCTAAATCTTCTATTACTCACAGGCCTACCTCTGTGTGCGTGTATCCCCCATTTTTGTTCATTGTGAGTATGGAAGAACTTACCTCGTGCAGTAAACCAATGCTGGAATGCCTCAAAGTTTAAATATGCTTTAGTTACCCGCATGCCTCGTTGGGTGCCTGTGACTGAGGATGCTCCTAATGCTATGACCCAATCATCTTAAGGAGAGGGGCTGGGAAGGTGGCTCAGTAGTAGAGCACTTCCTCTGCATTCATGAGGCCCTGGGTTCGATTCCCCAGTACCATATAAGCAAAAAGAAGACAAAAAAGCCGGAAGTGGCGCTGTAGCTCAAGTGGTAGAGCGCTGGCCTTCAGCTGAATAGCTGAGGGACAGCGCCCAGGCCCAGAGTTCAGGCCAAGGAAAAAACCTATTTAAAAAACGCTGCAAATTTGTCTAAACAGTTGTCTAGTTATCTTTTAGGTAATTGAACTGGGGAGTTTGACAGCCTGATGGAACAGCTCAGGGTTGCCATTGTCATGGTGAACTCGACCTGAGTGGATGCCGGATTGGCAGAGGGGTTATCTTCATGGATCTCCGCTGCTATGAATCATCTTAAGGAATGGGCGGGTTTAGGAGCCCTGACAGGCCTTCTGGTGTTACCCTCCTTGGTATGTCTGTGGTGCATTTGCCAAATTAGAGGTTCTCAGCGTCGCAGTGCAGCCATGATTATCCAAGCCTTTACAGTCATTGGAGCAGGTCAGTCCCCCCAAGCGTGGCTTGCCACCCTAAAACAATGAACACAGATTGCAAAGCCAAAGTACTGCAGTCGAGAGGCATGAGTTTTGCCCTCGAGGAGAGCATGTTTGATTGCACACGGGTTCGATTCGCCTTTTCCCATCCTTGTGAAAAACGAATCAATTGACAGGCTGAGTCATCCCTAGAGAAGGTACCCTCTGGGAGAAGGCTTGTATGCAGTACTTGCATTGCACAACAGGGATCAGACCTCTGTTCTCGTCTGTGTTCTTTAAACAAAAAAGGGGGAATGTAGAGAGCTGCGAGAGGCCGCACCTGGAAGATGGCGCCGGCTTCTGCCCTCCGCCTTCCCGATGGCGAGTGCTCTCATGGTAAACAACTCCTTATATGGCTAAGGCAAAGAATCTGGCTTGCTTCCGCGCACCTGAACCTATTGGTGGTTCCCACGTGGCGTATCAGGGTTGGCTACCCAGCGGGTACTTAAGGCTGTGGGGAATTCTCCCCGGGGTTGGGGTCAGAAGATTACTCAAAGGTTCTGAATAAACTGCAGAGAGAAGAGTCCGGTGTCGCGTCTTCCTTGCTGGTCGAGGCGGTAGCGACACTGCATTGTGCATTTCATGTAGTTATTCTATTTTGAAGGCTATTCATTGATGTATTGCATATTTTCTTGAGTATATGATGACAGATATAACTGGGCTGACATGGATGACAACCTATTCTCATGGCCACAGGGTGTCCCATGCATTCTCCATCCCAGCTGAGAACCAGGACTTGCACAGGAAAGGAAAACAGGTGCAACAATTGGCTTCTGACATCAGGATGAATCTTTTGACAGTGCTGGGATCTGAACTTGGGGCTTAGCAGGCCCAATTGGCAAATGGGTCCATGTGAGCACACCAGCCTGTGAATCACTAAGGAGCAAAGCCATTCCCAGGACCTGAGATGGAGCCCCCAGGTGTGGGGGTGAAGGGTCAGCACACAGCCATCATCCATTCATAAGCTGAAGGTAGTATGCAAATAAGTACATATTTGTATCGAGCAGGGGAGACGGTGACCTCTGATGGAAAATCTACCATGTGTCTACTGATTCTTGGATCTTTCCAGATGCTTCCATTTTGTGAATGTGATGATTATTGTCACGCTTAATCGACACTTCTTTACAAATAATCAATACCACATGAGTTCTGCCTATCATTTTCTACTCACATCCTGCATGAAATACTCATTCAAGGATGAGCTCGATCGCATTCCATGACTCTTTCTGGTCCAGAAACAATTTCTCAGGATTTCCCGCCATTGCCTACTCATAGAGGGGCTGAATTCAAGCCTCAGGCGTGGAAAACCTACTTCTTATATACATTTTAAAGGTAGGATTTATACTTCCATACTGATATTCAGTACATATCATGTTTGGTGTGGTACGATTTATACTTCCATACAAATGTTCAGTCCATATCGTGTTTGGTGTGGTTATTCATTTTATTTCTTGTTTTATTCATTTATAAATTGTTTATTTTATTGACTTGATGGCACCTATACCATTTATTACTTTGTTTACATCCTGTCACATAGCAACTAGATTTGTAGATGTGTTCTCCATCATGCCTGACACCCAGGACTCTCCCACAAAAGGAAATCATGTGTCACACTCGGTCTCTTAATCCAAGATTAAATTTTTGGCAGTGCTGGGATCTGAACTCAGGGCCTAGAAGGCCCAATTCATGAATGGGTGAGTGTGAGCAAAGCAGCCTCTAGCCAATGAAGCTGTCAGTTGGTTCCTATGTGCTGAGATAGACAGACGGTGGTATACAAATAAATATATGTTGGTAAAAAGTGCCAGAAATGTCTATGATTGAATGACATCTACTACCTTCCTACCAACTCTTCGGTATTGATTATATCGCCATTGAAATATTATTCTTTTCATGCTTAATAAACTATTAATTAAGGTCAATCAGCATCCTAGGATTATTGCATCTACTTTTAGACTAGACAAATGCACGAACTACTCTTTCAATCAGTATTCTTAGGCATAGGAATGAGTCTCTTGTGATCTCCTGCCTTTGGTAGTTGTCAGGACCAGGATTTGAACCCAGGGCCTATGTTGACATTGTTGGCTTATGGCTTCCCTGATAGTCTGCCAGCCATCAGCAATGGGAGGTCAGGTCCACTTTGCAACCGTGTCATACAGACCCAGGATGGTCACCGTGCAAAGAAAAAAATCGTAAAACTCCCCAGCCCTCTAAAGCTCACCATTTTTTGTGCTGTCCCGCTTTTTTTTCTTCCTCCAAGCCCTCTGGGCTTAGGATCCCAGGATCTGCTATGGGTCCAGAGGCTGCACCCCAGTCTACGGAGATCGCAGCTGAGGCAGAGTTGCTACGACCTGAGTTCAGGCCCTATGGTTGGCAAAATTAATTAATTAATTTACTAAATTAAAAAAAAATAAAGATCCTGGGTTTGGAGTTTCTGCCAGTTTTTCTTCCGAGCCTGGGATTTTTTTGGGGGGGTCCGGTCGTGGGGCCTGAACTCTAGCGCTCTACCACTTGAGCCACAGCACCACTTCCGGCTTTTTTCTTTTTGCTTATGTGGTGCTGGGGAATCGAACCCAGGGCCTCATGCATGCAAGGCAAGCACTCTACCACTGACCCACCTCCCCAGCCCCACCGAGCCTGGGATTTGAACTCAGGGTCTTGATAAATCCGAAGCAACGTGAGGGAAGGTGCAGAGTTGCCACTACTTGAGTTCAAACCCCATGACAAGCGAAAAATTAATTAAGTCAATGAGCTCAGCAGGGCGAGGTAGATGTGGAGATGGAAAGGGAGGGATGGTAGGGGGAGAGCAAAGGGGAAGGCAACAATGCTAAATAGGAAATGTACTCATTACTTTGCTCATGTAACTGTAACCCCTCTGTACAACATTTCTACAAAAAAAACTTACAAAAGTAATGTAGTGCTCAAAGAAGCGCTTTTGGGGTAAGGGACGGATGTCTGAATAGTTGTACAAAATTCTATACTGACATTTTTTAATATTCAGCGTGGAACTGAATAAACATAACTGCTTCCATTACAAAATTTAAGTCACTGTCTTGGAACTGAGGCCTGTATTTCTGCCATTGATGGGATTTGAGCTCACCGTCCGGGTATCTCTTTTACACCATTTGTGAAGGGGAAGCTCACCGTACCTGAGGAAAAGAAATTCAAGCTAGAGTTACCAGGGCCTGTATTAAGGCCCTGCAATGGAAAAAATATTTATATACATGTGTAATATATGATATATATGTACATATGCATGTTTTATACATTATGATTATTACTAATTTTGTATTTATTTTATTTTTATTTTATTCATTTTATTGTATATTGTATTTAGTATTATTATACACATAATATTTATTATGCATTGTACATATATTTTAAAATCATAAGCAATAATTTAGGACATTGATTCATTTTTCATTAATATTTTATTAACTGTTGAAACATGATACATAATTAAATGGAGGCATTTGTCACAGTCTTCACATGTTTAGTCTCTCCCAAGTATGAGCTTTGTCTTATTTATCTTTGGACAACTTTCTATAGGGATTTCTTTAGATGATTTATACTCAGAAGCCTTTTCTTGAGGATAGGCAAGTTGAGGGATAAAATTGTAAGGGTGGGGCTGAGAATGTGGCTTAGTGGTAGAAAGCTTGCTCAGCATGCATGAATGCCAGGGTTTGAATCCTCAGTGCCACATACTCAGTAAAAGACAGGAACTGTGGAGTGGCTCAAGTGGTAGAGCATTAAGGCTTGAGAAAAAGAAGCTCAGAGACAGTACCAAGGCCCTAATTCAAGCCCCAGGACTGGCAAAAAACAATAGGCCAGATGCCATTGGCTGACACCTAGAACCCGAGCTTCTCAGGAGGCTGAGATCTGAAGACCACAGTTCAAAGACAGCCTAGGGAAGGAAAGCCTGTCAAACTCTTACCTCCACTGAATGACCAAAAGATTCCATGTGGTCCTGCGGCTCAAGTGGTAGAGTGTTTACCTTCAGCTGAAGGGCTCAGGGACAGTGCCCAGGCTTTAGTTTGAGACACTCAATTGGAAAAAGAGTGAGGGTTAATCAAAGTATTTTTCCTATTTGCTAATTATAAGAACATTTTCTGGAAAATGAATGCTAATGTACACCAGAATTGGAGTCAGAGCTCAAGGTTCAAGTGTAGCAGATCCATATGCCCAGCCTCTCAGACTCTACCATTATAACCTTGTGTCCTACAGGGTTCTGAAAGGTCCAATGTTGAAAGGCTTAAATGCCCCATAAGCCCTTTGTGATAAGGAGTTGACTTGTATTGTCAGTATCATTACAATTGTGAACCTAGCAGAGCACCAGTAGCTCGCGCCCGCCACCCTAGCTCAGGAGGCTGAGGTCTGAGGCTCACAGGGTGAATCCAGCCAGAGCTGGAAAGTCTATGACACTCTGATTTCCACTTCTGAAAGGTCAGATGTTCAAGAGCTTCCTGTGTTTCCCATTTTAACACTGTATTTGAAGGACAGCAAATAGTTGCAAAAGCCAGGCTAGGTGAAGAGACCAAGGCCTGCAGAATTAGGAGGCAAAATGTACACACTCAACAGGGAAGTGAGCTGCAAATCCACTTCATTCATTCTAGGGAAAGCCAGCAATGGGGGGAAACCTCAAACATTTGTTAGGGTCAGGCTTTTCTCAGCTTCTACAAACAATGACTAATTAACCTTCCTCCCTCAGGTGAAGGGAGTCTCAGACTATCTTTAGGTTAACAATAGAGAGCCAGTTCAGTGAGGGAGCAGGGAGAAAAAGAGTAGAAAAACCCTGCACTCTGTTCTTAGGGGGTGGGTTTTTGACTCTCCATCTGAAGGCCCTTCTACCTCTGCCAGTCCATTCTCCTTCCTTCATTTTCCACATCATTAATGCAAATCTCCAGTCCAAGAAGAGGCAGGGCCCTTTCTCTACTGTCTCCAATCACCTAAGTTAGAACCTGTCTTGGCCCTCTTGGCTCTAGGGCCTTCAGCTGCTTGAGAAGTGGGACAGAGACAGTCTTCCTGCTCTGTGGTTGTGTGAAGGTGATGCTGGTGGCCTGGCACACTGCAGAAGGTCTCATGACTTCTTTCCTCCTGACATACAAGACCAGATTCATCTATCATCTTTCTTTCTATCTATCTTTCTATCTATCTATCTATCTATCTATCTATCTATCTATCTATCTATCTATCTATCTATCTATCTATCTATCTATCTATCTATCTATCTATCTATCTATCTATCTATCTATCTATCTATCTATCTATCTATCTATCTATCTATCTATCTACCTACCTACCTACCTACCTACCAACCTAGCTACCTATGTAGCAAGCTAGCTATCTCTTTGCCAGTTCTGGGGTTGAACTCAAGGCCTGGGCACTGTCTCGAGCACTCTTCTACTTGAGAAAGTGCATGAATTCTGGCTTTTTCTGTGTATGTGCTACTGAGGAATCGAACCCAGGGCTTCTTGCATGATAGGCAAACACTCTCTCACTAATCCACATTCCCAGCCTCCTTATCTTTTTCTTAATGATAGTTTTTATTTAAGTATGCTACCATCTTATGTCCCGAAGTTTAATTTTCTGAATACTGGTTATTTCTATGAACCCTGACTTTCTCTTTCCCTCCCTGAAATGAGACTGTTCCTGCGTTGGCCTCATAATAAAATGTAAATAAGGATGCTGAGAGCTTAAGTGTGTCCCCCATTCTACTACTGTTAATAGAATGTACCAGTATGTAACCAATGTATGTTTGTAAAATAAAAAAGCAACATTGGTCTTCTGCTGTTAACTAAATTGCAACTTTTACTTCATTTTGCCAATTTTTGTACTACTTTTCTTTCCTTTTCTAGTATCCACTACTTTTGCTTTTGCCTCTGCCTTTCTCCTTACTTCGTGTTACCTAATCAGCTCTTCCATCAATGAGTAAAATTAAAAGTAGGTTAAAAATCACCTTTTGCCCCCAGTAACTCATGCTTGTAATCCTAGGTATTCAGGAAACTGAGATCTGAGGATCACAGTACAAAGCCAGAATGAGCAAGACAGTAGGAAACTCATGATAAAATTGGCATTTAAAAGATAACCCAAGGGATTGGAATGTGGCTTAGAGGTAGTGTGCTTGCCTAACATTTATGAAGGCCTGAGTTTGATTCCTCAGTGCCACTTAAACAGAAAACTGGAAGTAATGCTGTGGCTTAAGTGGTAGAGTGCTGGTTAGCCTTGAGCAAAAGACCCCCAGGTACAGTGTCCAAGCCCTGAGTTTAAGCCCCAGGACTGGAAAAGCAAACATAAAAGTAGCTCCTCCAATTGCTTTTTATGTAGTGTTCCAACTCCATGGTTCTCATTGTCTTTACAGCAAAACCAATACAACAAACTGCAAGTTACAGTGCTTAGGAACTCCATGTGGTCAGTAACCATCATATTGTACACCAGACGTACAGAGGTAAGGAAGAAATGTGAAAAAAGAAGGCCACTAGGATAACCTATTTTGAGACTATACAATAATCTATTTTCTATACTGTCATTTGACTAGATATGTGGCTTAAAGAATCAGGGAAATGTTAGGTTTTGAACTTGCTCCCTGTAAAATGAGGGCAACCATACCTGTCCATCACTAGGATCGAAATCTAAAAAGGAGTGTTCCAAAAGTATAAGCCTTGCTATCCTAGGCTCCTGCTGAACAGGAATATAGAGTTCCCTATCAATAATGCCTGGACTCAAAGAGAGAACTAACAAATGGGATTGTGCCAAACTAAGAAGTTTCTGCATGGTAAAGGACACCATTAGCAAGCTAATAAAAGCCCAAGGAAGGAGAGATCTTTACCAGCTATACATCAGGATATACAAAGAGCTCAATAAATTATACTAGCAAAGAATTAACAACCCAATTAACAAATGGGCAAACAAGATAAGTAGAGACTTCTCAGAAAACATAAAATTGGCCAGTAATCATATAAAGAAATCTTTAAACTCTCTGGCCATAAAGGAAATGCAAATCAAAACACTTGAGATTCCATCTCAATTTAGAATGATCATTACCAACAATACACACAAGAAAAATACAATAGATGCTGTCACAGATGTGCAGGCAAAGGAACATCAAACAGGGCTGGTGGGAATGTGAACTTGTTGAACCACACTAAAAAAACAAACAAACTAGGACTGCCTTGTGGTCTAAAACTACCAGTGTTGGGCATTTACCCAAAAGACTACAAATCAGGATAAAGGAAGGCCACCCATATAACAGTTCATTGTCAAGGTATAGATATAGCACAAATGCTTTCAACAAATGAATAGATTAAGAAAATTTGGTATATATACACAGAGGACTTTTGCTCTTCAATTAGATTTTTACATCATTTGTAAAGTAGTGAATAGACCTGGAAAAATTTTTGTGAAATCAGGATGCATGTTTTCTCTCACATGTGGAAGATAGGTCTACTTTTTAAATATACAAGTAAACACATACAAGGTTTTGTGCATATATACATAAACATATTGCACAAAGTACAGTATATGTAAGAAAGACTTTAAATTGTGTAATTCTTTGGAAAAAACTAACAGTACAAGAAAATGAATATGAAGAAACTGAAAATTCAAAAGTAGGAGTAGGTGAAAGAAGTCATATTTGTCAATGCACATCCAATGAAACCGGGAAAATTGAGGGGAAGAAATTGAGTTTCAGGGATGGGGGAGATAATGAGAAAAGTGTCATTGATCAGGATTCAATGTACTTACAAATAAATATGTAATTAAAATAATAATGCCTTAGCTTACCACTTATGATTTCCATATTCACGCTTCTGGGAAGCCATCCTCCTTCCAAACCACCAGGAACCACCTCAACTTACTAAGAAAGGGTACCACTTTGCAGTCTCTTTGAACCAAGGAAGAGTAGGCAGATCAAATTAATGCTGTCCACATATCCCAAGCCATCAATATAAGGCCAGACACCATGAAATGATTACAAGAAGTGGCAGGCGAAACACCATGGCTCCTAGAACACAGGTCCGAACTTTCTAAGTAAAGATCCAGAATTACGACAAATCAAAGAAAGACTAGATAAATAGGATTGCATGAAACTTAAACTTGTCTACCTGGTAAAGGACATAACAAGCTAAATAGAAAACCCATAGAATGGGAGAAGAATTTTATGAGCTTGCATCAGACAAGGGCCTAATAGAAAAAATATACATAGAGCACAAAAAATTGGCTCCAAAGAAACCCTCAAATAAGACCCCAATTACTAAATGGAGTAATGACCTAAAATAAAACTTCTCAGAAGAAGTAAGAAAGGCCAAAAATACATGAAGAAATGTTCAAAAAATCTGAACATAAAGGTAAAGCAAACCAAAACAATACTGTAATTCCACCTCACCCCAGTAAGGAAGGCTAATAATTTTTTTTAATGATTAGCAACAAATGATGTCATGGATGTGGCCAAAAGGGAATTCTATCACTGTTAGTAAGAATATAAATTGTTCAACCAGTCTGGAGGCTGACATGTGAGTGTTGTGGATTGAAGTCAACTTGGACAGAAAAGTCCATGTGTTTCTTATCTCCAATTGGCCACCAAAAAGCCAAAGTAGAGCTGTGGTACAAATGTGTAAAGTGATAGCTTTCATTACAAAATCTCAGGGACATCACACATGTCCTGTGTTCAAGCTCCAGGATTGGCAGTGTGTGTGTGTGTGTGTGTGTGTGTGTGTGTGTGTGTGTGTGTGTGTGTGTGTGTGCGCGCGCGCGCACATGCACGCTCACATATGTGCACCCACCCTAGGGATTACCTAACTGCATCACATATTTTTGTCTGTTTAAATTATTAACAGAACAAGGCTTATATGTCCTGTGGTTTTTTTGTGTGTCTCTGTGTATGTGTGTGTCTATGTGTTGTAGGTTTTGGTGTCGGTGTATGCATTTGTATTTGCATTTACTTTTTATCTTGCTTATTCTCCAGCTGTGTTAACAATATTGGCAGACTTGAAAGGTGGACACTACTGTTTAATGTTAAGACAATTTTCCAAGATTCTTTTTCAACAAATTACATTTGAATTGTTCACTGAAGGACAGAGAGTGTGGGGAAAAAGAGGGGAATAGAAAGGGGACTTGTAAATCTAAGACTGCAGCAGCCATCCATATTCCAGAACAAGTCTGCAGAACTAGGTGTAAACTAGATCCAGTGTTGTGTCTTCTGTCAGCTAGCTGTAAGAAAGCCCCCATTAGGCCACAGGTGTGGATTGTAGGAAAAAAGACAATTCAGTAAAAAAAAAAATTCAAATGGTCTGAGACATTTACACAAGTTCTGGACATCACTTCCACTTGAGCTGCTGCTGTTGTGCAGGCCCAATATTTGATCTGAAGCAAAACTTGGCATTACAAAAGTAAAACCCTAATGTCTAGTAATCTCTGAAAGGCTTGTGTAACTGCTTAGTTCTTATATCTAATACTGTGACCTATTGGGAAAGGCAGAGGGCAGACTTCCAGCTATTGAAGACTTCTTCCTTGGTGAATTATAAGCTATCACTTTCAGTCATGTGGTTCCAGCACAGACTTAGCTCAGGGCTGTGAACCTGAGTGTAGAAGTTTGAATCTCTATAGTGTGAAAGGAAATTTGGCCTTGTTCTAAGCTTGCAGTTTGGTGGACCTTTGGTAGCTGTGGACAATGTCTCCTTTTGTGAACATTTAGTTTAGATGCAGGAATTCATAACTAACTAGTAGCAGTGGTCACACCAGGTTGGAGCAAGAGAGCCACAGTAGAGGGTCAGGGGCCAAGCTCACACCATCTGCCATTTTGTGCTTCTTGAATTGACAGGTTCTGCATGCGTTTTAGTAATCCAAGAATAAAAAATAATATTACATATAGATTTTTAAAATTGTTTCTGTGTTTTTGAATCTACTAGATTATTTTTCTAAGTGAGCATTGTGAGAATCCTAGATCAGAGGCTCCACTGCCTAGGGGATAGATCAGGTAGTCAATAAACCCCACTATTAACCGAATGTGAGACCTACAGTAAGTCTTTGCCCTTTTGACCCCAGTTAATGTATCTTCTAAATATCTTCCTGGTGTCCTCTGGAAATTCTATGGAGCAACCTTATGTGTCAGATGAATGTGTGGCCAAAAGGACAAAACTGTTCTTCCTGTGCCAAAGATTAGGTGGGGTTGGGGTGGGGCCAGGCCAGGCCAGGCCAGGCCATGGGGGACAGTGCTAGGGTAGCAAATCCCTGGTCCCTCCAGATCAGGCAGGTAGCCAACAATGGCACAGGATCTACATCATCGTGTCTCCAACTTGTTAGCCAAGCTCCTGTGAGTCCCTCCTCCAAGGTGCTGGCTCCAAGGTGCTCCAAGGATCTTGTTCATGAGAAGCATTCATTGAACTTCTCTACAGTTCATGGTACACTTTATATAATGAAGACTGCTGCCAAATATGGCGGTGTGTATACAGCATGTTATACTTAACACTATGTCACGATATTCTGATGAGAATTTTTACTTAACCCATGTGAAAAAAAACTAGTGCCAAAATGCACAAAAAGTGCCAGCTGATATTCCCAGTCATGGGTTAGTATTAGCACTAGCATTAGTATAAATCAGACCACATAGAAGGACCCATCTGTTCTACCAGTGGAGAATTCAGGGATCATTTCCTCCTCTGCTGCATATCAGTCAGTGACAGACAAATCTTTTCAACAGACTTGGAGAAGGAGTTAACTCTACCTGTGAGACCCAAAAAGAAGCCCCATGCTGGCATATGAGTACATCATACACACACCACACACACACACACACACACACACACACACACACACACACACACACACACACACACACACACACACACACACATAGGTCCAGCGGTATTCTCAAGCATTCTCCCTAATCTATGAATTCTATACAGCAAAGTCTAGAATTTGATGGAAACAGGAGCAGAGCATCTTGTCCCACTTCACCAGCTGTTTGACTGGTCTTCCACTGCCCAGTAGTAGATAGATATTGTCTTAGATCCTCTGCTCTGAGCTGGAGGGCCAGTGACTTCGCTTGGGAGGACAGTGAAGGGATTAGAGAAACTACACAGGTAGTATGAGCAGTCCTGCATCATAAAAATACTTCCTTAATGCTAGTTTATTAGAAAGCTTTGAGCACACTTGTCCAGTACTGACATATATTCATGTTTTCTCCCTATTTTATTTAAATAAAAATCAGTATTTATGAACTCTCATTTCTCCTTGCCCCTTCCGGTATAGTCGTGTAGTGTCTAATGCCTCACTTTAAAGCTTCATTTCCCCCTCTATCTGATAAATTTTGGTGAGAGTTATCAAGTAATTTTCTTATTTAATGCAACCAAGACAAAGCTGATGAAGAAAACAGTGTTAACTTCAGGCTAGTATAGATATCTACTCTGATAAAGAACATGATGTTCTTACAACCATCATGCCAAAGGTCCTGCCTCTGGAGATAGGGGATTGCATTTCCTCTGCCTTCCTAGCTTCTAGAGTAATTGCTGCCCTCCCAGTAAAGGAGTTCCTTTCTAAAAAAGAAAGCATGCCACCAAATTGCAGAAGGCCAGCAATCCACATTATTTCTGCTTAAGAACCCTTCTCCTACCATATACTGATGATTCACACCCATAACCCTAGTCATTTAGGAATTAGAGAGAAGAGAATCTCGGTTCAAACCTTTCTGGGGCAAGAAGAGTCCACAAAACTTTTATCTCATTCACCACAAAAAGCCAGTAGGAGAGTGGTGAGCCAAGCGGTACAATACTATCCTTGAACAAAAGAGCTCAAGGACAGTGCCCAATCTTGGAGTTCAAGTCTAATACTGGCACACACACACACACACACACACACACACACACACACACACACACACACACAGAGAGAGAGAGAGAGAGAGAAACACACACACAAAGCTAGAAGTGGAGCTGTGGCTCAATAGTATAAGTTAAGTTTTTTAAATATGTTTTTTACTGTAAAAATGCTTGACATAGGAGTTACAGTTATATGAGCAAAGTACTGAGTGCATTTCCTATAGATCATTGTTGCTTCCTCCTTTGTTTTCCCCCTACCATTACTTTCCTCTCACATCCACAACTACCCTCCCCAACCTCCACCCCCACCAAAGTTGTGAAGTTCATTTTCAACTTAGTGTTTTGTACAACTTATTGTTACACTGGTTCGACCTGTATCACAAAAAAACGAAGTTTAGTCTTATGTGAAAATTTCGCAAAGGGAAAATGTCAATGCCCAGAGTTCAAGCCTGAATATCAAAACACATTTTTTAAAAAAGACTGCTTTTAATAAGCTTTTCAGAAATAACTGGTTCTCTTCTTTTTTATGGTACTGAGGTTTGAACTCAGGGCCTCATGTTTTCTAGATACACACTCTAATATTGAGCCACAGCTGTATATTTTTTGCTCTGTTTTTGAGACAGGGTCTCATTTCCTGCTCAGGTGTGCAACTGGATTTCAGTCCTCCTACTTTCCTCTCCCATCACTGCTGGGATGAGAGGTGAACACTACTATGCACAGCTTCTTCTGTTCAGATGAGGTCTCACAGAATTCTGCCTGGGTTGACATGAAAACACAATTTTTGCAGTCTCATCCTCCCCCAAAAACAAAGTTTATAGGTTCACATCACAGTGCTCAGCTAATTGAAGCCCTAGATTCAATCACCAATACAAAAATTGAAAATGAAAATAAATTTAAATGGAAAAGCTGTAAGGTAAGAGTAGGGAAAAGGGATGGAGCACTGATCCTGGGCAGCACCTGAAGTCCAATCTGATGGCTTTATTTACAACACTGGAAAATAAAATGAAAGTATGCAACAAGACAGCCTTGTCTGCTTTTGCTTAGCAACAAGACAGTCCTGCCTGTCTTTTCTCATTTATGCCAGAGCCAAAGGCTCAGTAGACCATGACGAAGAGAGGAAGGTAGAGCTGTATAAGATGAAAAAGGACAAGCCCTGGACATACCTGGAAATCAAGAAAGCCTCTGAAGCCTTCGAACTCTTAGGCCTTTCAGAAACTAGTATTCCAAAGAAACCAAATGTTCAGAGAGAAAGCCAAGATGTGCTCTGAGGTGTATAGATTTCCTTACTCAAAGAACACATAGACCTCCACATGACACAATCCTCCCTGCCAACAGTAGTCCTTCACAGTGAGTCTCAGAGGGTAAAAACACTGCCCTTTACTACCTGTTAGACACCAACCCACTTCCTGAGAGCACCAGGACAGTAGGGAGGGAGGGCTCAGCCCCATAACAACCCAAGGTTGAAGCTCAGAGTACCACATCTACTCACATAATGTACCCAGACCTCATAAATTTCCAACAGCTGCCAGAAGGTGTCCTCAGTCCTTCAAAAAGATCAAGCTGTGATGGCCAGCTTTACAGCCCAAACTCCCCACCCAGTATTAGTCCTGCTGAGTGACATGCAAGCCAAGTAGGGATCTCTGATAAATTTCCTAAAATTATTGGGCTGCATGCAAGCATCCAGTCACTTGTCCTCTGGTGACAAAACCTCAGGGTCATTCAAGACAGAAGCAGTCAAGACCTCAACCCCAGCTGCTACGGGCAGTTCAGCAATGCTTACCCTTTTGCTCCCTCAGGGGTTTGATTAATTTGGGTATAATCTCATGAACAATGTCTCCTAATATCACTATCCCAAGGGATGACCCCCTACCCAAGCAAACAGTCAAACAAGCTGGAAGTGTTCTCTTTGGGGAAGACAGACCAGCCTTCCCATGTGCCCATTTCCAGGGGCTCCCCTTCACCCAGAAGCCTTGAAAGGGGTATCTGCTCCCTCCAGAAGCAGGCCTGCCACTCCTTCCAGACCCAAACTGACCACAGCATCCTCTGGTGAGCTGAACACTCATGTCCAAGTTGGGAAAGCTGCTGTTGAGTAGATGCTAGGATGCTTCTTGTGCCTTCTTGGCCCACGTTGAAGACTGCAAAGCCATCCAACAAGGTTTCACCTTCCAGCCTGTCTAGTGGCCAATCCTGGTGTCTGCTTGGGCTCTGGCTTCCCTGGACCTGCAGTGTTAGGGAACCTGCAGCTCCCCCTGCCAGTGCCAGCATTGAATTGCCCACCAAGAGCACCAAGTGCTCCTGGTATATTTACTTTGGTCTTTGGGATTTTACCAGTCACCATCATGGGACTCTCTGGGGGATATTTCTGGGTAGCAAGCAAGACTAACTTTTCATTTGGAAGCTGGCAGATTACTAATATAGGCTCATCACCTGTCCCCTGCCAACCTGGACAGCCCTGCTTCTTCCAGCTCCATTGCCCACCCTGTGTTTAGGGGCCCCCTGAGCTCAGCTTCTGCTTCCTGAACTTGCCTACATATTCTGAAAAGAACCGAGAGAAGACTTTGGCATCTACTGGGCCCCAGAAGTCAGGCCACAGTGAGGCTTCTGCAGCCCTCTGCCTTGCTCCTAGCACAGTCACCAACAAGGCAGTGCCCCCAAGATCCAATGCAGACCTCTGACTTGGGTAAAAAAAGAGGCTGTGCTTGAGTCGCCCAGAGTCAGCATATGGGCACCTACTAAGGCCACCCCAGTATCTATGGGGGCTCAAGAAAGAGATAGACACATCCTACAGACTTATTTGGAGCAGCTCCTCTTCCAGGTGCGGGCATGGTGGCCTTTAAAGCAGAACATGACAGTGCACAAACTAGAAGAGCCCAGAACACACTAGAAAAACTTGGTAAACAATGGCCTTGTGCACAGAGACCTGACGGAGGCAGCAAATCAGAGAGAGAGAGACAGAGAGACAGAGAGAGAGACAGTGAGAGAGACAGAGAGACAGAGAGACAGAGAGACAGAGAGACAGAGAGACAGAGAGAGAACTCTAGGCTAGCTCTGATTTGTACTGGTTTCAATATCCTTGCCAAGAAATGCATATTTTCACCAAGAAATACAAAGGAAAATTTCTAACTCTAACTCTGATGGAGTAGCTGGAATCAATCTAGATTTCCTACCATAAACAATCACAAAAGTGTTATGTGAAAAAATATATGTATATAAATGTATTGGTAATATAAATATATAGGTATATATATGGATATTCAAATATACAATGTGAATATGTAATGTATTTATAATGTATAATGCATAATGTATATATATATATACAACGTATATATATATATATACAGGGAGAAAAAAGGAAATACATAATATTTGAAGGAATAATGACCAAAACCTTCCCAAATTTGATTGAAAGCATGAACCCTTCTATGCAGGATTCTAGCAGCTTAAAGAAGTCAATTAACATAATTACACAGGTCCACACTAACACACATTCTAATTAAACAGTCAAAGACAGAAAACCACACAAAGCACAGAAACAGAACTCATCACACACAAGTGATCTTCAGTGATATTATGACAAATTTCTCATCAGACACTAGATTAACTATTGGATAGCAAAGGCAACAAATTTAGGGTGCTAAAAGGACATATCTAATGCCAACCTTTCTAACAAATATATATATACTTCCTTCAACTGTGAGAGATGAGCTAAGTACCTAACGATGCCTCAGGTATATAATCCTAACTACTCAGGAAGGTGAATTGTGAAGATTGTGGCTCAAAGCCAGCCTGAAACTTGTCCCCTCAGGAGCAAGTTGTATGAAAGTTGTCCTTGAGAAGAACAGAGGCCTTTTTGCCATGTCATTGCTGGAACAAGATATTGGATAATGTGTCCATCAAGAATGAAGGCTTTTGCCATAGTAATCAAAACAGCTTGGTATTGGCATAAGAACAGACCTCAGGACCAATGGAATAGAATTGAAAACCCAGAAATGAACCTACAGACCTATAGCCATCTAATCTTCGATAAGGAAGCTAAAACAATAGAATGGAAGAAAGACAGCCTCTTCAGTAAATGGTGCTGGCAAAATTGGTTAACTACATGTAGAAAACTAAAGCTAGATCCTTATATATCACCCTGCACCAGAATCAACTCCAAATGGATCAAAGACCTTGAACTCAAAGCAGACACTCTGAAAACATTACAGGATGGAATAGGAGAAACCCTAGGTCTCCTTGGCTCAGGTCGAAATTTTCTGAATAGAGACCCGGAAGCACAACAAATCAAAGAAAGGTTGGACAAATGGGATTGCATAAGATTGCAGAGCTTCTGCAGGGCAAATGACATAGCTGGCAAGATCAATAGAAAGCCCACCGATTGGGAGAAGATCTTTACTAGCCATACAACGGACAAGGGTCTCATATCTAAAATATACTTGGAACTCAAAAAATTAAACCACCCAACAACAAATCCTCAAAGAAACAACTGCCCAATAAATAAGTGGGCGGAAGACTTAAAGAGAAGCTTCTCTGAAGAAGAAAGAAGGATGGCCAATAGACACATGAAGAAATGTTCAACATCCCTAGCCATAAAAGAAATGCAAATCAAAACAACATTGAGATATCACCTCACTCCAGTTAGAACAGCAAAAATCAAGAACTCTAACAACAACAGATGCTGGAGGGGTTGTGGACAGAAAGGAACCTTACTTCATTGTTGGTGGGAATGTAAACTTGTTCAACCACTTTGGAAAGCAGTATGGAGGTTCCTCAAAAGACTTCACATAGATCTCCCCTATGATCCAGCAATCGTACTTTTGGGCATTTACCCAAATGTTTACAAACAAAACCACACTAAAGCTACCAGCAAAACTATGTTTATCGCAGCATTATTTACCATAGCTAAGATATGGAACCAACCCAGATGCCCCTCAGTAGATGAATGGATCAAGAAAATGTGGTATATATACACAATGGAATTCTATGCCTCCATCAGAAAGAATGACATTTCCCCATTTGTTAGGAAATGGAAAGGTTTGGAAAAAATTATATTAAGTGAAGTAAGCCAGGCCCAAAGAAGCATAGGTCCCATGGTTTCCCTTATTTGCAATATCTAGTATAGGTATGAGTCAAGCGGAAAAGGTCAGATAATGTGATGTTAGGAAAATGAACCCTTAAATATTTATTTTAATGTTTTCGTTTCTTTCATGCATGTGTTTCTAACGCATTTACAAGATTATTTCTTTGTTGCTTTGTATGTCCCTCCCCCACAGTGTAACCCCCGCTTTCACTATATTTGATGTCAGTATAACATGTGGAGGAGATGGGGACAAACAAGTCGTTTAAGGATTCAGGTGGACCTGTTGCAACAATGAGAAGTACAAAATGTCATGTCAAAACCAGCTTTACAATGTCGGTGTGGGGGGGGAGGGGGGTATAATTGGGTGGGGGGAGGGGGGTAAAATTGGGTGGGGGGAGGGGGGAGGCGGGGAAGGGAAGTGAAGGGTAAACAAAGGAGGAGGCTGCAATGCTTGGTAAGAAATGTATGCATTATCCTGCCCATGTAATTGTAGCCCCTCTGTACAGTATGTTCCCAAATAAAATAAAATACAATTAAAAAAAAAAAAGAATGAAGGCTTTTGGATAGTGTCTCCATAGAAGCAATTTATGAGACTTAGAGGTCCTCTAGAAGTCAGAGGACTTTTACCACTCTCCTAGTAGTTTCAGGAAAGGCATAATAATGAACAGAGCAACCTAGAGCCCACATGGAGTCCTTAGCAGAGGTCTTTGAAACCTATGGGATAAAGTATCAATGCTGGCAAGCTATGATTGGTCCACTTTTTCTCTGACCTCACTGGCCCAGACTCTGATTGGTCCATTTCCTCTATGATGTCACAATGCCGGGCTGTGATAGCTCCATTTGAGAGGTCATGCAGAGTTTATAGGAAGCCAATGTGCTCCAACCTATGTTAACATCTCTAGGAACTCTTGATTGGTGACCCACTGGATTGACTCAAAGCTAAATTCATGATTTTTTTTTGGCTGGGGGGGGGCGGGTTGTCATTTGGATTTTGGTATTTCGTTTTACTTTTTCTGGGATTTTAATTATTTTATTTAGTTAATTTTAGGTAGACTTGCTACCTGCCATCATTTCAGAAGGATGGAAGAATACAGCGAATACAAAGAATAATCCTCCAGATCCTGGAAGGAGGAGATAATCAAACAATACCAGATGAAAGAGCTCATCCACCATGGTACCAATGGCAAGTGAAGCTGGCCCATCCTTGCCTCACACACATGGAAGTGGCAGTTAAAATACTCCTGAAGGGAGAGTTCTCCAGTCATCAGATAAAGAATGAGATGGACATTTTTAATACGGTTTGGCACAGCACATCATCAGTTTGTACCAGGGGATGGAGAAGGAAGAGTATGTGTATCTCATCATGGAACTTGCTGGTAGGGGATACCTCCTGGGGTGGATCTGAATATCCTGCTGCCTATATGAGGATGAAACCAAGAAGCTTTTCACACAAATTGTAAGTGCTGTTCACTACCCACACCAGAACAGAATCACACACTGAGACCTTAAGTCCAACAACATCCTGTTGGATACCGAAGGCAATATGAAGGTCAGTGGTTTGTTCTGAGCATCTAGTTCACCCTGGGGCATTTGCTATTGAATGTATGTGCTGCTGTGCTTTTCCACCCCCCTAAATTTTCCTGGAAGAAAGAAATGATGGCTGGGTGTAAGTGGCTTACATCTTTAATCCTAGCTATTCAGGTGGCTGAGATATGAGGATCATGGTTCAAATCCAGCCCAGGCTGGTTCTACCCTCGAGCAGGCTCATACTGATACCAAAGACTAATTTGAGGAGCAGATGGCAGTTGATAGAGGTGACTAGCAAAATAGTTACCACTCTTCTCAGAACAAGCTGCTCAATGTCACCCAGGACCAGAGCAGTTCCAGACAAAGGGGAGGAGAGCCCTAATTGATATCAAAGATAACTTCACTTGAAAGCCAGAAGGCCCTCTTACTGAGATGGGAGATATTTCTAGGTAGTCTACTAAAAAAATGTTGTGAGTGGGATCCTAGAATGGAGATCAAAACACTGTTTGCCCAGCAACACCCTTAGTCCAGCCAAGAAGACAGGTGAATCAACTGCCGTAGGTTTCCTCAGGAGAGATTCCAGCCAAGGGGCATCTTGCAGTGAAAACTGAACGTTGTAGTTATCAAAGCATGTAATTCTTGTGCATTGTATCAGTTCTTTGCACGTACAAAACTACTTGACTTACACTTGAGCTACACCCTAGTTATTACAAATATAGTTTTTTTTTTATTCTATGTTATTCTTTTTTTTTTTTTTTTTTGTTATAAAGTATGTTTATTTTTTGTTGTAGTACTGGGACATGAGCTCAGGGCCCAGGCTCAATCCCTTAGCTCTTTCACTCAAGGCTGGAGCTCTACTTTGAGCCACAGCTCTACTTCCAGCTTTTTTCTGGTGGTTAATTGGACAGATACGAATCTCACAGACTTTTCTGTCCAGGCTGGCTTTGAACTGCAACCTTCACATCCCAGATTCATGAGTAGCTAGGATTACAAGAGTGAGCCACTGGTATCCCGCTAAAAAATAGGACTTGTTTTAGTCCTCACCTCTTCCTAAAGCAGGTACCCTGCCAGTCCTATCTTCCACTTGAGGAAATTGAGGCATGGGGTGGGGAAGCAGTCTGCTTGTCTGGAGGCTGTGGTGACCCTCCATGTGCTACCAGCATTTATTCTTTAAGATGCAGTCTCATGTAGCCAAGTCTGATCTTAACTTCATAATTCTATTGCCTAGTCTCCCAAATGTTGGGATTACAGGTGTGTACCTCTATGTTATCCATCATACTATTATCTGCATGTTTCTTAAGTTTTAATACTTTATTTTATCCCTTGGCAGTACTGTGGTTTTGATTAAGAGGCTGGTGCTGGGCAAGCAAGTACTCTACCCCTTGACTCCTGTCCCCAGCCATTGCTCTTCATTTTACTTTAGATGAGCTCTTATAGTATTATTTTTTGTATTGTGTTTATTTTCTTGGGTCAGAATTAGACTGTGATTGTAATGTGTTTTCCTGATCAGAAGCCTTTTTTTGTCTTTGTATATGATTTGTAAATATAATTTTTCTTATTAAAAAGAAGGTGGCCAGGAACAGGTGGCTCATGCCTGTAATCTTAGCTACTCAGGAGGCTGTGCTCTGAGGATCACGGTTCAAAGCCAGCCCAGCAGGAAAGTCCGTGAGACTCCTATCTCCAATAAACCACTCAGAAAACCGGAAGTGGCTGTGGCTCAAGCAGGAGAGCGCTCGCCTTGAGATGAAGAGTGCAGGGACAGCACCCAAGTCCAGAATTCAAGCCCCACGACTGACCAAAATAAATAAATAAATAAATAGAAAATGCACAGAGGTGTTACACTATATGTCATTTTAAAATTCAAAACCTTATTTTAAAAGAATAAAAATGCATATAATCATTAAAATTTATCTGTAGAATAAAAATGACTACCAGATTACATGTTTTTGGAGGGTGTGTCAGTGGCACACTGTGTCAGCTCTAGACAGTGCTACATAGTTCCTGGCCTGAATGGCCTAAATAAAAACAAGTAAAAAGTAAAATAAATGATACTTTAGGGCACAGCTGTGGAAGATTTGAAATATTCTTGTATATTTTATTGACCTTTTGTACATTTTTGTGCTGATGAAAAGTGATATATCAATTATGGTAGAATTTGACACAGTCTTCTAACATAACAGAGCATTACCTCATTACCGAGCAATTCCCTTGCTCATTGCATAACCAAAACAACTGAAGAGAAAAAACTAATAGCTCATATGCCAATGATAACAGCAAATTTCACAATAGAAGTTGGAAATACCTGGAGTGTCTATCAGATGAACAGGTTTATAAAATATGAGGTATGCATAAACGGATTATGACTTATCCACAAAAAGGCTGCAATTAATATATGTCTGTCACGGATGGACACAAAAAAGAATCTACTATTTATGTGAAACATATTGGCTAAACCATTTCATAAGAGAAAATGGAAGATTAAAATTTCTGGGACAGGTCATTGGGGTGATTGTTACTCAATGATTGTGTGGATTGCATCAGCATTGAAAACATAGTTCACAAAAGAGGTAATGGTTACAAAGCAGTGTGGATATAATTAATGTCACTGAATTTTATACTTGCCTAGCAAGCATGAGGCCAAGCGTTCAACCCCCAGCACATCCAAAAATGCTAAATCTTCCTTCTGTTTCCTACCTTGAGTGGTAGATGCTTTTCTACTTTTGATTGTATTCCTCAGAGGATCTCTGGTGGCTCTCTGATGTTTAGTCATGCTTTACAGATAATCCATTATTTGAACATTATTTCTGAGTTTTAAAGGAAACCTCCTATATTAAAATGAGCGCAATGCCTGCAGTTCTAATTCAAGAGGCTAAAACAAGAAGACCCTTACACAGTCTAGTCTGCATATAGAGGTCATGTCTAAATCCCCACTGTAGCTGATGAAACTGGAGGGACAATTATTTGTAAGCAATTACAAGTGAGAGATAAGTTTCTGATCACATTATATTTTGGTCATGTCAGCTTGTATTTAATATTTACATGAATTTAAAAAAAAATTTTCCATTTTACCTTACTCTTAGTATGTCATTTTGAAGCTTTGTACTATGTTCCTGTTTGCTACATTTAAAAAGAAACATAGTTTTCCTTTGTATCATATTAAACATTGTTTTTGATTTTTTCTATATTGCAACTATTTATTTTCACAGTTTTTATGTTTTTTTCTGCATGTAGGGACTGCCAATTGAGCCACAGCTCAACTTCCAGCTTCATTCTTTTGAAAATTATCAGGTAAAGCCCAGCACAACTAAGGAGGCTGAAATCTGAGGATCTTGGTTTGAAGCCAGTCAGTCTGAACTTTAGCCTTGAGTAAAACAGGGAAGTTCAAGCCATAGTACTGGTAATTACACAAACAAGTCTCATGGACTTTCTTGCTTGGGCTGGCTTTGAACTGCAGCCCTTAGATTTCAGCCTTCTGGGTAGTTGGGACTCACAGGCATGAGCAAACAACTGCTGACTTATTTTAATTTTTTGTTGTTGTTTTTCATGGGGCTTAAACTCTGGGCTTAGGTGCTGTCCTCGTGCTCTTCCCCTCAAGGCAAGAACTCTACAGCTTGAGCCATATAACCACTTTCAGTTTTCTGGTGGTTTATTAGAGATAAGAGTCTCACAGACTTTCCTGCCCAGGCTGGCTTGGAACTGTGATGCTCAGACCTCAGCCTCCTGAGTAGCTAGGATTACAGGCATGAGCCACTGGTGCCTGGCTTATTTTAATATTTTTAACCAGCTATTTCTTGCTTTCAAATTCAATAATTTTATTTTGTCCAGTAGACCTGATCTTTGGGACACATTGCTGTTTCTTAGTAGTTTTGAAGGGGGGTAGGGGTTGAACTCTCGGCATGGGTACTGTCTTTGTACACTTCAGCTTAAGGCAAATGTTATACCAGTTCACCCACAGAGCAACTTCAGGTTTTATGGCTGGTGGTTAATTGGAGCTAAGAGTCTCATGAACTTTCCTGACCAGACTTGCTTTGAACCGTGATCTTCATATCTCAGCCTCCTGAGTAGCTAAGAATACTGGATAGAGCCAGCAATGCCCTTCTGTTTCCTAGCTTTTTGACTCAAGTATCATGTTTTACAACTTCAACCACAGCTCCACTTGTAGCTTTTTTTGTTTATTGGACATAAGTTCTAATGTACTTTTCTGGGCAGTCTGGCTTCAAACCATTATCCTCAGATTTCAGCTTCCTGAGGTGCTCCAATTATACACATGAACCACAAACCCCATTGGTCATTTAAAAATTTTAATATGTTTTTCCACTTTTAAAAAATTTCCTTGCTTTTTATTTTTGTGTATGTTCTAGTCCTGGGGCTACAAATCAGGGCCTGGATACAATGCCAGAGCTTTTTCTTCGACTAGTGGCTTATCACATGAGCCAAAGTATAGCCTGTGGTTATAATGGTTTTGTCTTGGTGCTTGAACTAGAAAGTGGGTGCTGTACTAGAAAGTGATTGCCCAGTTTGCATCTTGGGTCACAGCTCAACTCTAGTTTTTGGTTTTTGTTTTAATTGTTGGTAGTTAATAGGAGATGAAACTTATGCAAAACACCCATCATGTATCAATTGCTGAAATCTGAGGATCATGATTCAAAGCCAACCAGGGCAGGAAAGCCCATGAGAATCTTAGCTCCAATTAATCACTGGAACCTGGGAGGTGTACAGTTCTATTCTTGAACAAAACAGCATAAGTTCAAGACACAAGATAGCACACAGATGCACACACAGAGAAAGTGTCATGGAATTTCTTGCGTGGGCTAGCTTTGAACCATGATTCTCAGATTTCAGCCTCTTACCATCCTCTCTCCTTTGAAAATTTTATTGGTCCTGTGGCTTGACCTCTGACTCTGGGGCCTATATCGTAGCTTTTACACTCAAGGATTTTTACAGCTCAAGGATTTGTGCTGTTTAGCTGGGGATAACAATCTCAAGCACGTTCCTTCCTAGGTTGACTTGTCTCTGCAATCCTCAGTTGTCAGCCTCTTGTGTAGTAAGGATTACACATATGACCATCAACATTTGGGTCATTTAAAAACTTTAATATGTGCTTGCTACTACCTTTTTTTCTTTTTCTTTTTCATTTTTGCTTGTACTGGGAGTAGAAATTGAAGGTCAGATGTTGTCTCACAGCATATATGGGACCAAACATAATATTTGGCTTTTAGGGGGAGGTTAATTGTAGAATTAAATGTAAGAATCATGTAAATGTAAGAATCATGTAGAGTTAGGCCAGAATCAGGAGGCTGAAAATTGAGGAAAGTCCATGACACTCTTTTCTCCAATTAACCACTAAAATCTGAGAGTAGTCAATCATTGAGCAAAATAGTGCGAGTTCAAGCACCAGGACTGGCACACACACACACACACACACACACACACACACACACACACACACACACACACACACACACATCTTATGAACACCTGAGCTGAGCTTTAAACAGTATCCTTAAATTTCAGCCTTAGTATCTAGAATTACAAATATGAGCCACCAATGATTGGCTCAGCGAAACCTCTGTTACTTCATCTCTTCTACCCTTCTTTTCATTTATTTCGTTGTTTTTGTGTGTGTTGTTCCTGGAGCTTGAATTCATGCAAGGCCTGGCCTTATTCAGGAGGCCGAAATCTGTCCATCATGGTTTGAAAGCAGCCTGAGCAGGAAAATCCATGAAATTCTTATCTCTAATCAATCAACAAAAACCTATCAAATCTGTGGCCACCACACACAAAACAGTCTCCTGGAATTTTTTCATTGGGTTTGCCTTTACACAGGATCTTATATTTCAGCCTCCTGCATTTCTAGAATTACAGACCTGAGCCAACAGTCTTGGGTTCTTTACATCCAACCATTTAATTTTATTATTGTGATCCTGAGGCTGGATCTCTGAGCCAGGGCATTGTTTCAATAGGTTTTTTGTTTAAGGCTGGTGCTTTACAACTACAACCACAGCTTGATTTCTGGCGTTTTTTGCTGGTTAGTTGCAGACTTATGTACTTCGCTGTCCACGCTGGCTATGAACAACTTTCAGATTTCAGCATTCTGAGTCATAGGATTACACATATTGACCAAAAATTCACTCATGGCTCATTTTGAAATTGTAATTGGATTTTCTCACAGTTTTTCTTCTTTTTACTAATCCTGGGGCTTGAACTCAGGCATTGGACACTGTCCCTGAACTTCTGATACTCAAGGTGAGAACTCTACTACTTGACCACAATGCCACTTCCAGCCTTTTTTATTTATGAGGTACTGAGGAAACAAACCCAGGGATTCAAACATGATAGGCAAGCACTCTGTCACTAAGCCACATTTCCAGCCATTCTTTCACCTTTTTATTTGTAATTTTTATTTCCTTGTGTATGCTGGTCCTAGGTCTAAAAATCAGCCCATGTACAGTTCCAGAAGATTTTATTCAAGATTAGCACACCAAGGCATGAGCCACCGCACAACTTGTGGCTTTTAGTTTTTGTTTTGTTTTAAGTAGCTACTTAGAGTTGAGTCAATGAATTCTCCTACCTGGGCTGGTTTTCTACTGTGATCCTCACATTTTAGCCTCCTGAGTGGCTACCATCATAGGTGTGTGCCACCTATGCTTGGATCATTTTAAACTCTGAAATTGGCTCTTCTAACTTCTCTACATTTATTTATTTTATTCCTTTTTGTGTGTTGGTCCTGAAGTTAATATCAAGGTCTGAATGCTGTCCCAGAAATTATTTTCTCATTTCTGCCATTGGAGCCACAGCTCAATCACCAGGTTTTATTTTTCATCCTTTTGGTGATTAATTGGAAATAAGAATCTCATGTAAAGCCCAGCAAGACACAGGAGGCTGAAATCTGAGGATTGAAGTTGAAGCCATCCTGGACAGGAAAGTGCATGAGACTCTTCTCATCAACTAACTACAAAGCCTCTAGGAGTGATAGAGCTGCTACACAAATTAAAGCCACAGTTTGGCATTCACAGTATAAAAGCTCCATGGACTTTCCTGTTTGGACTGGACTTAAAATGTATCTTCAGACTTCAGCTTTCTGAATAGTTAAAATAATAAGCAGGAACCACTAGCCCCAGGCTTATTTTTAAATCTCAAATGGTCATTTCTTCTCTCAGTTTTGTCTTTGGTTGACTTTGGGCTGAATTATGGACCAGGGAACTGTTTCCCAGGTTTTTTACCAAATTTCAGTAGTTTATAACTACTCTCACACCTTCATTTCCACCTTTTGCTGGGTAGTGGGGGAAAAGAATTTCAATGACTTTTCTGTCCAGGTTGGCTTTGAGCTGTGATCCACATATTTCATCTTTCTGAGTAGCTATGAATATACACATAAACCAACAACCCATGGCTCACTTTGAAACCAATACTTTCACTTTCTCCCATCTTTTATAATTTGTGCACTTTTTTCTTTATTTTTGTAAGTGTCTGTGCTAGGCCATCAGCACCAGGGCATGTGTGCTGTCCCAGAGCTTTCTGTTTAAGGCTAGAACTCTACCATATGTGCCAGAGCACAGCTAGTGGCATATTTTTGGAGACAAATGAGACATGAGAGTCTCATAGATTCTCCTACCTGGGCTTGCCTTCAACTGTGATCCTAAGATTTCATCCTCCTGAGTAGCTGATAGATCATCAGTGAGCAACCAATGCTTGATTTATTTAAACCTCTGTCATTGGATCTTCCTTCTGCACTTCTCCCCTCTTTTCTTTAATTCTTCTGTGATTGTCCTGGGGATTGAACTCAGGGCCTGGTTGCTGTCCCAGAAATTGATTGCCCAGTTCTGCCACTTGTGCCATAACTCCATTCCCAGTTTCTTTTCTTTTCTTTTTGACAATTAATTGGAGATAAGATTCTGAGAAAAAGCCTAGCATAAATCAAGCCAGCCTGGGAAGGAAAGTCCATGAGACAATGACCTCCAATTAACCACTGATTAGCTGGGAATGGTAGAGCTCTATCCTTGAACAAAGCAGCACAAGTTCAAGGATGGCACACACAAGCCGCAAGATGGCACACAGATGCAAACACACAGAGAAAATCTCATGGATTTTCTTGCTTGTGTTAACTTTAAACTGTGATCCTCATATTTCAGTTTCTCTTCTTCCACTGTCCTTTTTATTTATTGTTTTTTTGTAATTTTTAGGGGTCATGCAGCTTGACCTCTGGCTCTGGGAATTATTTCTTAGCTTTTTAACTAAAAGCTGCTGCTTTACCACCTCAGTTGCAGTTCAGGGCTTTGTGCTAGTTAGCTGAGATAAGCATCTCAAGCACATTCCTGCCCATGCTGACTTGATACCACAATCCTCAGATATCAGTTTCTTATGTAGTTAGGATTATACACAGGACCAACAACCCTTGTGTCATTTTAAAACTTTAATATATGCTTACCTCTACCTACTGTTGTTTACTTTTTATTTTTTACATGTGTGTGCTGTTCCTGGGCCTACAAATTGGGGCTCATATTCTGTCTCAGAAGTTTTTATTCAAGGTTATTCTCTATTACATGAGACATACCATAACTTTTGGGCCCTTTTTGTTGGGGGGAAGATTAATTACAGACAAGATTTTCGTGGAATCTTCTGCCAGAGCTGGCCATGAACCATCATCCTCAGCTATAAGCCACTTGAATAACTAGTAAAACATGTATCAGCCACAAATGCTTGATTTATTTAAGACTTTGTCACTCACTCTTCCTTGGTTACTTCTACTCTTCTTTATTTCTTCTGTGCATGTCCTGAGGCTTGAACTAAGGTTTAGGTGCAATCCCAGAAAATATTTGCCCAGTTCTGCCACTTAAGCCAAAGCTCAACTTACAGCTGAATCAGGTGGCTGAAATCTGAGGACCATGTTTCAAAACAGCCTGCACAGGAAATCCATGACACTCTTATCTCCAATGCACCACCCAAAATCTGGGAATGCTAGGACACAAACACACACACATCACACATACAAACACACACACACACAAACATACAACACACATGCACATACACATACACCCAAAGTCTCCTGGACTTTGCTTCTTGGGCTGGCCTTGAAACTTGATCCTCATATTTCTGCCTCATGAGAAGGCCTAGAGCCATGATCAACAAGCACCAGGTTTATGTTTAAATTTACAATTGGCCTTTCTTCTATTCTCCTACAATTTTTTAGCACCAGGAATTAATCTCTGGGTCAGCAAACAGGTTTTTTTTTTTTTTAGCTTTTCTGCCAAATACAGTGCTTTACAACTATAATCATATCTACACTGGGTAGATGGGGGTAAGAGTTGCATTTACATTCTTGCCCAGTCTAGCTTTGAACCTTGATCAACTAGGAATACACATATGAACAAAAACCCATGCTCATTTTGAAACTTTACTTTTCTCTTTTCCCATCATTTTTAGTTTGTGCTTTTTTGTTTTTTGAAATGTGTGTAGAGGACTTCAACTTAGGGCTTAGGTGCTGTTCCAAGAATTCTGTTTGAGACTACCACTCAACAGCATGAGCCAAAGTACATATTGTAGCTTATTTTTGGTGGCAAATTATATATATATGACTCTCCTGCCTGGGATGGTCATGAACTGTGATCCTTAGATATCATCCTCCTGAGTACCTCGTATAGCATGTGTTATACCAAAAGTACTTCTCAAAAATAAAAGAAAGGAAAATGAAAAAGATGAAAGGGTGAATAAACCATTCCAACCAAATATTTCATGGGCAATTTTGTCAAAGAAAATACCTTCTTTTTTTTTTCCTTATTGGCAGGTGTCAAACCCGGAATATTGCCCATTGTAAACAAGTCCTTTACTACTTGAGTATGTCCCAAGCCTTTTTATTCACATGGTGTTTTTTAGTTTGTTGGGTTGGTAGTTTTTATTTAGTTTTTTTTCTTTTTCTTTTTCTTTTTTGCAAGGATAGACCATGTTTAGCTAAGGTTAGTCTTCTACTTGTGATCCTCCTGTTTTCATCTCCTGAGTAGCTGAAATAATTGGTATATACCACCTCACCCAATGTAGCTCTTATTTGACTACTAGAGAAATTTTAAAAAAGAAGAAGCACCTCCTAATTATCTTCATAATCCCCATGACAAAAATGAGAATGTATTTATAGTAATTTTATTCATGAAGAGAAAGGCAAAAAATCCTAAACAAAAGAGATTATGTATCAGAAATGTAGGACCATTTATATTTATCCTTTTCCCCTCTTTCCTATGTGTGTGTTTTCCTGAAGATATAACACCGGCTTCACCAATGATAATCAAGTTATTCTAACACCAAGCTGCAACCCCACTTACATAGATAAAATTTAGAAAACCTAATGTAATTTATCACACTGAGAAACGAAGAAATCCCATATATTCATCTGAACAGATGATGATACAAAAGTATTTAATATTTTTAATATTACTGAAAACTCTAAAACTGAAGGAAAATAGCTTTAGCGTATGTAGAATATCTATCAAACTCATGCACTGTTTTCTTTATTTAGCTGACGTATTTTTGATGTAATCAAGAGATAAATTTGTTTTCAGTGAAGAATAGGATGACACATTAGATGTTTTAACGAAGTAGAAGAAGAAGAAGAAGAAGAAGAAGAAGAAGAAGAAGAAGAAGAAGAAGAAGAAGAAGAAGAAGAAGAAGAAGAAGAAGAAGAAGAAGAAGAAGAAGAAGAAGAAAGAAAGAAAGAAAGAAAGAAGGAGGAGGAGGAGGAGGAGGAGGAAGGAGGAGGAGGAGGAAGGTGGAGGAGGAGGAGGAGGAGGAGGAGAAGGAGGAGGAGGAGAAAGGAGGAGAAGGAGAAAGGAGGAGAAGGAGGAGGAGCTGGAGGAGGAACTGGAGGAGGAGGAGGAGGAGGAGGAGGAGGAGGAGGAGGAGGAGGAGGAGGAGGAGAGAAGAAGAAGAAGAAGAAGAAGAAGAAGAAGAAGAAGAAGAAGAAGAAGAAGAAGAAGAAGAAGAAGAAGAAGAAGAAGAAGAAGAAGAAGATCACAATGGAAGGAAAACACTAATTTGTAAGCAAGATGACATGGTAGTCTTCATAAAAATTCAAACATGTTTAAAGGTATACACTAATGACTTTTCAGTAAGTTGGTTTAACATGAAGTCAACCAATGAAGAAAAAAAAAATCTCTGCAAGGAATTTGTAGCTCAGTGGCAGAATATTTGCCTATTATATGTGAAGGGACCTTGATAAATCTCATGCAAAATTCAAAACAGAACAAAAATTTAAAAAAAATAATGAAGGAAGGACAATAACGCACAGGGTTTGGGGCAAGTAAGTGGTTTACTTCCAAAATAGAAGTAGCAGCAGATGATTTTGGTGGCACATACTTGGAATCCAAACTTCCATTTCTTTGGTAGTTCAAATGTTCAAGGCCAATCAGCTAAAAAGCACAACAAATAAACAGGAGGACGAGGAGGACCATGAGAGAAGAAAAAAATAGAGATCTGAAACAAATTAAACTTCATCTGGATGGTGGAAAGAAGTCTGTCAACTATATTGTTTTCTTTAAAATAAGTTTCTACCTTTTACACCATAAGAGGACACAGCAACAATTGAGCACATTAAAACTGGTGAAGCCGACCTCTCTGTACCTTGAATTTTCTAGGTTCTAGGTCTTGTCCTTCAGAGTATCTGTTGACTACAAATAACTTGCTCTAAGCTATTGGACCTGGTCTTAAGGAGTTTTGTTATAGCATCACAATGGAATTGAAACACCCAGATACACCTTTTTCCCTAAAGGAAATAATCTTCTTGTAGCTGTAGGAAAGACGGATGTATTTGATAGTCAGAGAGTTCAAGCTGAGGGCCTCCAATTTGCTAGGCAGTGGTTCAACAATATAAGTCCCCTACTCCAGCCCTTTTCCTTCACTTTGAACATATCAACAAACCGCCTTATGTATTTCAAGCTTTCTGCTGTTGACTATCTGATAAGAAACTATCATAGGTATGATGATGCTCTATTTTCTCTCACTCCTATAGATGTTAGTAACCCAATCCTTGGTGCTGTATGGCATAGGGCATTTTGATACATTATCAGAAGATTCTGAAGCGATACCATTATTCTTTTGACACCAGTCACTCCAGGTTTAAACAAAAAAGTTATTGAATATCTTGAGTAAATTGAAGAGGTCTTTAAAAGCCAAAAGTTAGAGCAGCTTTTCAGATTATGAATGATATGTAGCATCCTACTGGATTTAATTTCTAAGTGAGAAAACAGCAGCTTGCATGACCTAACCTAAGCCAAAAACATTCTTGGTATTAGTTTCTTTGCATTTTAATGTAAATAACAAAAGTGCCAGTTTATTGATGTATAAGAGGACTCTTCATATTTAAATATTGTCAAAATTCACTGAGTTGAATAGAAAACATGCTTAATTTATATTAAAGTAGTAATGTGTTATCATTAATACATGGATGTATTGTATTAGTAAATACTGAAAAGGAAAAACTTATTTCTACAGAGGATTCATCTTGGCAATAGTCATTTTATAAGAGGCTAATACTACCTACCTTCTTTCAACCACATGCTATTGTTGAGTGTGATATTGTTTTAGCTCTACTCAAGAGCTATGGGGCTCATGTTGTATTTCATTAAGAAAACACCAAAAAAGCCAGAAGTGCAGATGTGACTCCAGTGCTTGAGCAGTAGCCTTGAGCTGAAGAGCTGAGGGACAGCGCCCAGGCCCAGAATTCAGGCCCCACGACTGACCAAAAAGAAAAAGAAAAAGAAAACACCAAAGTGCATAACGATCTTATAACTTTTTAAAGACCAGAAATGACCTTTGTGTGGTCCTAACAATAACTCAAGTCCATAAAAAATAAGGACTTTAATATTATTTTAAGCTGGTGTGCAAGGGGGTTATAACTAAACAAATATGGACATCTCATATGCCTTAATTACTTCTTTGAATTATTGTCAAGTTAAAAAATATCTGGATCCACTTTACTGAACTTTTCCAATTGGACACTCTGTCATGTGCCCCTTTCTTCTAGAAATACGTAGGAATCTATTTTGTTTTTTGATTGTTGGAGCAAGCTCCAAAACCTACACATGTGGTGAATGGAAGCCACTGGTGGGTATACGTTTGGTTCCTGAACATGGCCAGGGATCTAGCAGGAGCAGGCCTAAGGACATGGATTGTACTCAAGGACAATGTCTAATGGCTGATGTCCCCCTGGGAGCAAACACTAGGACCTGGCAGCCACCAAGGACACAAGGCATTGGCTGATTCCCTTGCACTTCTTGCAACACTGCCATGGCAGCAGCAGTGGCATCCTATTCTACCCTCGCATCCCTGTGGAAAGCTTGGCAATAGTCCTCCAGGCTCAACACTAAAAGAGCCAGTGGGCTCATGCCAAGCTGTGATTGGTCTATTTCAGCAAGTGTAAACAGTCTCGGCAGTGTATTACAGTGCTGGAAGTTCCTGGTTACCTGCTTGACTCAGTGCTACGTTGACAATTGTGTGTGTGTGTGTGTGTGTGTGTGTGTGTGTGTGTGTGTGTGTGTGTGTGTGTGTGTGTAGTTTTGGGGGGGCAGTGGGAACTTTGTGTTGTTTGGGTTTGGGTATTTCCTTTTGGTTATTGCTCTGGGGTTTTTATTTTCTTAGTTAAGTTTAGGTAGATTTACTACTTACCATCCTAGCAGAAAGATGGGAGAACACAGTTAATTATTCTTAAACTCTTTAGAGGAGGAGACCTTAATTGAACAATACATTATGAAGAAGATCACTGGCTATGGCAGGAAGAGATTTTCATTGAATAATACAGTGTGAATGCGCTCGTTGGCTATGGAAGGAGGAGGTTTTCACTGAACAATACAGTATGAAGGAGATCATTTGCTATGGTAGCTATCCATATGTAAATTTGACCTAGCACTATCTCATAAACCTCAAAGTGGTAGTGATGGGAGAGTTCAACAATTGTCAGATCAAAATTGAGATGGATATTATTAAGACTTCCTATCATGCACACATGATTAGGTCATACCAAGTGAGGGAGAAGGATGAGCACCAATACTTGGTAATGGAACTGGCCACCCAGAGACCTCCTGAGATAAATGTGAAAATCATAAGTTGTTAAAGCAGACTGTGTGTATTGTGCATTACTTTAATGAAGATAGAAATGAACACGGAGACCTTAAACAAAATAACCTCCTGTTGGATGACAAATGCAATGTGAAGGTCAATGACTTTGGCATGAGCACAAGGATTACCCAAGGGCAGTTGCTGAAGGACATATTTGGTACCTTGATTTTGTCCCTATAAAATATTCCTGCAGGGCTGGGAAGGTGTCTCAGTGGCAGAGCGCTTGACTTGCATGCATGAGGCCCTGGGTTCGATTTCTTAGCACCACATAAGCAGAAAAAAAGCCAGAAGTGGTGCTGTAACTCAAGTAGTAGAGTGCTAGCCTTGAGCTGAAGAGCTGAGGGACAGCTCGCAGGCCCAGAGGTCAGGCCCCACGACTGGAACCCCCCCCAAAAAATATTCCTGTACGAAAACTACAATGTCTGCAAAGTAGACATCTGGTGCTTGGGAGTCATCTTTTGTATTTTATGGAGATGGTGAGTTTCCCATTTGAATACATGAATTTTAGCCAGATACAGGTAATTGTCTTGGAGGTCATGTACATTGCTCCATTTACCTGTATCCAAAAGGACAAAATAACATCTTGACACTGTAAACTGCAGACCCAAAGCAGAGGCACAGTATAGAACAAATAATGGAGACTAGCTCAACCAAGTTGAGGAATATTTCCTAGTCTTGATGAGCCACTATGTAATGAGCTGAACCCTATTATTCTTGCACTCATGTGTGACATGGGTTACAGCCTGTTTGATACCCACAAATCAATATTGGACAGGACTTTCAATGAAATCATGGCCATCTATTTTTTTTATTAAAAATGACTTAAAGTAGCATGCCAGCAGCAAAATTTAGTCAATGCCTTCAATTGTTCCAGTATGCCCGTCTCCTGTTCCTCTACAATGGAGAACCTGTTTTCCTGCCTGTCATCTGAATTTCAATTGTCCTATGATGACAAACCAACAATACTGAAGAGAATTGCCACTCTTCCATCCATTCTCCTCTGCTTCCTGCAGAAGAACTCCCGTTCCAGCATGATCACACACAATGAATCTATGGTTGCCTTTAGTTCCTCTTTCTTCCTGAGGAACAATGAGAGATGCTGGTAAGAGGAAAAAGCCCTTCCCTTTAGGTAGCTGGACAATAAGATCACAAATTCTATCTCAAATGAGAGACAGGATTGGAGGAGGGTTGCTATCAGGATAGGTACCACTATTTGCAGAACATAATGCCATGTGCAGGCCTAAAAATAACATTCACAGATTACAAAGAAGTTTTTTTTTTCCAGAAAAAGTGTTCAGAGCCCTTTCATAACAAAACAACAGTACCAGTTCTTCAATTCAATTTCACGCTGGGGAATTCCACTTTGAATCCTTATCTGCAAACTTGGACACTTCATCTAACAATCATTCATCATTTTGGATGACATTGACAATACCCATTGTTCATATAGGCATTTTAGTACTTTAAATTTTGGAGAAAAAAGGTCTAGGATGGGTCAAAAATTAAGGTTTTCCTTTTTGGTCAAAGATTTACCTTTTTAGACTACAACCCACATAGTATTTAAAGAAAGGATGGATATGGGAGGAAATCGTGCAGTTCTTAGTTGTTTTCAAGTATACTTATTGAATCTTTCAGCTACTGAACCTGCTTAATTTGTGAGGTATACACACACACAAAAACACACACACATACACACATATATATGCATAGTATGCATGTATTTCACAAATATATTACATATTAAATATATCATATAATATTTTATATGTAAAATATACACAATTTTGGAGATGGTATTTCATGGAATTCTCCGCCTTTGCTTTAAGACAATATTCTCCTCATCTCAGCTTCCTAAGAAGCTAGGATTATAGACCGGGGCTAGGTAAAAAGATTTCCTTTAAAATGCTGCAGAGAACCTGTCTTTAACTACCAAGAAACAGCAAGATACCAAGATAATAGAATGACAAAGTGAAATAGAACACTACATTCACTGGAAAACTTTCAAAATTTATTTTAGACAAAAATTAGAGTCAGTGTTAAGATCTATCCTTGAAAAACATTAATAAAAAATTAAAGACATATATAGATCCCAGTTGGAAGTGTGGAAGTAAGAGGAAGGCCCATCAGTTCAAGGCCTAGTACTGGTCCATAACCATACATTAAATGAAAATTAAATTTGTAAGCTAGAACTTGTTGTTTTTATCTGTTGTGTTCAGAGGAATGTCAGCATTATGTGTAAACAGACTGCTATACAAGGAATCCTTCTGGGTCATACAGTAGTTATTACATGGCTCTGTGTAGACATTCAGCTTTCTAATGATTTTCTTACATAAATCAATCAATATTAATTAAGTGTCATGAAGAATGCTAAACCTCAATTTTGTGCCCATCTCCATCCTTGTTCTCCCTATTGCCCAGCAGTTTCTGTCACAGTCAGCATAACTGTAGCTGGCACATGGAACAGACATGGACTCGATGGATCCTAACTGTGATACGATCCCAAATATAGCAAATACCAGAATCAATGAAATCCAAGCAGCTGTTCAAGGTGCCTAGTTGTATGAATGTCATCAGCTTCCAATGGTCTCACCTGTCTCTGCCAGAAGCCTGTTAATGGCCTGTTATCATCAAAGCTCACACTGAAGTTTAACTTCTCAATGTAGCAGTGTCACGAGGTGAAACCTTTAATAGAGGATTCTGTCATAAATGTATTAATGCCATCTCATTAACTCTCAAGGGACTAACATGATCACTGTTAGCAGTTGTAAAAAGCACTGTAAGCCCCTTACTCACTCTCATTCTAGAACATGCCATGATTCCGAGATCCTACATGATGTGATGCACCTAGGGGCCTTGTCCCATGCACTACCATGCTATTTAGAGTTTCCAGCCAACACTATTATGAATGATATAGACCTCTTATTCCTTATGAAGTAAGGAATAAGAAGTATTCCTTATGAAGTAAGCTTCGGGTTTTTGTTAAATCATGACAAATGGGCTGAGATGCTATAGTTTAATGTCTTTTCCATAGAACTGAGTATAAAACTGAAGGCCTTTCACTTACTAGGCCGATATTTTACCACTTGAGCCCTCCAGGGTTCCAACCCTTTTTTCTTTTACAGTTTGCTTTCTATATAGGGTCTTGTGCTAACTTCACTCAAGCCAGCCTCAGAATCCAATCCTCCTATACCTCTGCCTCTCAGTAGCTGGGATTATGGGCCTGTAATAGCACACTTTGCCACTTAAGAAGGCACTATTCTTTTGGGGAAAGATGATACAGACCACTGAGTTGCATGTGTGTGTATGTATTCATGGAAATTGGTCATGGTGATTTATTTAGTACTGAGGGTGAATATTCCTGGATGATCTGTATTCTTAATTCCTTTCACACCAAAGAAATTGCTTCTCTGGATGCTAGTGAATCACAGCTGTCATCCTAGCTCCTCAGAATGCTGAGATTTGAGGATCATATTTTGAAGCCAGGTGAACCAGGAAAAGTCCATGACACGCTTATCTTCATTTAAACACCAAAAAATCACAAGTGGAGCTGTGGTTTAAGTAATAGAGTACTAGCCTTGAGGAAGAAAAATAGAAATAACAACTGTGCTCTGATCAAGTTTCAGGACCAGCACCCACACAAAATCTCCAGATAGCACTTGGGCTATTACAATGAGCTTTTGTGCTATTGCAAGACACAATGAGATGTACAAGTCGTTATGTTGAAAAATTAACTTCACAACTTAGGTGAGGGGAGGAGGTGGAGCAGAGGATTCGGTGGGGGGCTACAATGCTTGATAAGAAATGTACTCAATATCTTGCCCATGTAATTGTAACCCCTCTGTACAGTATTTTCACAGTTGAAAAAAGAGAAAAAAGACACAATTATACATAATGAATTATCTCTACAGGACAGTTGCACTATAAAATTCTAGTATTACTTCATAACATATGTCCTTTCTGGATCATCTTTTTGCCCCATTGTTTCTCTGAGAATGATGTCTTGATTTGGAAATAGAGGTGAAAAATTCAGTGATGAATTTGGCCTCTGGATCCTACCCTCATCCATTATTGACATGTTCTCTCTTTTTATTTTTGGCAGTCCTGGGGCATAAACTAAGGGTCTGGGGCATAAACTAAGAAGGCTGAGCTTCTTTTTTGCTCAAGGCTAGCACCATCCCACTTGAGCCACAACACCACTTCCAGCTTTTTCTCTTTATGTGGTACTGAGTAATTGAACACTGGGCTTCATGCACGCTAGGCAAGCACTCTACCACCAATCTACATTCCCAAATGTTCTCTTTAAAAAATGTCTTACGTGTTTACCTCTGTCCCATCTCTGCAGCCACTGCCAGTGCTCTTGAACCTATTTGTTTAACTCTTAACTGCCTTTCATTCACTGTAACAGGCAAATTATTTTCTATTCCATTGAAAGAATTATCTTTCACTTTCTTAAACTGCACACTTGATCAGCTAAAATCAAACAACAACTCAATATTACCAGTGTTTGAAATTGAAGACACATAGAATAATCAACAGCTAATAATAAATAGCTAATAATCTACCGAAGTCAATGCACAACAACCCAGATGCTTGCCAAGTCTTTTATTTTTCGCTAACCCTACAATATGCTCTGGTAGATAACAAATTTAAAGTCTACAGATATAATTAGTTCCCACAAGAGTTGGTTATGAGTTACTTCCAAGGAGTGAGTGCAAATTAAGGACTTTCTAGAAGTCAGTAACAGAGTGAATGAAACACTAAGGAGGATATATTTGTCAAGAAATCATGGGAGTATTTAGGAGCTGACAACAGTGGCTGTATGATAGGTGACCAGACAGCAGAAACCACAATCTTAGAGCTAGAGGACCTAAATCCTCCCAGGCATCCTTTAAGTTTGGAATAGGTCCACACATTTCATAAGAGACTATAGCCTGGTGGCCCCCTGCTAAAAACTGAGCAACTGCTACAGAAAAACCACACGCAAACTACTAGCCCAAACTTGTAGCCTACAAAAGTTGGTATTCAGTGAGTAAACATTAGATTTCTGGTATCTTGCCACACAACATGACAAAAACATCTCTCAAAATGCTGGTGGCTGACATGTGTAATCCCAGCTACATAGGAATCTGAGATCTGAGGATCAAGATTCAAAGGGATCTCAAGCAGCAATGTCTATGATACTCATATTGACAATAAATAGAAAAAAATACTGGAAATGAGTATGGCACAATACCCTAAGTTGAAGCCCAAGTACCAACATACACACAAACACACATTGAAAAATGAAAACATTTGTTAAAAACAACCTGGTATTTTCTTTGCTGTGTGTAAAACTTTAACATATCTTAAACTTTTCCTTGTGCTTGAAGAAATTTATTAAAATTCTATAACTACACAAGTACACAAATGTGTTGACCATACACTTTTTATATACTATATTGCAATTTTTACTGCAAACAGAGGACCTTTCCTACTAATTTAATCTAATTATTGGAGAAACAATCATATCTTGATATTTCTCACAATACCTTAGTTGGAATTAAACATAATGTTCTTAATTAATCAAAAGGAAAAACGTACACTATATCTAAAAGGACATTCAAGTGAAATAAATTGATTGCATAACTTAAAAATATTTTATGCTGGGGCTGGGAAGGTGGCTCAGTGGTAGAGCACTTGCCTTGTATGCCTGAGGCCCTGGGTTCGATTCCTCAGCACCACATAAGCAAAAAGAAGAAAAAAGCCAGATGTGGCGCTGTGGCTCAAGTGGTAGAGCGTTAGCCTTGAGCTGAAGAGCTGAGGGACAGTGCCCAGGCCCAGAAGTTCAGGCTCCACGACCGGACCCCCCAAAAATATTTTATGCCAAATGACTACACGATTCTGATTAAAACTGAAAATTTTGAAGTGTTCTCAATTTCTGCTTCATTTAGACAAAGTACTTAAAGATGTCTTTGATTTTCCATAAAGATATCGTATCCAAAAATTTTCTATATTGTAGAAATTAGTTAACTATAGGCTACCTATAAATTCACATAGATGTTTCTCAATTCTCTAGAGCAAAAGAACTATAAATTCTGACCTACATCTATAAATATCCCATGAAATTATCTAGAACATTCCACTTTTCTCAGAACAATGAAAGCTGCCAACAAAGTCGCTAATAGTGAGAGAAGAAAAAAGATCATGTTTGTGATGGCTGAAATTTTACAAAAGACTTATTCGCATATGGGTACACACACAAAGCCATACAATGTTCAAGTTTACCTGGTAAGAAAAAGAACTCACCCCACAGAGAGAGAAAGACAATTGGCAGGAGGAAGATAGACTGAAGAATTACCTGAATGCATATCTTCTCTCGTTTCCATCCATTTGCTTTGTGGAGTTTTCCTGGTGTCCCATTTCTCACTAAGTCAGACCTCAGGCATCCCAGCGGAATCACTGGCACCCAGGACTCAGGTAACACCATTACTCTGCTCTCCCTGTGCAAAAATCACCAACTAAATGAAAAAGAAAGGAAAGTGGATTTCAGGGTCACATAAAAAAGAACCACATACACACACACACACACACACACACACACACACACACACACAAACACACACACACACAGAACCACCTGCTTGGGGAGAAAGAAAACGTGTGTGTGTGTGTGTGTGTGTGTGTGTGTGTGTGTGTGTGTGTGTGTGTGTGTGTGTGTGTGTGGTTTGTGTGTTGGTAGTGGTACTTAAACCCAGGACTTGGGAACTATCCTTTAGGTACTACCCTTTAGCTTTTTTGCTCAAGGCCAGTGCTCTACCACTTGAACCACACTTCACTTTTAGCGTTTTAGTCATGAAGACAAGAGTATCGTAATGTTTCCTACCCAGGCTGGCTTTGAACCTTGATTCTTATATCTCAGCCTCCTAATAGCCAGAATTACATTAATGAATGGCATCTGTGACAGACCAATGTATTGACTTCAAACCCCAATACCAGCCCAAAAACCAAAAGCAAAACCAAATTTTATAGCATATAAATATACTGATATCATATTAAACAAATAGAATGAAATGTGGAGATCTTGGTAAAGGATATCAGAGAATGATTATCATTATTAGTTTTTCTGGCTTAAAAAAACCTAAAATTACTTTCATAAAAGTAAAATAACTACAGAAACCCCTGGTACCAAGGTATATGTTTCAAATAAAACACCTGTGGAGAACAAACTGTAAATGCAGAGGAAAACTAAGAATTTTAGAATTAAGTGATTGCTACACAGAAAGTATACATGATCATCTGTACCTTCAAACTCTTTCAAATAGGCTACATTACTGACACAAAAACTGTTCTTCTTCTCATTACTTCTCATTTAAAAAACAAGTCTACTTTAGTCTCTTTAGGAATGCTTTGAATATTTGATTCACTTTTCCCAAAATGTCACTAAAGAAACTCAGTCTTTCAACAACTCCAAATTTTTTATCTTAGCATTTAAATAATTATGTCATGTATCTTCTTTGGGTTGGGAGTATCAGAACAACTTTTAACTTGTTCTTTTACCTTTGCTGTTTGGAAGGTGTATTTTCACAAAAGAGGACAGGGAAACACTTAGTAGATCACCTGATTTAAATGTAAGTGGCTAAAGCTACCAGGACAACTATGTTTATTGCAGCATTATTTACCATAGCTAAGATATGGAACCAACCCAGTTACTCCTCAGTAGATGAATCTATCAAAACAATATGATAGACATATATATATATATATATATATATATATATATATATATATATAATGGAATTCTATGCCTCCATCAGAAATACTGATATTGTCCCATTTGTTAGAAAATAGAAAGACTTGGAAAAATTATATTAAGTGAAGTAAGCCAGGAGCTAAGTAACATAGGTCTCATGTTTTTCCTTATTTGCAATAGCTAGTATATATCTTGGACAAGCAGAAGTAGTCAAAAACTATGTACATATGACCATATAAGATGATGTTAAGCAAAATTAACCCCAAGATAGGACACACGTGGTTTTTTTCTTTCTTGCTATAGTTTTAAAGGTATTTATAATATACTATGTGATTTTTTATTTCTTTGGTATGTTCTTCCCCCATGGTATAACCTCTGTTTTCACTCTGCTGATTCTGGTGCCCTGCATCTTATATATACATTTTTCTAATTTGGGGAGGGGAATGGAAAAAAAACTAAAATGCTTAAATATGGATAACGATTAACCCATTGTAACAATAAGATGTACAAGACACTAAGTCGAAAACAAACTTTACAACTTTGCGCGTGGGGGAGGGAATGGAAGAATTAGGAAGGTGGGTAGGGAAAGGATGGTAGGGGATAAACAATGGAGGGGATAAAAATGCTCCGTAGGAAATGTAGTCATTACCTTACTTATGTATCTGTAATCCCTCTGTACAGTATCTTTACAATAAAAATATATTTTACTAAAAGAAAAACAATAAATTTAAGTGCTAACTTACTCAAGTGGCTGAGATCTGAGGACAATGGTTTAAAACCAGCTCAGGCAGGAAAGATAGAGACTCTTATCTCTAACTGAAAACCAAAAAGCTGGAAGATGTGACTCAAGTGGGAAGGTGCTAACCTTGAATAAGCAAAAATCGGGGGTGGGGACAGAGGACACCACACAGGGCCTAACTTCAAACCCAGTGACCACCACACATATACACAAAATTCTAACTAACAGCAATTCATATATACATCATCTGAACTGCCTAATTGGAAATATGCATAAGAATCTAAAAATATTTCATTTTAAGAAATACATTTTAATACGTTTTTACTGTAAAAATACTGTATATAGGTGTTACAGTTACATGAGCAAGAAAATGAGTACATTTCCTATCAAGCGTTGTTGCTTCCTTCTTTGTTTTTCCCCTACCATCCCTTCCCTTCCACCTCTACAACTACACTCCTCCTCCCTCCCCCACCTAAATTGTAAAGTTCGTTTTTCTACATAGTGTCTTGTACATCTCATTGTTACAATGGATCAACCTGAATCACTATTTAAGCATTTTGTTTTTTTCCTCCCCTCCCAGGGCACTGGCATCAAATACAGTGAAAATAGGGGTAATACTGTAGGGAAGGAGCATACAAAGAAACAAAAAAATCACATGGTATATTATAAATATGTTAGAAAAAATCGCAAGGGAATAAAACAACGTTTGTCGCTATCTTGGGGTCTTAACACATCTTATCTGGTCATAAGAAATACATTAAAAAAAAGAAATACATCAACACAAATTTTTATATTTGCAAAATCCACTATTATTTGGGAACATGACATAATGTTTGAAAACTAAGCAAATAAAGGTTGATCCAAATATACATATACCTCTTTCAATTGCACACTTGTAATTTTCCCTTGGATTTTAAGAACAAGATAGTGTTGTTTACATCCTAATGAAAACCAGATGACCCAACTAGTCACAAACACATCAAGATAACAAACAAGGAATGTGTAAGAACTATTTTTTGGAATCCTTGCTGAATGGTCTAATTTTCGATTTCATTGTAATTTCCCTTTCAGTACAATATGTAATTGGGAATTACAGAATTCCAACCTGTAAGTTTAATGTTCGGGATTTTGTGTTTCTCTCTCTCTCTCTCTCTCTCTCTCTCTCTCTCTCTCTCTCTCTCTCTCTCTCTCTCTCTCTCTCTCTCTCTCTCTCTCTCTCTCTCTCTCTGTCTGTCTCTAGGATTGTGCCCATAAATACTAAAGCATTATTTCTATAGTTTTGTAGTGTCATATATATATTTTTCTGAATAGAAAAATTAATAAACTATGTTCAATAAGAGATCCAAATGAGTTTTGTTATGTATTTGATCACCAAGGACTTCAATTATGCAAAAATATTTGGTACATTACATATATTTATACCCATATAACTGCTGCTGTTTACAAGTATTCTGTAGTTTTTCCCAACATTTTCAATCATGGTTAGAAATTGTACATAGTTGCCAAGCATCAGTGGGTCACGCCTATAATCCTAGCTACTCATGAGGCTGAGAGAAAAGATTGCGGTTCAAAACCAGCCCATGCAGTAAAGTCCATGAGACTTTTATCTGCAATTAACCACCTGAAAACCAGAAGTAGCACTGTGGCTCAAGTTGTAGAACACCAGCCTTAAGCTGAATCTCTGAGGGACAGTGCCTTCATCCAGACTTCAAGCCCCAAGACCATAAAAACAAAAACAAACACAAAATTTCTTTAATATGGTCAAAACAGAGATAATAATTCTGGGAATATATTGGCTGGCATAGTTAATTCTTCCTTAAGCAAAAGTACTTTGTGTTTGGATTTAGAAACCCTATTATTAGATCATTTTTCCATAATATCATTTTGGTGCAAGTTAAAGTGTTTGGCCTAAAAAAAGGAAGCTTTGTGATTGTTATGAAAATTTGTCATAAAGCATCACTGCAACTGAAGAGTGATCTCTTTTTTGGTGAAGTTCTTCACATGACTCAATGATTAAGTCGTCTAAGATGACATACATTCACTCACAACCTTTCAACAAATCAAAGCAGTCAGACTGAGCATGGTGGTTATTATTAGTTTGGAATGTAGTATGCAAGATGGAATAGCAGGAACCTGAGGGGAGGCTTCAGACCACAGCAACTCACTTGGGTTGAACTCATGTCCCTGATGAATTGATGTTGAAGCCCTCACCACTAAGTTTCCAAGGTTATGCTGTAGGAAAATCCCTTCCCTGCAACAGGTGTATAGTGAGGGAAAGCCTGTCTTATCAAGTTCTACCAATATATTTGTTTCTAGACCATGACTATATATAGCTAGATTAATCAAAACCTAAAAATCTGAAACATTCCAGTATGCTGGAATAAACTTTTCTTTCCATCCTACATTCAGATGTAGGGAGAATTTAAAAAGACGTTCTGGGGCTGGGTTATACTTAAGTGAGAGTATTTGCCTAGCTAATTAAACATCCTAGGTTCAATCATCAATAACACAAAAGAAGAGACAATATCAGATAGGTGGCAAAGCCCAAAAAGTGGAAAGTAATTCAAGTAAAACTCCTGAAATACGGAAAGATTCTCCTGGTATGTGTCAGGAAAATTAGAAGAAGAAAGGCCACCCCCTTCACCTGCCATAGCTACCAAGTTTGTTAGAACTGGACCAATAAAACCTCAGGCAATCAACACTGAACAAACAAAACCATAAAGGTTGTGGTTTGCTGCAGGGTATTGAGGGAGGCAGGAGGGAGAATTGGGAGAAGGAAGACTGGTAATGCCAGCAGCAACATAGGTAAAATCCTCAGAGGCATTATCTTGTGTAGAACTTGGAGAGATGTACATGGGACACAGGAGCAATTCCATTGACATACAGCTGCTGTATGTTAAAATGAACCTTTGTCAAACTCTACTATAAAGCCATAGTAATCAAAACAGCTTGGTATTGGCATAAGAACAGACCTCAGGACCAATGGAATAGAATTGAAAACCCAGAAATGAACCTACAGACCTATAGCCATCTAATCTTCAATAAGGAAGCCTAAACAATAGAATGGAAGAAACAGCCTCTTCAGTAAATGGTGCTGGCAAAATTGGTTAACTACATGTAGAAAACTAAAGCTAGATCCTTATATATCACCCTGCACCAGAATCAACTCCAAATGGATCAAAGACCTTGAACTCAAAGCAGACACTCTGAAAACATTACAGGATGGAATAGGAGAAACCCTAGGTCTCCTTGGCTCAGGCCGAAATTTTCTGAATAGAGACCCAGAAGCACAACAAATCAAAGAAAGGTTGGACAAATGGGATTGCATAAGGTTGCAGAGCTTCTGCAGGGCAAATGACATAGCTAGCAAGATCAATAGAAAGCCCACTGATTTTGAGAAGATCTTTACTAGCCATACAACGGACAAGGGTCTCATATCTAAAATATACTTGGAACTCAAAAAATTAAACCACCCAACAACAAATCCTCAAAGAAACAACTGCCCAATAAATAAGTGGGCGATAGACTTAAAGAGAAGCTTCTCTGAAGAAGAAAGAAGGATGGCCAATAGACACATGAAGAAATGTTCAACATCCCTAGCCATAAAAGAAATGCAAATCAAAACAACATTGAGATATCACCTCACTCCAGTTAGAACAGCAAAAATCAAGAACTCTAACAACAACAGATGCTGGAGGGGATGTGGACAGAAAAGAACCTTACTTCATTGTTGGTGGGAATGTAAACTTGTTCAACCACTTTGGAAAGCAGTATGGAGGTTCCTCAAAAGTCTTCACATAGATCTCCCCTATGATCCAGCAATCCCACTATTGGGCATTTACCCAAATGTTTACAAACAAGACCACACTAAAGCTACCAGCACACCTATGTTTATTATTGCAGCATTATTTACCATAGCTAAGATATGGAACCAACCCAGATGCCCCTCAGTAGATGAATGGATCAAGAAAATGTGGTATATATACACAATGGAATTCTATGCCTCTATCAGAAAGAATGACATTTCCCCATTTATTAGGAAATGGAAAGGTTTGGAAAAAATTATATTAAGTGAAGTAAGCCAGGCCCAAAGAAACATAGGTCTCATGGTTTCCCTTATTTGCAATATCTAGTATAGGTATGAGTCAAGCGGAAAAGGTCAGATAATGTGATGTTAGGAAAATGAACCCTTAAATATGTATTTTAATGTTTTCATTTCTTTCATGCATGTGTTTCTAACGCATTTATAAGATTATTTCTTTGTTGCTTTGTATGTCCTCCCCCACAGTGTAACCCCCGCTTTCACTATATTTGATGTCAGTATAACATGTGGAGGAGATGGGGACAAACAAATCGTTTAAGGATTCAGGTGGACCTGTTGCAACAATGAGAAGTACAAAATGTCATGTCAAAACCAACTTTACAATGTCGGTGTGGGGGGTGGAGGGGGGTATAATTGGGTGGGGGGAGGGGGGAGGCTGGGAAGGGAGGTGAAGGGTAAACAAAGAGGAGGCTGCAATGCTTGGTAAGAAATGTATGCATTATCCTGCCCATGTAATTGTAGCCCCTCTGTACAGTATGTTCTCAAATAAAATAAAATTAATTAAAAAAATGAACCTTTGCAAGCTAACATCTCAATTGATAGACATATACCTTCAGTCAGAATATATGTATGGATATATCCAAAAATAGGAAGAAAGTAATACCACAGAGCATAAACAGTTCAACTTGATCAAAGTATTGGTCCCAGCTAATACACCAGAATGCTGCTTCCTTACCTCCCTTCCGTGTATTCTCTGGACATGGTTATAATGTGTATGGCTTGGAAGTGAACTAAAGATAACTGGTGCTGCGTAGAAGAACCTTATTTTTTATTATGGAAGCTTGCCATTTTTATAACATGGTAATTGGATTTAACACAATCAAAGTACCATAGTAACTGATCTCCCCTTCCTGGATGAATGAGCAAATATTAATGATTAAATATTAATAACAGCATCCTTGTACATATCGAAATGACACTGCCTGGCTGCTTTGGCATCTCCCTCTATGGAGCTCTCACCATTCAAACATAACAGATTTGGTAAAATATTGTTAGGTTGAGATTTACTTGCCTTCATTCAGTCATCCAGTGATTGTGGGATATGTTTTTTGTTTTGTTGTTTTGATTTATTTCCCTTCCTGCTCCCGTGCCTCTATTTTCAAATGATTTATAGCTGAAGATCAATAAGAGGATGAGTACTTAGAACTGTCCCACTGATGGAAGGAAATATTCATGTGAATGTACACACAAAACACAAAACCCTTAATCCTCCTTTTGGTTCCTTCAGAGAGAAGGCTGTTGGGAACATACTTGCCTTGAAAGGGGCCATCTGGCCATGGTACCTGGACTGACAGGGACCCAGAAGATGGAGGACTAGGAGGTGAAGAACAATAAGCCTTTGGGCAGGGAATTTTTGTAGCACCTAGAAGCTGTGTTCAAGCCCCAGCACTAGAAGAAGAAAGAGGTAAAGAAAAGGAAGAGGAAAAAACAAGGACCTAGTGTTTGAGTGCATTTACATATTACCTATGCCTCATGGGTAAAGGTGATATGAGTCTGTAACGCCAGATGTGGCCCATTCTAACTTCCTGTCTTCACAATAAACCTCTTCTCAGGTGCCAGAGAATTATGCCCCTTCCAGGTGAATAGTTAGAGTTCCTTTCTTCTAGTCTAAATTGTGGGGCATGGGAACTCTAACCTGCTAGGCTTAACCCCGACAGAGCACAGATGAGCATAGTACGTGGAGAGAGACATACTTGACAGCCCTGTTTCCAGTTAAGTGTGCCCAACCCCTCTCCTTGATCCCCTCTGCTAGGCTCCTTGTCCCATACTTCCCCCTCATCAGCCCACCTCCCGCCCCCACCTGCTGGCCCATGGTCACCCCGTGTTTCCTAAGCCCACCACCATGCTATGTGCCCTACTACCACTTTTGGATTGGACTGCTTCTTGAGGCCAGATACCCCCTCATAGCTGCATCCATTCTCCTGACCCAATCATCTCACAGCCAAACTTTTACCTCCACCCCACCTTTCTGGCCCCACCCCTTCCGGCCCCACCCCTTCTGGCCCCACTGCTTTCTCTTCACTGCCTGGCCCAGTCCTTCCCGTAGAAACACTTGCGTGGGATGGGAAATGTGTACTTGCCCAGCACTAACTACACAATGCTAGTTGCCAGAATATTCTGAACATGAGCTATAGCTGCCACAGAGAAGGAAGGCCCATGTCAGAGTCAGTCCCTCCTACCTGCCTGGCTAAGGCCTGGACAGCCCCAGGGCTCTCTGTTTTACCTGAGTTCACTGGCAGTTGCAGGGATGGAGATGCAGACATTGCCTCAATCTCCTCACCCAGTGCTGCATCTTCCTGAGGGATCTTCAGCTTCACTATCTGGATCTCCATCCTTCTACTGAGTGTGGGCCCAGCCACAGATAATATCCCATGAGGACTGTGATTTGATGTTACAGAGCCCCCTCTCCTAACCCACTCTCTTTTTCATTTTCTTCTCTGCTCCCCTGTGGGAGCCTCCCATCTAAGCTCAGTTTCAACTGAAGTTTGCCCATACACTCTTCCTGGGCCCCAATATCCCCTGCCAGGTTCCCCCTTCCACCACCACCAGGCCCACCCACATCCTATGCTCTTCATCACACTGCCCACCCATACCCCATTCTCTGGCCCTCCATTGTCCCACAAACTTTCGTTGGGTTAGAGATGTGTGGACCCAGTTGCCAAAGACAACCCTAGAAAACCCAGTTCCATTGTAATAGCGCCTCACTCCCACCAATCTCCTCTTCCCCACACCTGTTGTTCTGAACCTCACCCTAATCCCGGCCCTGCCCCTCTCAGTGTAAGAAGTTTCATGGGTGAGGGAATGTAGCTCCTTCATTGATGGAAGATAGGAGCTTAGAGTTCACCCCATCCCCTCATGGTCATGGTCACAGTAGTCACGGTTTCTATGAAGCAACTGATGGAGGGATTGGAGCTGAGGAAGCTGCCACCTTTCCCACCTCTGCATCTGTTCAGGGACGTGGTCCTCCAGGGCCTCTTAGGCTTCACCAGCCAGCCAACTTCCAATTAAAAGGTCAGTGTGGAGTCAACTGCTGGAGCCATCACCAAAGACCCAGATTCAATGTAAGTGAGTGTTCTCCTCTCTCCCCCCTCCATTGCCCTTTACTCCATTCTCTCCTGTGCCCCCCAGCAGGAGCCATCCCTGGGACAGGGTTCTTAAATGTTAAGTGGGCTGAACCCTTCTTCTTCTCTTCCTTTCTATTGCTAGGTTCTCCACCCATGTCCCTCTTCCTCACTACCCCCTACCACCCCCTTCCTCACCCCATGCTTCCCCTTCCCCCAACCAATTGTTTCCCCTGCCCACCCCAAACCATGCTTCCTCACCCTAGGGGCTCCCCTATCCTTTACTTTCCCCACACCATCCCCCATCCCTTGCTTCCCCTGCCACCCATTCCCACCTGACCCCCATCCCTGCCCCTCCTGAGTGAAGGGATGTGTGTGGCATGCACATAGGTAGGCGATGCAATTGGACTGAACCAAGGTAAAACAGTCATTGGAGAAGGAAATCAGGGAATCAGAGTCTTCCCTGTCCACCATTCCACCTTGTAGCATGCTTAGTTGCTCAGTTCCACCGCATCTGCTGGTACTGGAGTTAATGTTGCTGCCTTTTCAACAACACCATGGGGTACCACCACTTTACTGATCAGTGTGGGCCCATCTGCAGGAGCCATCACTGAACAGCCCTGGATCAAGGTAAATGGGACCTAATTCATCCCAGCTTTTCCCTTCTCCCTGCCCACCCTTATCCCCACTCACTTCAGACCCTGGTGTCCCGCCCACTCTTCCCCTCCCTGTCCACCTCCTGGCTCAACCCCTCCTGTGAGAACATGATTGGGTGAGGGGATATGTGTGTGTGTCAACTCACAACACACAGAAGTGGTACCAGACTGGTCTGAACCCAGTTGTGAAGGCCACAGACTCTGGATAAATTCATATTAATATTACTGAAATTTATATCACAATATAAGCAACATAGGTATTTTAAGGAATTGATCATTAAAGCCTTAGATACCTAATGGATGAAGAATGGAGTGTGCTCCACCTCCACTCCCAGCAATGGCTTGTAGAGCTCCAGGGTTCCTTGTTTTCTCCATTTCCACTGGCATTTATGGGACTGGAGATGCAGTCCTTGCCTCCTTCTCTCAACAGATTTTATGCCTGCCACAGCCACTTGGTAAGCCTCAGGGATCTTCAGCTATACTATATGAACTTCCTGCTCAGTGTGCACCCACCTGTGACAGCCATCCTCAGAGGACCCCACGAGGTAAGTGAGACCCCTGTCCTTGATTCTTTGTTTTTCCATTTTTACCTCTGACCCTTGTGGCAGCCATTCCAGGACAGCCCTGTTTTGAGATGATTCGGTCCCACCCTCTCTCCCAAACTCCCATACCATCTGCCAGGCCTCCCTTCCACCAGTTTGAGCTGGACATTTGCTATAGCAGGTGCCAGAGAAAGAAGGCTGAGGATGGGATCTTCCCCACCTCCTCTCTTGGCTATGGCCTGTTTAGCTGAAGGTTATGGGGGTTATGTGTATTCACAATATGTTATTGGCTGCTTCATGCCAATTCACAATACCCTGAATACAGTATCCTCAAACTTGACATTCAAGTCAAACTCCATGAATTTATCCTACTATTCCAAATTACTAAAATTTACTGGACCTAGAAACCAAAAAAATAAAATCCACCTTGTTGTTTTAGTAGCAATAGACATCATGAAAATAGATTTCCAGCTTTTGCTGGGTAGTTGGAGATAAGAATTTCAATCACTTTCCTACTCAGGCTAGCTTTGAGTTGTGATCCTCATATGTCAACTTTCTGATTAGCTAGTAATACACACATAAACCAATAACCAATGGCTCATTTGGAAACTATAATTTTCTCTTTCTCCCATCAATGATTTATTTATTTATTTATTTTATTATTGTGAAAATATCATACAGTGGGGTTACAATTATATGGGCAAGATAGTGAGTACATTTCTTATCAAGCATTTCTGCTTCCTCCTGTGTTTCTCCATACCATCCCTTCCCCTCTCCACCGCCACACTCCCAAACCTCCACACCCCCCTACCACCAGTCCTCGACCTCTCATCCCCCACCGCACCAAAGTCATAAAGTTCATTTTTCAAAATAACGTGTTGTACATCTCATTGTTGTAATAGGTTCACCTGTAACCCTATTCAAACAATTTGTTTTTTCCCTTCACAAATTATATCAACATCAAATACAGAGATATCAGGGCTTATAACATGGGGGAGGTACATACAAAGCAACAAATAAATCATCTTATAAAAATGTTAGAAAAACTAGCAAGAAATAAAAATCATTTGCGTCCTTATCTTGGGGTTAATTTCACCTAACAACTTATCTGACCATTTCTGCTTGTCTCAGACATATACTAGTTATTGCAATTAAGGGAAACCATGGGACCTGTGTTTCTTTGGGCCTGGCTTACTTCACTTAATATAATTTATTCCAAGTCTTTCCATGTACTAACAAATGGGGCACTGCATTCTTTCTGATGGAGGCATAGAATTCCATTGTATAACGGGAAACAAAGGAGGAGGCAATAATGCTTGATAAGAAATGTACTCATTACCTTGCCCATGTACTTGTAACCCCTCTGTACGGTATTTTCACAATAAAAAAAATAAAAAGAATAAAAAAAGACTTACAGAGAAACTTGTCTGAAGAGGAAAGTAGGATGGCCAATAGACACATTTAGAAATGCTCAACATCCCTAGCCATAAAAGAAATGAAAATCAAAGCAACATTGACAATCCACCTAACCCCAATCACAATGGCTATAATCAAGAACTCAAAAACAATAGATGCTGGAGGGGATTTGGACCAAAGAAACCCTACTGCATTGTTGGTGGGAGTGTAAACTTGTTCAACCACTTTGGAAAGCAGTATGGAGGTTCCTCCAAAGACTTCACATAGAGCTACCCTATGACCCAGCAATCCCACTTTTGGGCATTTACCCAAATGATCACATCCAAGACCATACTAAAGCTACCAGCACAGCTATGTTTATTGCACCATTATTTACCATATCTAAGATATGGAACCAACCTAGATGCCCTTCAGTAGATGAATGGATAAATCACACTTTTGCATGTAATTTATCATCTTAAGGAGAGTCTGCTTCTACATCTTTCATCCTATATGACAAACCCTTATTTTTTGTTTCTCTGTTTGCTGAATAAACGTATTCCTGAAAATAGGATACTCACAGCAAATCTGGGTTTAAATTCCACTTTTTACATTTCAAATATAATAAAAACTTTGTTTTTACTAGTCATTTTCTAAAACTGAGTGATGTTCGTGCACACTGATATTTTGGTGCCTTTAAGTAAATTGAGACTTGATGTGGTAGTTTTCGTGTCTAATTGACTTATCCATTAGATTATTCATTTATAAACATGTGCATTGCAGTTTTTATTCATTTATTTATTTATTTTGTTGGTCTTGGGGCTTGAACTATGGGCTTGGGTGCTATCCCTCACCTCTTCAGCTCAATGAGAACTCACTGCTGCTTGAGCCACAGCACGATTTCCGGCTTTCTAGTGGTTTATTGGAGATAAGCGTCTCACAGACTCTCCTACCCAGGATGGCTTTGATCTCAGCCTATTGAGTACCTAAGATTACAGGCGTGATCAACTTACACTCGGCTTTTTAAAATTTATTTGTATAAAATAGTCCCCAAGGATTTACTTCAAATTGATAATGGGAGAGTTTTTCTTCCTGTTCCAAACGTTATATTTATTTCAGGAAAAGCACTAGAAATACATGTTGTTTACTTGAGCAACATAAAAGATGGAAACATATTTCTAAAGAGAATGGATTTATTGATTAAAACATAGAAAAGAGTAAAATTATCAGGTTTCTAGCTTGGTACTACATAAATTTGATGAGAATGTAGCTCATGATGAGAATCAGAGATAAATTCATATTAATATTACAGAGATTTACATCACAATATGAGCAATATAGGTCTATTAAGGAATTGGTCATTCAAAGCCCTAGATACCTAATGGATGAAGAATGGAATTCAAACAAGTAGAGGTAAGCAAATTAACATGCAGCTATTATGACTGTATAATACAAATATGAAAGAAATGGAGCTTTTTCCTTTCTGAAGAAGAAAGTTTAGCAAGTAAGTTCAATGTAAGGCATCACTTGAAATGAATCTAAAGTCTTTTACTCCAAGATATCCAGAGTACTCTACTCATCTTCTGAAAAGTAAATAAGTTATTATATTAATTACCTTTGCTTAATATTAATTTACTTGTAGCAAATAGGTTAAAATGTCTGTTCTCTTTCTTTCAATGTAGTAACATACATTTCATATTCTTTCTCTCTTCATACAAGCCTGACATCACTATTTCAAAGTAACACAAACAGAAAAACAAAAATCACCTGGCACAATAATCACAAATCCTAAATTATGTGAAAAAACCTATAATATAAAAATTAAGGGGCTGGGAAGGTGGCTCAGTGGTAGAGTGCTTATCTTGCATTCCTGAGGCCCTGGGTTTGAATACTCAGCACCACATAAGCAAAAAGAAAAAAGCCAGAAGTGGCAATGTGGCTCAAGTTATAGAGCACTAGCCTTGAGCTGAAGAGCTGATGGACAGTGCCCAGGCCTAGAGTTCAGGCCCCACGACTGGAACCCCCCCCCCAAAATGAAACCTGGTGGTTCCGTGAAGATGGACGAGAAGCTGGAGGCTAAACAAGCTCTCACATAGAAAGCAGTTTTAGTGTTCCTGTGAACAGTCCTAGGCCAAAGAATTACACTAAGTGTGCCACCATAGTACAGAGAGTTTGGCTAGAGAGGGAAAATGCAGGCAAGGAGACAGATCTGAGCACTTGCCAGCAGTCATGGGTGAAGAAGCAGTGGTGGCAACCATACTCGTCATACCTACAATACAGAAAGTCCCGGACAAAGGTGCCAGATAGAGCGAGCAAGTGCATTCTACACAATATCAGCAAGAACTGACAAGCAGCAGATATCTTCATCCTGCAGATAGCAGACCAGAGATTACCCAGGAACCAAGACTCCGGGTGTGAGTAGAACCCTGACATCCTTACTCCTTCTCAGGGAGCAGAAGAGGGAAGGCCACTCCTCCAGCGCCACAACTTAAGATCTCCATCTTTTTGTGTGTGTGAGAATACCATACAGAGGAGTTACAATTACATGGGCAAGATAATGAGTACATTTCTTATCAAGCATTGTTGTCTCCTTTTGTTTCCCCTTACCATCCCTTCCCATACTCTTCCCCCCCCCCAACGTTCCCCTTAACACCTACCGAAGTTGTTAAGTTCGTTTTTTGACATAACAACTTGTACATCTCATTGTTGCAATGGGTCCACCTGCATGCATAGCTAAACAATTTGTTTTTACCCTTCTCCTCCACAAATTATACCAACATCAAATACAGTGAAAGCATAGGTTATAGTATGGGGGAGGGACATACAAAACAACAAAGAAATCATCTTATAAATATGTTAGAAACATTTGCATGAAAGAAAAAAAACATTTGAATAGTTATCTTGGGGTTCATTTCTGTAACATCAACTTATCTGAACTTTTCTGCTTGACTCAGACATATACTAGATATTGCAAATAAGGGAAACCATGGGACCTATGCTTCTTTGGGCCTGGCTTACTTCACTTAATATAATTTTTTCCAAATCTTTCCATTTCCTAACAAATGGGGTAATATCATTCTTTCTGATGGAGGCATAGAATTCCATTATGGATATATAACACATTTTCTAGATCCATTCATCTACTGAGGTGCATCTAGGTTGGTTTCATACCTTAGCTGTGGTAAATAATGCTGCAATAAACACAGTCATGCTGGTAGCTTTACTGTAGTCTTGTTTGTGATCATTTGGGTAAATGCCCAAAAGTGGGATTGCTGGATCATAGGGGAGCTCTATGTGGAGTCTTCTGAGGAACCTCAATACTACTTTCCAAAGTGGTTGACCAAGTTTACACTCCCACCCACAATGGAGTATGGTTCCCTTCTGTCCACATCCCCTTCAGCATCTGTTGTTATTAGAGTTCTTGATTATAGCCATTCTAACTGGGGTGAGGTGGTATCTCAATGTTGTTTTGATTTGCATTTCTTTTTTGGCTAGAGAGGTTGAATATTTCTTCATGTGTCTACTGGCCATCCTTCTTTCCTCTTCAGAGAAGTTTCTCTTTAAGTCTTTTCTGTATGCCAAAAATGAGAGAAGTGTTGCTGAAATCAGGAAAACAATTACATTCAGAATAGCAACAAAAAAATGAAATACCAAGGAATTAACTTAACCAAAGAAGTGAAGGACCTCTATGATGAAAACTTTAAAAACCTGAAAAAGGAATTCAAAACAGAACTTAGGAATTGGCAAAAACTCCCATGCTTGTTCCTGGATTGGAAAAATCAACATTGTGAAAATGGCAATACTTCCCAAGGCTATCTACAAATTCAGTGCAATACCTGTCAATATTCCAGCCGCATTCTTCAAGGAAATAGAAGAAGCAATCCAAAAATTCATATGTTACAATAAAAGACCCTGAATAGCAAAAACAATCCTTAACAGAAAGAACAGTGCTGGAGGAATATCAATACCAAATATCAAACTCGAACAATGGAATAGAATTGAAAACCTAAAAATGAACCTAAAGACCTATAGCTATCTAATCTTCAATAAGGGAGCTAAAAAAAAATAGAATAGAAGAAAGACAGCCTCATCAGTAAATTGTGCTTGCAAAATTGGTTAACTACTTTTAGAAAACTAAAGCTAGATCCTTATATATCACCCTGCTCCAGAATCAACTCCAAATGGATCAATGTCAAAGCAGATACTCTGAAAACATTACTGAATGGAATGGGAGAAACCCTAGGTCTCCTTGGCACAGGCTGAAATTTTCTTAATAGAGACCCAGAAACACAACAAATCAAAGAAAGGTTGGACAAATGGGATTGTTTCATATGTAAAACATACCTGGAACTTAAAAAACCAAATCCCCCAAAAACAAATCTTCAAAGAAACAAGATCTCCATCTTGATGGAAATCTAGCTAGCTGTCCGGCTGAGCAGCTAGCTTCAACTCAGGCCTTGGAAGAAAATAAAAGGGTCATTTAGCAAGTCACAGGAACCTGACCTGACCTGCCATGATCAGCTCCACCTAGGGGAAAGAAACCAAGCCCAGGCAGTAGAAGCTCTTCCCCCTCAGGAGTCGCTTTCTTCACTGTGTAAACAGAGCCAGAGGCTGCCCCTCCCTACAGCATATTAGACAATTAAAGGAAATTCAGTAAACATAAACCCTGACAATGGCTCCAGGCTGGGCTTTGTGAGTGTCTCAGAAGCTCGCCCCCCAAGGAAAACCTATAGCTTGCTGAAAGGCCTCAACTCTACCCAGAACCAAGCCTAATCACAGCATCTCCCAACTAGAGGAGAGAGCCATCTTCTTGTTTTGTGATACTCAAAGCAGATCTCCCTCCCACTGAACTAGCCTGGGAGGAGGATTACAAAATCCTGGGTAAAGCAGAGCATTTTTCTGCCTGCTCAGACAAACTGACTTAAGAAACCAATCAAAGCACGTGGAAACCAACCACCATAGCAGACCAGAGACTCAACCAAGAGAGTTGATACAGACAAAAGTGAGAAACAGGATCTTCCCCTCCACCTCCCCCGATAAAAAAACAAATCAAAGAACTATTTTTTACCTATTTTTAATTTTTAATTTTTTAAAAATGGTTTTCTATTAATCTTTTATTTTTCCTCTTAAAATTTTTATTTAGGTGTATATGTATGTGTGCTGTTTTTGTCTCTACTGACCTTTCCGTCCTTTTTTTTCTTTCTCATTTTCTTCATTTTTCTTCTCTTTTGTCCTTTTGTGCACTACTTAATTGCTGTTCTGCTCATCCTCAGATATATCCGTCGTCAATTATTACACCTTATCTACCATACTGTACACACTTAATACAGAAATTTATTACTGAATTCAAATACTCTCAGGCTTAAATTACTTAGTAGCAGTATTATATCTTTATGCCTATATATTTTTTTAAGAATGAGATGTACAAGTCATTATGTGGAAAAAGGAACTTTAGAATTTTGGTGGGTGGAAGGTTTGGGTGGGGGGGTGGGAGGAGGATGGGAAGGGATGGGAATGGGAAACAAAGAAGGAGGCTACAATGCTTGATAAGAAATGTACTCATTATCTTGCCCATGTAATTGTAACCCCTCTGTACAGTATTTTCACAATAAAAAAAATAAAAAAAGAATTTTTATTTTTTAGTTTTTCAAGTGTCCTTTTAATCCCACCCCTCCTCTCATCCTATCCTCATTCTCTCAATTTCACCTTTAAAATTAGATAATCTTCAAGTTTCAATTTTTAAATTAATTTTTTGTTTTTCCATTTTTTCTCGTCTCTTTTTTTTCTCTCTCCTATCATTCTGTCCAGCATATTTCCCTCTTTGAGATTTGGACTTGGTTAATTTCACTCTCTTTGGCATTTCCCGATCCATTTAATCCTAATTTTCACCATATTTCTCCCTAAACATAATAATTTCTGGTTTGCCAAATTCTTCCTTGCTGCTCTTAGCCCATTAATCCATAGTTGTTTGATGTTGAATAGATTTTATCTGTTAAACTAGATTGTATCTGCAGCCTTTTCACTGTGCAACTATAGGACTCTGGTTGATGCTTGCCTTAAAATAGTTTTCTAGCACAAAATTGGTGTTACTTTCATACCAAATGGGCAGAAAAATCCGGAAAAATGGCAAATCCGGGTATCTCCACTCCCACTCATGGTAATCAGGTGACAGAACAAATAATGAATAATCCAGAGGAGAGTTCCCAAAAAGCTGTACAAACAATACTGGTAAAGATGGTGAATGTAAAGATCGAAAACCTTCAAAGACTGAGTGTGAGCCTGATAGGGAGAGAGAGGATGCAAACCAAAGATCAAAACAGCAATCTATTAAGTGTGAGGAAGCTACTCAATGAGTAATTCAGGAATTGCATGAGCAGGTTGAGAACACTCAAAGAGAAATAAATGAATTGTGTAAGCAAGCTGAGAACAGTCAAAGTGATAGATAAGGATTGCGTGAGCAGGCTGAGAACAGACAAAAAGAACTATAGGAATTGCTTGAACATGAGGAAGCTAATCAAAGAGTAATACAGGAATTGCGAGAGCGGGATGAGAATAGACAAAGATCGATAGAGGAATTCATGTAATACATAAGCAGACAACTGAAAAAATTCAGGGAGACCACAAAAAGAATGGTTAATGGAGCCACACAGAAGGAATAAAAGTCCGAGGAAACCATAAACAATCAACTAAGTGATTTGAGAATAAACACGGAACACCAAAGTAAAGAAGTAAAAAAAATATACAAGATCTAAAAAAAGCTCCAACAAAGAATTGGAAGCCATCAAAACTAAAGCCATTTCCTCTTAACTCTAGAACAAAACAAGGATGTCCACTCTCTCCACTTCTCTTCAATGAAGAATTAGAATGTCTAGCTACAACAATAAGACAAGATGCAAACATAAAGGGTATCCAAATAGAGAAAGAAGAAGTAAAACTCTCCCTCTTTGCAGATGACATGATCTTGTATTTAAAAAATCCCATAGACTCCACTCCCAAATTACTCAAGCTGATTCAAACTTTGGCAAAGGAGCAGAGTGTAAAATTGACCTCCAAAAATCAATGGCTTTTCTGTATGCCAACAATGAGAAAAGTGGGGCTGAAATTAGGAAAACACCTCCATTTGTAATAGCCCCACAAAAAATAAAACACCTAGTAATTAACTTAACTAAAGAAGTGAAGGACCTCTATGATGAAAACTTTAAAAGCTTGAAAAAGGATATCAAACCTGAACTAAGAAAATGGCAAAAACTCCTATGCTCCTGGATTAGAAAGATCAACATCGTGAAAATGGAAATACTTCCCAAGGCTATCTACAAATTCAATGCGATACCTATCAAAATTCCAAACTCATTCTTCAAGGAAATAGAAGAGACAATCCAAAAATTCATATGGAACAATAAAAGACCCCGAATAGCAAAAACGCTCCTCAACGGAAAGAACACTGCTGGAGGAATATCAATACCAAATTTCAAACTCTACTATAAAGCCATAGAAACCAAAATAGCTTGGTACTGGCACAAGAACAGACCTCAGGACCAATGGAATAGAATTGAAAACCCAGAAATGAACCTACAGATATATAGCCATCTAATCTTCGATAAGGGAGCTCAAAAAATAGAATGGTTCAGTAAATGGTTCTGGCAAAATTGGTTAATTACTTGTAGAAAACTAAAGCTAGATCCTTATATATCACCCTGCACCAAAATCAACTCCAAAATGGATCAAAGACATCAGAGTCAAAGCAGACACTCTGAGAACATTACAGGATGGAATAGGAGAAACCCTAGGTCTTGTTGGCACAGGCTGAAATTTTCTTAATAAAGACCCGGAAACACGACAAATCAAAGAAAGGTTGGACAAATGGGATTGCTTGAAGTTGCAGAGTTTCTGCATGGCAAATGACATAGCTAGAAGATCAATAGAAAGCCCACGTAGAAAATCTTCACTAGCCATAAAACGGACTAGGGTCTCATATCTAAAATGTACTTGGAACTCATAATATTAAACTCCCCAACAGGAAATCCTCAAAGAAACAACTCCCCAATAAATAAGTGGTCTAAAGACTTAAAGAGTTCTTGTTTATAGCTATTCTAACTGGGGTGAGGTGGTATCTCAATGTTGTTTTGTTTTCCATTTCTTTTACAGCTAGAGAGGGTGAGCATTTCTTCATGTGTCTATTGGTCATTCTTCTTTCTTCTTCAGAGAACTTTCTCTTCAAGTCTTTAGCCCACTTATTTACTGGGAAGTTGTTTCTTTGATGATTTGTTATTGGGGGATTTAATTTTTTTAGTTGCAAGTATATTTTATATATGAGACCCTTGTCCGTTGTATGGCTAGTGAAGATCTTCTCCCTATCTGTGGGCTTTCTATTGATCTTGCTAGCTATGTCCTTTGCTATGCAGAAGCTCTGCAACTTCATGCAATCCCATTTGCCCAACCTTTCTTTGATTTGTTGTTTCCGGGACTCAATTAAGAAAATTTCGGATGTGGTTCCGGGAAGATGGCGGAGGAGAAGCTGGAATCTGAACAAGCATTCGCATAGAAAGCAGTTTTAGAGTTCCAGTGAACAGTCCTAAGCCAGAGAATCACACCAAGTGTGCCATCACAGGACAGAGAGTTAGTCAAGAGAGGGGAAGCCAAGGAGACACATCTGAGCGCCTGCAGGGTCGCGGCGGTGACCACCGCCGCGGGGTCATACCTGAAACACAGAGAGTCTGGGACGAAGGAGCCAGACGCAGCGGACGAGCAGATTCTACTCAACACCAACAAGAACCGACAAGGAGCGGACATCTTCATCCTGCAGTTTGCAGACCAGAGACGACCCAGGATCCAAGACTCGGCGTGAGTGCAAGCCCGACGTCCTCACTCCTTCTCAGGGAGCAGAGGAGGGAAGGCCACCCCTCCCGCCCAGCACCGGTGATCTCCATCTTGGATACCGACAAAGCTCGGAGGAGCTGCTAGCTCCAGCTCAGGCCTTGGAACAAAATGAGTCATTTAGCAGGTCACAAGAACTTAACGGTGAAGTGAACTGCCAGACTCAGCTCCATCCAGGGAAAAGTCACCCAGCTCAGGCACCAGCCATTGGAGTGGCTTGCCTCACTGGGTAACCAGAGCCAGAGGCTGCCCCTCCCTCTAGCAGCCACCACACTCAATTGAAAAACAGAAACCCTGAGAATGGCTGCAGGCTGGGCGCTGTGAGCTTTATCACAAAATAGCCCCAGGGAAAAGCTATTGTTTGTTGAAAGGCCTCAACTCTACCCAGAACCTAGCCTCATCACCGCATCCCCCTCTTTTGTGATTCTCAAAGCAGATCACCCTCCCAGAAAACTAACCTGGGAGGGGGATCTCAAAATCTTGGGTAAAGCAAAGCATTTTTCTGCCTCTTCGAACAAACCGACTAAGAAACCAATCAAGCCACAGGACCTCAAGCTGACCAGAGACTCCAACAAGAGACTGGTTACAGACAAAAGGGAGATACAGGATTCTTCCCACACCTCCCCCCCCCAAAAAAAATCAAAAGACTTTTTTTTCTTTTTTTTTCTTCTTCTTCTTTTGTTTTTTTTGTTTGTTTTTTTGTTTTTTGTTACCTTATATATATATATACATAAATTTTTTTTCTCTTCTAAAACTTTTATTAATCTTTAATTTTTGCCTCTTCTGAAAAAATAATTGTTTTGCAGTAACGTTTTTTTTCTCTCCTCTTATAATTTTTATTTTAGGAATATGTGAATGAGCGTTTTCCTTTCTTTTCTTGTCTTCTTTCTTTCTTAATTATCTTTTTGTTTTTTGTCTAGCTCTACTGAACTTCTGATCTTTTCTTCTCCCCTTCCCATCCTTAAAGTTTTTCACATCTCCTCTATGTCCCTCCCTTTCTCTAAACATATTCACATTCCTCTCTAAATAGACGGTCTTTTAATCTCTTTAATAACATTAACTTTTACGTTTCTATTTTTTTTCTGGTCTCTTTTCATTCCCCTTTCCGTCTCTTCTTTTTCTCTCTCTCTCTACTTGCATCCTACCCAACCCATTTCCTGCATTGTGATTAGGACAGAGTTAACTCTCCCTGTGCCTCCCCACACCAATCTATTCCTATTTTTTACCCACATATCTCCCTAATCCTAATAATTTCTGGTTTTCCAAATTTTTTACTGCGGTTCGAAGTCCTTTAACATATAGTTGTTTGATGTTGAATAGATGTATCTGTTGAACTAGATTGTATCTGTATACTATTGACTGTACAAACGCAAACTTTGGTTGATGGTTGCCTTCAGATAGTGTTCTAGCACAAAACTGGTGCTATCTTCATCTCAAATGGGCAGAGTAAGCCAGAAAAACACAAGAAAAATGGCAAATTCGGGAATCTCAATTCCCAATCTTGATAATCAGGGATTAGAACAGATAAAGAATAATCCAGAGGAGAGTTCCCAAATAGCTCTACATTCACTACTAGCAAACATGATAAATGAGAAGTTTGACAATGTACAAAGGACTCTGTATGAGCGTAATAGGCAGAGAGAGGAGGCATCCCAGAAGTTTATATAGGAATATCATAAGCGGGAGGAAGCTACTCAAAAACTGATACAGGATTTGCGTGAACAACTTGAGAATACTCAAAGAGAAAGGGAGGAATGGTGTGAGCAGGCTGAGAACACTCAAAGAGAACTGCAGGAATCCCAGGAAAGGGAAGAAAGAGAAGGGCAGGAATCCCACAGACTGGAGGAAGCTATGCAAAGAGTAATTCAGGAATTGAGAGACCAGGTAGAGAATACACAAAGATGAAGTCAGGGAGACCACAAAAGGAATGCTGAATGGAACCCAACAGAAGGAATGGGAGTCCAAAGAAACCAAAACCAATCAATTAAGTGATTTGAGAACAAACACTGAACACCAAATTAAGGAAGTAAAGAAATTCATACAAGACCTAAAACAAAGCTTCAACAAAGAACTTGAAGCCATCAAAGTTGACCAATTAGAAGGAAAAGAGATAAAAAAACAAAGTAGAGAGTCTTGACAACAGGTTAGACCACGCAGAAGATCGAATCTCAGGGATTGAAGACAGCCTAGATATTATAGAGAAAGAACATACAACCATTCAAGACAAGTCCAAGAAATATGAGAGGTCTATCCAACACCTGGAAGACACCATCAGAAGGCCCAATCTAAGGATAATGGGTGTAGAGGAGCACCTAGAAACAGAAGTTAATGGTCTAGGAAATTTGTTTAACAGGATCCTAGCAGAGAACTTCCCAAACATGCAAAAAGATAGGCCTATTCAGATACAAGAAGCTTTTAGAACCCCAAATAGACCAGACCAGAATAGGATATCCCACCGTCACATTATAATCCACACAGGATCAAACCAGACCAAGGAAAAGATCCTTAAAGCTGTCAGGGAGAAAAGGTTAATCACCTATAAAGGGAAACCAATTAGAATTACCTCAGATTTCTCAGCAGAGACAATCAAAGCAAGAAGAGCCTGGAATGACCTATGCCATGCCCTAAAAACAAACAACTATCAACCAAGAATACTGTACCCAGCTAAACTCTCCTTCATAACTGAAGGCCAAATAAAAACCTTCCATAGCAAGAAAAATTGAAACAATACATCTCCACCAAACCAGCCCTACAAAAGATTCTTAAAGATGTCCTACACATAGAAAACCAACAAGAACGCAACAAAGGCCAAGAAACTGCACCCAAACTGAGAATCCAAGAACCTTAGGAAGAACCCAGTTTTCACAGCCCCCAAGAAGGTAGATAACATGGCAGGAACTCCAAATACCTCTCAGTCCTATCTCTTAACGTTAACGGACTGAACTCTCCAATTAAGCGACATAGAGTCTCTAGTTGGATTAAAAAACAAGACCCTTCTATCTGTTGCCTTCAGGAGTCACATCTTGCCCGTAAAAACAAACACATTTTCAATGTTAAAGGCTGGAACAAAATCTACTAAGCAAACGGCCCCCTTAAACAGGCGGGAGTTGCAATCCTAATATCAGATAAAATAGACTTCAAATTAAAATTCGTGAGAAGAGATACAGAAGGTAGCTACATACTAATTAAAGGATCTCTCCTTCAGGAGGATTTTACAATTCTAAATATCTATTCGCCAAAAAAAGGAGCACCCAAATTTATCAAAGAAACACTACTTTCCCTCAAATGCCATATAGATCCAAAGGCATTAATTGTTGGGAATTTTAACACAACACTCTCCCCCCAAGATAGATCAACTGGGCAAAAACTCAACAGAGAAATCGCAGATCTAAACAGCTTCATAGATCAACTAGACTTAACAGACATTTACCGAACATTTCACCCAGCTGCCTCAGAATACACGTTCTTCTCAGCAGCACATGGAACGTTTTCTCAAATAGACCACATTTTAGGCCACAAAGCAAACTTGTCTAAATTCAGAAACATTGAAGTTATACCTTGCATTCTCTCTGACCACAAGGGAATAAATTAGAACTCAACACCAAAAGCCACCAAGAAAGTCCGGTATCACATGGAGGCTGAACAACACACTGCTGAATCATGCATGGGTCATGGAAGAGATTAGAAAGGAAATTCAAATGTTCATGCTATTCAACAAAAATGAACACACAAATTACCAGCTCCTCTGGGACAGAGCAAAGGCAGTACTCAGAGGCAAGTTTATAGCTCTGAGCTCCTACATCAACAAATTGGAGAGATCGGAAACTAACAATTTAATGACACATCTAAACCTCCTTGAAAAAGAGCAGCAAGATAAACAAATTGGAGAGATCGGAAACTAACAATTTAATGACACATCTAAACCTCCTTGAAAAAGAGCAGCAAGATAAACCCCAATCCAGTAGACAGAAAGAAATAATCAAAATTAAATCAGAATTAAATGAATTAGAATCCAAAAAAACTATAGAAAGAATCAACAAAACAAAGAGTTGGATCTTCGAAAAACTTAACAAAATTGACAGACCCTTAGAAAACCTCATCAGAAAAAGGAGAGAACACACCCAAATTAATAAACTCAGAGATGGGAATGAAAACATCACCACGGAAACAACCAAGATTCAGAACATTATAAGGGAATACTTCTCAAAACTTTATGCTAATAAGTTTGAGAACTTGACAGAAATGGACCTTTTCCTAGCAAATATTGACATGCCAAAACTAAACCAAGATGAGTTAAACCAGCTTAACAGGCCCATATCAAGCATTGAAATAGAAACAGCAATAAGAGACCTCCCAGCTAAGAAAAGTCCAGGACCAGATGGTTTTACAGCGGAATTTTACAAGGCCTTCAAAGCAGAGCTCACACCAATACTCCTCCAACTCTTCAATGAAATTGAAAGAGAAAGCTCACTACCGAACACATGCTATGAAGCCATCATAACCCTAATCCCAAAACCAGGCAGGGACTCATCAAAGAAAGAGAACTATAGACCCATTTCTTTGATGAACATTGATGCAAAACTTCTCAACAAAATTTTGGCCAATCGACTTCAACAATTCATCCAAAAAATCATACACCATGATCAAACAGGATTCATTTCAGGGATGCAAAGCTGGTTCAATATACGCAAATCAATTAATATTATTCATCACATCAACAGGAGCAAGTATAAGAACCACATGGTTATCTCAATAGATGCAGAAAAAGCATTCGACAAGATCCAACACCCCTTCATGATGAAGGTTTTGAAAAATTAGGAATCCATGGAACAAACCTCAATACAATAAAGGCTGTATATGACAAACCTACAGCCAGCATTATACTCAATGGTGAAAAACTAAAGCCATTTCCTCTTAACTCAGGAAGAAAACAAGGATGCCCACTCTCTCCACTTCTCTTCAATCTAGTATTAGAATGCCTAGCTACAGCAATAAGACAAGATGCAGACATAAAGGGGATCCAAATAAGGAAAGAAGAAATAAAACTCTCTCTCTTTGCAGATGACATGATCTTGTATTTAAAGAATCCCATAGACTCCATTCCCAAATTACTCAAGCTGATTCAAACTTTGGCAAAGTAGCAGAGTGTAAAATTTACCTCCAAAAATCAATGGCTTTTCTGTATGCCAACAATGAGAAAAGTGGGGCTGAAAGTAGGAAAGCACCTCCATTTGTAATAGCCCCACAAAAAATAAAACACCTAGTAATTAACTTAACTAAAGAAGTGAAGGACCTCTACGATGAAAACTTTAAAATCTTGAAAAAGGAAATCAACACAGAACTTAAAAAATGGCAAAACCTCCCGTGCTCCTGGATTGGCAAGATTAACATCGTGAAAATGGCAATACTTCCCAAGGCTATCTACAAATTCAACGCGATACCTATCAAAATACCACCCTCATTCTTCAAGGAAATAGAAGAGGCAATCCAAAAATTCATATGGAACAATAAAAGACCCCGAATAGCAAAAACGCTACTCCACGGAAAGAACACTGCTGGAGGAATATCAATACCAAATTTCAAACTCTACTATAAAGCCATAGTAATCAAAACAGCTTGGTATTGGCATAAGAACAGCCCTCAGGACCAATGGAATAGAATTGAAAACCCAGAAATGAACCTACATACCTATAGCCATCTAATCTTCGATAAGGAAGCTAAAACAATAGAATGGAAGAAAGACAGCCTCTTCAGTAAATGGTGCTGGCAAATTTGGTTAACTACATGTAGAAAACTAAAGCTAGATCCTTATATATCACCCTGCACCAGAATCAACTCCAAATGGATCAAAGACCTTGAACTCAAAGCAGACACTCTGAAAACATTACAGGATGGAATAGGAGAAACACTACGTTTCCTTGGCTCAAGCCGAAATTTTCTGAATAGAGACCCGGAAGCACAACAAATCAAAGAAAGGTTGGACAAATGGGATTGCATAAGGTTGTAGAGCTTCTGCAGGGCAAATGACATAGCTATGAAGATCAATAGAAAGCCCACCGATTGGGAGAAGATCTTTACTAGCCATACAACGGACAAGGGTCTCATATCTAAAATATACTTGGAACTCAAAAAATTAAACCACCCAACAACAAATCCTCAAAGAAACAACTGCCCAATAAATAAGTGGGCGAAAAACTTAAAGAGAATCTTCTCTGAAGAAGAAAGAAGGATGGCCAATAGACACATGAAGAAATGTTCAACACCCCTAGCCATAAAAGAAATGCAAATCAAAACAACATTGAGATATCACCTCACTCCAGTTAGAACAGCAAAAATCAAGAACTCTAACAACAACAGATGCTGGAGGGGATGTGGACAGAAAGGAACCTTACTTCATTGTTGGTGGGAATGTAAACTTGTTCAACCACGTTGGAAAGCAGTATGGAGGTTCCTCAAAAGACTTCACATAGATCTCCCCTATGATCCAGCAATCCCACTTTTGGGTATTTGCCCAAATGTATACAAACAAGACCACACTAAAGCTACCAGCACACCTATGTTTATTGCAGCATTATTTACCATAGCTAAGATATGGAACCAACCCAGATGCCCCTCAGTAGATGAATGGATCAAGAAAATGTGGTATATATACACAATGGAATTCTATGCCTCCATCAGAAAGAATGACATTGCCCCATTTGTTAGGAAATGGAAAGGTTTGGAAAAAATTATATTAAGTGAAGTAAGCCAGGCCCAAAGAAACATAGGTCCCATGGTTTCCCTTATTTGCAATATCTAGTATAGGTATGAGTCAAGCGGAAAGGGTCAGATAATGTGATGTTAGGAAAATGAACCCTTAAATACGTATTTTAATGTTTTCGTTTCTTTCATGCATGTGTTTCTAACGCATTTATAAGATTATTTCTTTGTTGCTTTGTATGTCCCTCCCCCACAGTGTAACCCCCGCTTTCACTATATTTGATGTCAGTATAACATGTGGAGGAGATGGGGACAAACAAGTCGTTTAAGGATTCAGGTGGACCTGTTGCAACAATGAGAAGTACAAAATGTCATGTCAAAACCAGGTTTACGAGACCACCTGGCCCGCCTAATTGCGATCGCAACGATCCAGCACTCTCCACCCGAGCAGAGAGGTGCCATCCCGCCAAAGCCAATCGGCGCCAGCAGCCCGACAAAGGGTCCTGTCTTCAGATCACCTGCACACCCGATCACGATCGCAATGACCCAGCGGGGTCACTCGGGCCCCAGAGGTACCGAGAAGAAGCTGCCTGAGCGTGGACACTCTTGACCCGACAGCTTCAACAGAGGCAGAGACAGAAAAGAATCACACAGAGCCACCACCGCCCAACCCAGCCCGGATTGCAACAACAACTGTCGACCTACACCACACAGAAACAACTAGCTCCAGGGTGAGTACCCCACAGGGGAAGTGTATCCATCAATGGAGACCAGAGCTGGAGGGAATCCCCAGACCCTGACCTAGACTCCCAAACCCAGCACCCGGACCAAGGACTCACTAAAACTGGGAACTGTTTGAGAGCTCCACCAGCCCGTGGAGCACACTCAGCTGGCCAGGCTAGAGCAAGAGCACCCCTGGAAGGGAGCTTAAATGCCCAAGCCAGGAACAGCGCCCCTGGGTCAAGACTACCAACAGTAGAAGAAATTTGAACTGTGTCCCCCAGGCTGTATAACCCAGGTGGTATACACATCAGCACAGGCCTAACGAGTGCGCTCCAGGCTGCATAACCTAGGTGGTATACACATCAGCACAGGCCTAACAAGCGTGCTCCAGGCTGGGGCCGGAACCAGGCCCGGGGAACCGGCGCCTGAACAACACAACCAACTCCTCCCAGTTGAAGTAAAACGCTGAGCATACGCCTCAACAGAGGGGAGAAAACCAGGGAACAACACTCCCCCGGGAAGCACGCCTGTGACAACAAAAGACCTGGAGGCCCAGGAAAAGAGAAGCCCAAACCCCACCAACACTCCACCCATATACCCTAGACTGGGAATTGGGCAACACAGGCTGCCAGCACCTGATAGTAAGCAGGAGCTCAGACTGTTAAGGAGGCTCAGCAATAGATTGATAGTCTTGGATGTATGAGGCCCTGGATCTGATTCCTCAGCATCACAAAAGCAAAAAGGGTCAGAAGTGGTGCTGTGGCTCAAACGGTAGGGTGCCAGCCTTGAGCTGAAAAGCTGAGGGACAGCACTCAAACCTAGAGTTCAAGCCCACAACCAGCCCAAAACAAATAAACAAAAACACATCAGGAGCCCATAGCAGACTCCAGCATTTGGGAGAGTGCATCCAGAGCATCTGTTCTTCACAAGAGCACCCGTAGGAGCAAACACAAGCAGTCTAGGCTGCTCAACCCTTCCAAAGGTGGGAACTGCCAGCAATCTACAGCAGAGATCTGAGAATCCTAAGTAAGTCAGAATAGCAGCTGGAAATAGGCTCCCAACAGAACCCAGATCAGGCACAGACTCTCTCTACCAATACAGAATCAGCAACCAAGCAAAGACAGACACACCAAAACAAAATTGAAGAGCAGTCTCCTGAACCTCCATGCGAAAATCACAGAGAAAAATCACAAGGTTTACTACCACCCAGGACAGCAAGCTCACCTCAAAAGCCAGCAGCCACACAGGGGAGAGCCCCAGTGGGAGCAAAGCAGGAATGGAAGACAAAGGCTACTTCCAAGTGTTGCTGGAGGCAATGACTCAAGAAATAAAGCGAGAAATTGATCAGAAATTGAAAGAGCACAAGGATGAACTATCCAAAGTGATACAGGGTATCAAACAAGAGATGCATGCAAAAATAGAAGCTGCACAAACCTCAGTAAGAAGTGAGATAAAGGCCAAATTAGAGGTAATGCATACCTCATTGAGAGGTGAGATCAGTACTCTGAGAACCAACATTGAATCCATAAAGGGATCCATTTCCTCCATGCAAACCACAATAGAAGCCACTGTCAACAGAGTGAATGAAATGGAAGGTAGAGTGTCAGATACAGAAGACAGAATACACCAACTGGACCAAAAAGTGACAGATATGGAAAAATCACTCAAATTAAACCAAAGGGATATTCAAGAGCAAGCAGATAATGCTAAAAAATTTAACCTTCGCATAATTGGAGTGGACGAAGGTGAGGAATTCCAGAGCAAGGGAATGCAACACCTATTTAACAATATAATCAATGAAAATTTTCCCCACCTCAAAAACGACCATCTTAACTACATCACAAAAGCTTATCGAACACCCAACAAGCAAGACCCCAGGAGAAACACTTCTAGACACATTATAGTAAAAATGATAGATCTGAAAAATAAGGAAACAATCCTGCATGCAGCAAAAATGAAGAAGGAGCTATACTACAATGGGAAAAAAATAAGAATTACTGCAGATCTCTCCACACAAACAATGAATGCAAGAAAAGCCTGGGAAAGCACCATACGAGCCCTGAGAGCCAATAACTGCCAACCCAGACTGATCTACCCGGCAAAGCTAGCATTCACATTTGATGGAGAACTGAAAACTTTTAATAGCAAAGAAAAACTAAATGAATACATAAACATTAAGCCAGCATTACAAAGAATTCTAAGAGGGGGGACACAACCTGAAGAAAGCAGCCAGGAACTGGAGCCTGCCCCAAAAAGGCATTACACAAAGTCTAACAGAGCAAGCACAGGAGGAAAGGAAAAAAGAAAAACTTAGGAAAACGGAATGGCAGGGACAACAATGCATCTCTCTATACTTTCTCTTAATATAAATGGGCTGAATTCACCAATTAAAAGAAAACGAACTGAGGACTGGATAAGAAAACAAGACCTATCCATCTGTTGCCTTCAGGAGACCCACCTCTCAGCCAATCATACAAACAAACTCAGAGTGAAGGGGTGGAAAAGGATCTACCAATCAAAGGCCCCCAGTAAGAAAGCAGGTGTAGCTATCCTGATATCTGACAAAATAAACTTTTCATTAAAATCAGTACAGAAAGACAAGGATGGACACTACATATTAATAAAGGGAACAATCCAAGAGGAGGATATAACCATCATCAACTTATATGCCCCAAATATTGGTGCACCCAGATATGTCAAACAAATGCTCTCAAACTTACAGAATAAAATAGATCCCAATACGATAATACTAGGAGACTTTAACACACCACTCTCACCAAAGGACAGGTCTACCAACCAGAGGATTGGCAAAGAAGCTACCGAATTAAGAGAGGCCATACTTCAAGCGGAATTAACTGACATCTACCGAGTATTTCACCCTAAAACAACACAGTACACATTCTTCTCAGCAGCTCACGGAACTTTCTCCAAAATAGACCATATCATAGTTCATGCAAGGAACTTAAGCAAATACAAAGGGATCGACACAATCCCCTGTATCCTATCTGACCACAGTGGAATCAAGCTAGCTCTCAATAACAAAGCATACCGCAGAAATTTCTCTAATACATGGAAATTGAACAGCACACTCCTTAACAATGCCTGGATAACAGAAGAGATCAGAGAAGAAATAAAGCATTTCCTACAACTCAATGAAAATGAAAACACCTCACAAAGAAACTTGTGGGACACAGCAAAAGCAGTCCTGAGGGGCAAATTTATTGCCCTCAGTGCCCACATCAAGAGAACGGAGACAGACCAAGTAAATAATCTCATGTTGCAATTAAAACAGCTAGAAAAACAGGAAAAAATGGGACCTAAAGCTACTAGAAGAAGCCAGATAACCAAATTAAAAGCAGAGATTAACCAATTAGAAAATCAGAAAACCATAACCAAAATAAACCAAACAAAAAGCTGGTTATTTGAAAAAATAAACATAATTGATATCCCATTGGCTAGATTAATTAAAAAAAGAAGAGAGGAAACCCATATTAATAGGATTAGGGATGCCACGGGAAACATCACCACACGTACCCAAGATATCCAAACAATTCTAACAGACTACTTTCAAAAGCTATTCTCTCTAAAGGAAGAAAATCGGGCAGAAATGGATGCATTTTTAGAGAAATACAAGTTGCCCAAACTGAGCAAAGAAGAAGTTAACCAATTAAATAAGCCAATATCTTATAATGAGATACAGGAAGCTATCAAAAGTCTTCCAACAAAAAAAAGCCCAGGACCAGATGGATTCACAGCAGAATTCTATAAGACCTTTAAACAAGAACTAATACCCATACTCCTCAAGCTCTTCAGAGAAACAGAGAAGGAAGGAGCTATCCCAAACTCATTCTACGAAGCCAATATCACACTCATCCCCAAACCAGGCAAAGACCCAACCAGAAAGGAGAATTACAGGCCAATCTCCTTGATGAACACAGATGCAAAGATCCTTAACAAGATTCTAGGTAACAGAATCCAGAAACACATAAAAAAATAATTCACTATGACCAGGTAGGCTTCATCCCAGAGACACAGGGATGGTTTAACATACGTAAGTCAATAAATGTAATCCAACATATCAACAGAGCCAAGGTCAAGAATCACATGATTATCGCTACAGATGCAGAAAAGGCCTTTGACAAAATTCAACTTTCATTCATGCTAAAAGCTCTGGAGAAAATAGGAATAGAAGGAACATTTCTAAAAACAATAAAAGCCATTTATGACAGACCAATAGCCAATATTATACTTAATGGGGAAAAGCTACAACCAATTCTCCTAAAATCAGGAACAAGGCAAGGATGCCCACTGTCTCCACTCCTCTTCAATATAGTCCTAGAACCCTTAGCCAGGGCAATAAGGCAAGAAAAAGACATTAAAGGGATCCGCATAGGGAAAGAAGAAGTTAAACTATCCCTTTTTGCAGACGACATGATACTATACCTCCACGATCCCAAAAACTCCATCCCCAAACTCTTAGAAATCATAAATCACTTCGGCAAAATAGCAGGATACAAAATAAACCCACAAAAATCAGTTGCCTTCCTGTACACTGACAATGTACAAGAAGAGAGGGAAATAAAGGGATCAACCCCATTCACAATAACCTCCCGAAAAATAAAATATTTAGGAACTAACCTAACCAAAGATGTAAAAGAACTATTTAATGAGAACTATAAAAAGTTAAAGAAAGAAATTGCAGAAGACACTAGGAAATGGAAAGACCTCCCATGCTCCTGGATAGGCCGACTTAATATAGTAAAGATGGTAATACTTCCAAAACTAATATACAAATTCAACGCAATTCCTATTAAAATCCCAATGACATACATCACTGAAATACAGAAAACAGTCCAAAAATTCATATGGAACAACAAAAGACCTAGAATAGCCAAAACAATTCTAGGGGATAAAGACAATATGGGAGGGCTATCCATGCCGAACTTCAAACTCTACTACAGAGCTATAATAACAAAGACAGCATGGTACTGCCACAAAAACAGACCCGAAGACCAATGGAACAGAATAGAAGATCCAGAAATAAATCCACAGGCCTACAGCCAGCTGATATTCGACAAAGGAGCCAAAGACATACAATGGAAGAAACACAGCCTCTTCAACCGCTGGTGCTGGGAAAACTGGGCAGCCACATGCAGAAAACTAAAAGTGGACCCCAGCCTATCACCATGCACCAACATCAACTCAAAATGGATTAAAGACCTTAACATTAAACCTGAATCTCTGAAACTACTGCAGGACAGAGTAGGAGAGACACTTGAACTAATAGGCACAGGAAGGAACTTCCTGAACAGAGTCCCAGGGTCACAACAAATTGGAGAGAGACTTGACAAATGGGACTACCTTAAAATAAAAAGCTTCTGTACAGATAAACCTATTGCAACCAAGCTAGAAAGACAACCAACTAATTGGGAAAAAATATTTACCAGCAATATATCAGACAAGGGGTTAACATCCTGTATATACAGGGAACTCAAGAAACTAATCCCTCCCAAACCCAACAAACCAATTACTAAATGGACAAGGGAACTAAAGAGGGACTTCTCAAATGAAGAAATAAAAATGGCAAAGAAACACATGAGGAAATGTTCATCATCCCTGGTGGTGAAGGAAATGCAAATAAAGACAACCCTGAGATACCACCTTACCCCAGTCAGAATGTCCCACATCCACAAATCAGCCAACGACAAATGCTGGAGGAGATGTGGAGAACGAGGAACGCTATTACACTGCTGGTGGGAATGTACACTCATACAACCACTTTGGAAAGCAGTCTGGAGGGTCCTTAGAAAGCTAAAGATTGACCTCCCTTACGACCCAGTCATGCCACTTCTAGGCATCTACCCTGAACAACAGGAACCAATATACAAGGACACGTGCACCTCCATGTTTATTGCAGCACTGTTTGCAATAGCTAGGATATGGAAACAACCTAGATGCCCCACCACAGATGAATGGATCCAAAAATTGTGGTATCTATACACAATGGAATATTATGCAGCCATTAGAAATGACAAAATAATGGCATTTGCAGGGAAATGGATGGAGCTAGAAGGAATCATGTTGAGCGAGGTAAGCCAAGAATGAAGAGACAGACAGTACATGGTCTCCCTGATAAGTGGATGATGAATCCAAAATGTTAGGTGATATGACAAAACTAACAGGACTTAAGAAACAAAGAACTCCCACTCATCTGGTTGAACCACTACTAAATATCCCCATGCTGCTGATCACATATATGGTATATAACATATGAGCACCGTTATATATTACAGACTGTGATAGACAATTTGCTCCAGGAAAGTTAGAATGAACTTGTGACTTTAAATGAGCATCATTATTCCACAATACTGTGAATTTCCGGAAATTAAGTAATCACTTAATCACACTCAAAAAAAAAAAAAAAAAGAACCTTGGGGAAGGGAGGGAGGGAGGGGATGGTAGGGGGAAAACAATGGAGGGGGTAACAATGTTCAAGAGGAAGTGGAAGTGTCTCATTGCCTCACTCATGTAACTTTAACCTCTGTATAGTATCTTTACAATAAAAAAAATTAAAAAAAATTTAAAAAAAAGAATATATTCAAGAAATCAAAAAAAAACTAGGTTTACAATGTCGGTGTGGGGGGGGAGGGGGGTATGATTGGGTGGGGGGGAGGGGGGAGGCTGGGAAGGGAGGTGAAAGGTAAACAAAGGAGGAGGCTGCAATGCTTGGTAAGAAATGTATGCATTATCCTGCCCATGTAATTGTAACCCCTCTGTACAGTATGTTCACAAATAAAATAAAATTAAATTAAAAAAAAAAAGAAAATTTCGGCCTGAGCCAAGGAGACCTATGGTTTCTCCTTTTCCATCCTGTAATGTTTTCAGAGTGTCTTCTTTGACTCCGAGGTCTTTGATCCGTTTGGAGTTGATTCTAGTACAGGGTGATATATAAGGATCTAGCTTTAGTATTTGTGAATATACTGTACAGAGGGGTTACAATTACATCGGCAAGATAATGCATACATTTCTTACCAAGCATTGCAGCCTCCTCCTTTGTTTACCCTTCACCTCCCTTCCCAGCCTCATCCCTCCCTCCAATCCTTCCTTCCCCCCCCTCCCCCCCACCGTCATTGTAAAGCTCCTTTTTGACATGACAATTTGTACTTCTCATTGTTGCAACAGGTCCACCTGAATCCTTAAATGACTGTTTTTTCCCATCTCCTCCATAAGTTATACTGACATCAAATATATTGAAAGCAGGGGTTATACTGTGGTGGAGGGACATACAAAGCAACAAAGAAATAAACTTATAAATGCGTTAGAAACACATACATGAAAGAAAAAAAACATTAAAATACCTAAGGATTCATTTTCCTAACATCACATTATCTGACTTTTTCCGCTTGACTCATACATATACTAGATATTGCAAATAAGGGAAACCATGGGACCTGTGTTTCTTTGTGCCTGGCTTACTTCACTTAATGTAATTTTTTCCAAGTTTTTCCATTTCCTAACAAATGGGGCAATGTCATTCTTTCTGATGGAGGCATAGAATTCCATTGTGTATATATATCACATTTTCTTGATCCATTCATCTACTGAGGGGCATCTGGGTTGGTCCCAGATCTTAGCTATGGTAAATAATGCTGCAATAAACATAGTTGTGCTGGTAGCTTTAGTGTGGTCTTGTTTGTAAACATTTGGGTAAATGCCCAAAAGTGGGATTGCTGGGTCTTGTAATTTTCTAAATAAAAAATAATATGAGATTTGGAAGCCAGTGGCTGCTGCCTCTAATCCGCGCTACTCAGGAGGCTGATTTCTGAGGATTGCAGTTGGAAGCTAGACTGGACAAAGAAGTATGTGAGACTCTTGAGATTCTTATTTCCAATTAACCGTTAAAAAACCAGAGATGGAGTTGCAGTTCAAGGGGTAGAACTCTAGCTTTGAGTAAAAAGCTCAGGGACAAAACACAATCGCTGAGTTCTAGGCTCAGGATGGAACAAAAAAAGATAATATTATCTGCAAAAAAGATAATTACACTCCTTCCTATCAACACAGATATTGACATTTCTATTGTCAAATTGATTTTCCTTGCAAATCTAGTTCCTGCAACTTACAAGTGGTGACAGTAGATATGGTACCCTTGTTGCTGATTTTAGGAGAAAAGTATATGTGGTTTCACCATTAAGTAGGACACACACACACACACACACACACACACACACACACACACACACACACACACACTAGCTTAAATGTGAAAAAAAACAAGAATGATAAATGATTGGTGAGTTGAGAGATAACAAGGAATGTAAATTTGGAGGCAAATGAAATTGATATCTGTGATGGTTAATCTTGAGGATGAGCTTCAATGGGATTGATTTGATTTGGTTTAGATGCGCCCAGCTAATAATTAAAGCATAACTCTGGGTGTGTTTGGTGGGTTTCCATAACAGATTAACCGAAGCAGATATCCCTCCTGCACATGGGTGGCACCATCCGGTATGCTGGCTTTCCATACGGAGTTAATGAGGAGAAAAGAGAATCTTCCCATCGAAGCACTCCCTTTCCCTCTCTTACCCCTCTCCATGCTCCATGTCCTCCATGTTCTTCTCTGCCATTAATGCCTGAAATCTATGACACTGAGCAAAATAACTTCCTAGGATATTTCTGTCAAATATTTTGTCATAGCAAGAAAAAAATACATGGCTAACACACAACCGAATCTTCCACTTGTACTCCTTGTTTTATTGATTGACTGATTGATTTAGCCATACCTGGAACTGGAACTCATTGGTTGAGCACTGTCCCTGAGCCAAATTGTGCTCAATCAAGGGTAGTGTTCTACCCCTTGAGCAACAATGCCATTTCCAGCTTTTTTTGAGTACTTTATTAGACTTGAGAGTCTCAGAGACTTCTCTGCCCAGGCTGGGTTGAACCACCATCCACAGATCTTAGCCTTCTAAGTAGCTAGGATTACAGGCTTGAGCTGCTGGTGCCTGGCCACATTCTACCATTTCTTTTTCCTTCTTCTTGATTCTTCCTCCTGTCCCCTCCCAAACTTCCTCCTCCACACCATGCTAAATAAGTATAGGCTTTACTATTGAGCTGGACACCCAGCCATAGGCTGCCATCTTTACTCAATGAAATAAACAGCTGACATCAATGGGTTGCTGAGTATATGCTAGGCACCAACCCACCTTTTTCTTTGTGAACTTGGTAATAAACCTATGAGATAGGTAATCATTATCTTAGTCTTACAGACCAGGCTACTGGAACAAAACCAATGATTTGCCAGGGCCAAAAACACAAACCTTTAATCCCGGCCCAACAAACCTCTCAATCCAACTTCAGTAGTGAAGATGAGACTCAAACCCAGGCACTCTCTTCATTAGACAGAGCCTGTACTTAATCACACCTGTGGGTGTTTTTGATTCCTTGCTACAGGAATGTGAGGGTAGGGGATAACAAAGGCAACACACTAATGGAGTATTATTTGAGGGTGAGATTTGCCATTGTAAAGACCAGGATAAAAGACCCAGCTCCAGCATTTACTAACGTGTGACATCATAGACAAGTCATTTTAATTTGTTTGCCTCTGTTTTTATATCTGGAAAATGGAGATAATCAGAATGCCTTCCTTCATAAAGGAGCAGGTTCCCAGCAAGGTGTAATTGGCTCACACCTGAAATCCTAACTACTAAAGAGATTGAGATCAAGGTTCATGGCCAGTCTGAGCAGTAAAGTCTGTGATACTTTATTTCCAATTAATCACCAGAAAACCAAAAGTAGTGTAGTAATGGAAACTGGTAGAATGCTAGCCTTAAATAGAAGAACTCAGGTACAGAGCCTGGGACCCAAGTGCAAGCCTGACAACCAAAACCAACAACAACAAAAGAGCAAGTTCCAATCATTTCTTTAAGATAGTATAATAAGCTTTAAATCTGATGATTGAAGTTCAAATCCAGCCCAGACAGCTAAATCTGAAAGTTTTATCTCCAATTAACTTAAAAAGAGCCAGAAGTACAGATGTGGCTCAAATGATAGAGGGCCAATTACAGGTAGCCACCCACTGCCTTTGCTCCAACCTGTCATAAGCCCAGCACAAGTGGCTCAACAGCAGATATTTGTTGGTGGGAAACTGAAGGAGTGAACACTATAAGGGCCCTCGCCTCCTGCTATCTTTTCTTGTCCAGGCCCTCCCTGGCTGTATTGTTATCTATTCTCTCATCCTGGGAAAATAACCATAGCATAAAATGTATCATCTCAACCAGTTACAATTGTACACTTCAGTGGCTTTAAGTACATTCAAATTTTCATGCACCCTCTCTGATACCAACTTCTAGAACTTTCTCAGAATCCAACCTGAAATTAAGTACTTATTAAACAGCACCTTCCATCCATCCCTTTCCACAGTCTCAGGTAACCCACCATTCTACTTCCTGTCTCACAATTTGACTGTGGCAGATCTCCTGTGACTAGAGTCATGATATTCTAGTGATAGTGGTAGTAATGGTGTGTATGTGCATGTGCTTATATGTGTGCATGTGTGTGTGTGTTTGTGTGTTCATGCTCATGCACACACAGTTTTATTGCTTGTACTAGGTCCTGGGCACCATCCGTGGGTATTTTTGCTTAAGGCTAGCACTCTGCCACTGGTACCATAATTCCACATCAGTTTTTTGAGATAGTTAATTGGAGATGAGTCTCATAAAGCTTCAGTCCTCAGCTCTAAGCTTCCTGAATAGCTAGAATTACAGCCATGAGCGAACAACTCACGGCTAGAGATGGTGAATTTTAACACATTAATTCTGCTAGCATGTAGTGCCTCATGTTTTAGTCAAACATCAATGTAAATGTTGCTGTGAAAAGACTTTTGGAAGCAGGGGTTATACTGTGGGGAAGGGACATACAAAGCAACAAAGTAATCATCTTATAAAGCTGTTAGAAATAATCGCAAGGAAGAAAAAACATTTGAATCTTTATCTTGGGGTTCATTTCGCCTAACATCAATTTATCTGACCGTTTCTGCTTATGTCAGACATATACTATTTGTTGCATATAAGGGAACCCTTGGGACCTATGTTTCTTTGGGTCTGGCTTACTTCACTTAATATAATTTTTTCCAAGTCTTTCCATTTCCTAACAAATAAAAAACAAATTGTTTAAATAGGGATACAGGTGGACCCATTGCAACAATGAGATATAAAAGTCGTTATGGAGAAAAACAAACTTTACATCTTTGGAGGGAGGGGGGATTAAGGGTGGGTGGGTGGGAGATGGGAAGGGATGGTAAAGGGAAACAAAGGAAGAGGCAACAATGTTTGATAAGAAATGTATTCATTACCTAGCCCAAGTAATTGTAACCCCTCTGTACAGTATTTTCGCAATAAAAAAGGAAAGAAATTAAAAAATTTTTGGATGTGATTACCATTTTAATCACATGGGTAAATTTCAATAGATAAATTTAAATAATTTTAAACTTGGAGTAAAGAAGATTTATTATGGCCTGGGAATGTGGCTTAGTGTTAGAGTGCTAGCCTAGCATGCATGAATCTCTGGGTTTGATTCCTCAATACCGCATGAACAAAACCTAGAAGTTACTCTGTGGCTCAAGTGGTAGAGCACTGTCCTTGAGCAAAAGCAGCTCACTGACAGTGCGCAGGACCTGAGGTCAAGCCCCAGAACTGGCAAAAAACAAAAACATAACAAAACAAAGCAAAAAAAGATGATTACCCTTCCTAAATAGAATGGGCTTTGTCCAATGATTTGATGAATTTCAAAATTTGAGTATCCTCACTTAACTGCAGTATAGAAATTCTGAGTCTCCATCTACAGGCTGAATGATGCAAAAATTTTCTCTTGCTTGAGATATCAGGCCTGATATCCCCCAATCAACACATACATATATGTGTATACATACATGCATGTGTACATATGTGTGGACACATTTTATATATGTGTATATAGATATACACACATATACATATACACACAAGTTTATAGTGGGGAGGCTTGAACTCAGGGTTTAGACACTTTCCCTTAGCTTATTCTGCTTGAGACTAGTACTTACCTCTTGAGCCACACACACCTTCAGGTCCAGGTTTTTGTTGGTGTGTGGGAGATAGTCTTGGGTGAAGGTTATGAGCCTTTTTTTTTGTTTTTATTTTTTGGTGCCAGTACCAGAACTTGAACTCAAGATCTGGGCACTGTCCCTTAGATATTTCACTCAAAACTAACACTCTATAACTTGGGCTACAGCTCCATTGCAGGCATTTTAGTGGTTAATCGGAGATCATGGCTGTAAACCATGATCCTCAGACCTCAGCCTCCTGAGTAACTAAGATTACAAGCATGAGATACCAGCACCTGCCTCAGACAGTATTCTTATGTTTACTATTTGCATTTTGAGCTGTGTGGCTCTAGTCAGTGGCTTAATCTCTCTGAATACCATTTTCTGATATGTGAATGAAGTTTAAGAAAGAACATCAATAATAATAAATACTCCATGGGGTGGGTATGGACATTTGATGGGGTAAAAATAAAATAAATGAAACCTTCATGTCTCAATATAGGAGTTGTTAGTAATCAATATTTATTATTTGTCATTATTATTTGGCCTGACCTTGATTTGAGAAGCCTTATAAGGTGCAGGGCAGAGAAGAGAAGTCCCACTGCAGGCTCTTCCCTGCCCCATCTCACTGGCTTTCTTTGAGGTCACTAGAGGCCCCCAGCCTTGATAAATGTCCTAGCCCTATATGTTATGACTTGCTGGCAGATTTGAATTTGACTTTAATCACTCGTGCTCTGGCTGTGATTTTGAGGAAAATGGCTAAATACTGTTGGTGCCAATGGGGAGATAGCAGCCCATTCTATACTCTGGTCATTGAAGACTCCCCAAAACAATAGAGGGAGGGAGGGAGAGAGAAAGAGAGGGCTGGCAGAATCTGTGCTGGACCAGGACTGTCAAATGGGATAGAGAGACCCACCCTATAGCCATTGAGGGGGCTCCCTTTCTTTTCCTGGAGTGCTGGTGATGTAGGTATTTTTTAGATGATAGGATAGAAGGATCAGAGTAGGCATGTCACTGAAAGGATCTGATTTCAAGGAATGGATACCCATGTCTTACTCTTCTTGCCATGAGAGGTCCTTGATGTCCTCGGGTTCCTAGTCTTTACAAATGAAGCAAAGGTTAGATCTTCAGTCCCAAGGCCCAGGGAGGATTCAATAGGCCTGAACTCAAGCACAGCATGGACTCTGTAGGGGGAATCTGACTGTCAGCACCAGCCAAGGATGTGTGGTTAAAAAACTATGCCTCCTGGTTGTCTGTAGGTTCCCGGATACCCAGAAGTTTCTATTTCACTCAACTCTTGAACTAGATCATTCCTTCCTTCCCTTTCTCCTTCTATCCCCTCCCTCTCTTTTTTGACTTCTTTGGACTTGATCACAGGGCCTGTGTCTGAGCTTTTTCGCTCAAAGCTAACTCTCTACCACTTTGCGACACAGTTCCACTACTGGTTTGCTTTTACATATCTGAGCCACTAATGCCATAATTCTTCTCTCCCTCTTTCCTTCTCCTCCTGCCCCTACTCCCTTTCTTTCTTTCTCTTTCTTTCATTTTGTGTTTGTCCTATGGTCTGAAAAGAGGGCTTGGGCACTGTTTCTGAGCTCTTCATTCAACGCTAAAATTCTACCACTTGGGCCACAGCCCCACTTCCAGATTCTTACAGTCTTTCCTGCCCAGGCTGGCTTTGAATAGCAATCCTCAGATCTCAGCCTCTTCACCAGCTAGAATTAAAGGTGTGAGTCACCATCACCTGGCTTACTTTTTCTTTTCAAAAACTTTCATCACAGGCAGAGTAGTTAGTGCTGTAATGAAGCACCAGCCAGACTCTGTAATAAGGACATACAAGTCTCAACTGGCCTAGGGTCAAACATTATTAAAACCAATTCACACTGAGGAAACCAGTTAAGACAGATTTACCCAGAAGGGTGAAGAATCTATGCCTGATGCCAATAGTTACATCTAGACTCCTAGTTACTGAGGAGGCTGAGATCTGAGAACCATGTATGATTCAAAGTCAGCCTGGGCAGAAAAGTCTGTGAGAGTCATCTCCAATGAAGAACTAAAGACCAAGAAGTGGAGCTTTGGCTCAAGTGGTACAGTGTGCCAACCTTGAGAATAAAAGCTAAGGGACAGAACCCAGACTCGAAGTTCAAACCCTAGGATTGGTGCACACACACACACAAACACACACACACACACACACACACACACACACACACACACACACACACACACACACACACACACACACCACAGAATGCCTGTAACCTGTTTGTCTCTTGGTCCACAGGCTTATTCCCAAAAAAGTACTGGGACAGGGGCATGGATTTGAGGTCTGAGTCCACTGACACACCAGGAATTTTCCTCCTCTGTAATATGGAAATAAGCATACCTGACTTATATGGTTGTTGGGAGCATTAGATGAGCTAACAAAAAGGGGCGTATGTGTGTTTGAGTGTGTGTGTATTTGTTGTGTGTGTGTGTGTGTGTGTGTGTGTGTGTGTGTGCCATTCCTAGGGCTGTCCCTGAGCTTTTTTGCTCAAGGCTAGCACTCTACCACTTGGGACACTGGTCCACTTCAAGTTTTTTTGATGTTTAATTGGAGATAAAAGTGTCATGGACTTTTCTACCCAGTGCTGTCATTGAACCACAACCATATATTGCTAGCCTCCTGAGTAGTTAGGATTACACATGTGAACCACTGGCTTCAACTATAATGAGGTTTTAATGAAGGGGAGCTGGTGATATTCTTCAGTTCCTATTTGATGGTGACCTCCCCTGAGATCCCTAACATGGAATCAAAAGATGGGGCTCTGCCTTCAAGGAACCAGGATGAGTCAAAAACAGCCAAGCAATGTTGCATTGACATACAGCCCGGTCTTATTTCTACTCACAACATGAGATTAAGGTGAGTCATTAGGAGCTTCTTTTCTTCCTGTGAGGGACACTGCTCAGACACACTTACAAGAGCACTGACAAATAAAATGAACATAGACTTCAAACTGATTGCAGCTTCTACATATATTGTAATCATGTGATTGTACCTAGCCTTGAAATGAACAGAAATGTATAAGTCTATCATGTTGCATGTGCCGATGTTGTAGGTTGGCAGACATGTATGTCAGCAACTGCTCACAAGTGTTTTAGACCCATGGATGATGACTTGCATTATCATTAAAAAAAGTTTTAAACTGGTAGTGCAGAGTAGGACTTGAATTCAGGGACTGGGCCCTGTCCCTTTGCTATTTTTACTCAAGGCTAGTGCTTTACCACTTGAGCCACAGTTCCATTTACCTGCTCAGGCTGGCTTTGAACCGCAATCCCCACCTCTTAGCCTCCTGAGTAGCTAGTATTACAAGTGTCAGCCAACAGTGCCCAGCTGACACATAAATGTCTTTTGTTTAGTGACCTAGGAAGATGGCTCAGTGATAGAGTATTTGCTTCTCATGCATGAAGCCCTGGGTTTGATTCCTCAACACCACATGAACAGACAAAGATAGAAATGGTGCTGTGGCACAAGTGGTGGAGCATTCGCCTTGAGCTTAAAGAGCTGAAGGACAGTGCCAGAGTTCAATCCTCATCACTAACAAAAAATATTTTGTTTACATATGGTGGAGTTCCTTTCAATGTAAATACTATTTTAGATAAATATGAAGAAGCACTTAAGCACCTTACATTGTATAAAGATAAGAGTTATGTATTTCTGGGAAGAAAGTCATTAACTTACATTATGTAATGGTGTGTGTGAGGCACCAAACGGTCTCTACATCTTTGTCATTCTCCTGAAATTTTCCTTGGGTGCAGTGCAATGTTCAATGCTCAGACCATCTCAATAGACACATTTGGCATTTGTCAAAAATGACAAATCCCAGAGTGGTACTGGTGGCTCACAGTTATAATCCAATCATGAGGTTTGCAATGAGAGGATTGCGTTTAAAAGCCAGCCTGGGCAGGCAAATCTGAGTCTCTTACGATTAATTAACAATGAGAAACTTGAAAAACAAAAAATGGAAGGAGCCAAATCACCAGTGGCTCACGCCTGTAATCCTAACTACTCAAGTGGGAGATCTAAGGACCACAGTTCAAAGCCAGACCAGGCAGGGAAGTCCATGAGACTCTTTTGTTATTGTTGTTGTTGGGTCTGGTCCTGGGGCCTGAACTCTGGGTCTGAGCACTGTTCCTTATCTCTTCAGCTCAAGGCTATCTCTCTACCACTTGAGCCACATTGCCACTTCTGGCTTTTTTCTTTTTGCTTATGTGGTACTGAGGAATAGAATCCAGGGCCTCTTGCATGCAAGGCAAGCCCTCTACCACTGAGCCACTTTCCAAGCCCTCCATGAGACTCTTATCTCCAATAAATCACTAGAAAACCAGAAATGGCACTGTGGCTCAAGCAGTAAAGTGCTGTCTTTGAACTGAAGACCTCAGGGACAGCGCCCAAGCTCATAGTTCAAGTCCCATGACCGACCAAAAACAAACAAACAAATAAAGGATCCCTTGTAGGAAAGTCTGTAAGACTCTTATCTCCAATGAATCACCAAAATGCCAGAAGTAGAGATGTGGATCAGGTGGTAGAGCACTGGTCATGAGTGATAAAAACTAAGAGACAGAACCCAGGCCCTGAGTTTAAGACTGAAGATCTGAAAACACACACACACACACACACACAGGAAGAAAAATTGCTATTTTAGTCCAAATGCACGTACAGATGTGCAGGTACATAAGTTTCAAATAGGCAGAATCAAAAATGATCACAGTTTGGAATACCAAAAAATACCATGTCCCATCAGTTCCTGGCAGAGAAGGAAGGCATGTGGCATTCCACCCTCAGGGAACTGCTCTTGGGTACATTCTGGGAAATACCTCCACAGGAACACGTCTGGACTACTGGAGAGTCAAAGGTGGCAAATTCCTCAAGAACCAGAAATTCACATTTCACTCCCTCCAAGGGGCCTACAGCTCCAAGAGGGTCTTTGCACTCACTCCCCAATCAACAATACCTAAAATACAGATAGGATGGGGAAGAGTGAATAGGGAGAATTAGTGGGGAGGCCTAGCGTCCCTGTGCAAGTGGTTAAATGGGAAAAGGACTGACCTGAGTAGAGACACAGGATATGCAGGTGGAAGTTAGGGAGGGGAGCAAAGATGATGAGGGCATCAGTCCTACAGGATACAGACATGTGCAGACAGGGTACACTCCAGAAAGAGAATGCTGGAGGAGGTCAGGGGACAGGAGAGGGCAATAGAAAGAACTGATTGTAAAGTATGGTAAGTAGAAATAAGACTTCCATACTGGGGCACCAAGGGCCCTGGGTTCTATTTCTGACTCTACTGAGTGGACAAATCCCTATCCTCACAGCCTCAATTTACCCCACCTGGGAGAAAAGTAGGAAGAAGCACAGACTGTTCTGGTGCTGCCACTGAGGTCACCTACCAGAGGAGGAGAAAGGAGAAGCTGCAGGTTTGAAGTAAACCCAGACAGGGGTGGGAGACTGGGGAGCAGCATTCTCTCAGCACCATACTGAGGCACTCAGTTATCTGCCTCCTAACCCCTTGGGGTGCCATCAGGCTGCCGATTATGGTGCAGAGCCCCAGCCCCACGTTGAGCAGGAAGCATAGGGCTGCCAGTAATAGAGTCACTGCCTGCAGAAGTGACACCTCCTTCTGCTTCTGCACAGCCAGTCAGCCCCACCGGCCCTGTAACCTTGCTCCAAGCCTAGGCACGTCCACATGGTGGCAACAGTAACAACTCAGCAAAAGAGTGTGGCCCAGGCACCAGGCCACTCCACAGCCCACCTTCACTTCTTCTGTTTACAGGCTAGCAACCCAGATGCTACCACTTAGTCACCACCTCATGGGGGAGTCGCAGCCACCAACCCACAAGTTGGGGACTATGGAGTCCTCACAGTCAAGATTCCCACTTCCACACTTGTTAGACAACGAATATATCTGTTACCTTGGCCTTCTGGAGAGTTCCAGTCTATCTAGGTGTGATGTGTGGGTCTGATATCAGATATATCCCTCCTCAACTGAAATGGTGCATCTTGCTCCTCCATGGATCCCCCCCTTGCCAAGTGAGGTGAGAAAGAGCCAGAATTGGATTGTTGGGCTATAAGCCGTACGTGCTTGGTGCTAGTGAGCAGGGTGCGTTTTGGTGGTTCAAGTGTACCCCAGGGATCTATCCCTCTTCACAGCCTCCTCTGCGTCTGTGACCTATCCTTGAGGAGTCGAGCTTCTCAGGCTTTGCAGATACTGCTGGAGCCCTGCCATTTCCCTGCCTCCAAGGTCTCAGACTCCCCACTGCTGTTGGCCAAGGCCTGAGGACACCAAGACCCCAGGATTTCAGTGTCCGCAGCCATGAAATGGGGTCCATGCTGTGATCAGTGTGTACTGTTCCACTAATGGGCCACAGATGTTGGGTGTGCATGCACATATATAAACCAGAGAGCATTGCCTGCTGCCTGTGACATCTGTCTGCCATTTCTACCAAAGTGTTAGGGAGGCAACATGAGACTGTCCTCTGGCCTCTTCCTCATGAAGGTACAGTCCCATGCATGTCCTCTGGACACTAAGTGCACGTCGATCCCTTCCAGACACCTCCAGTTTAGTGTTTGTCTCTATCCAGCCCCATTAGGCAACCATCAGCCAGCACCAATGTGGGCTAGACTCTGTGCCAGGCTCCAGGAGGATGTGCAGGAAGCCCCAAGCCCTAAGAGTTCAAATGACTGAGGGCTGAAACACTAAACAAACATGGAGTGACCCAAGACAGGCTAATGTGGTGAGGGCTCTGAAGAAAGACTTTCTGCACCACAGAGAATCTGGTCCTCCTGATCCACTGCTCATCCCGAAACTGCTTCTTCCCTGATGCCTTCCTGTCTGCCATGTTCCACATGTGCCCTCTTGATTCTCTTCTTTCCAGCCTGCCACTAATCCTGGTGATTTACAAGCCACAAACATAGATAACTCTCACCTCCCGTTTCTTTTGGTTCCAGGCTGAACAGTAAGGTCAGTATTTCTGACATCATAGCTTGAGTCAATATCTGTAACAAAACTTTGAAGGCTTGGGTCACCTTGAATCCACATTCCTGGGGATGACACACAAGAATTAATCAAAATAGGCAGTTTTGGCTCAAACTTGTAATCCTAGCTACTCAGTGTGATATCTGATTTGCTATTCACTGGAAGAAAGTTTATTCTAGCCTCAATCCTTCCTGCTGTAGCTAATTTTCTCTCCTGAGCCCCTTTCCCTTGGTAAAGAAGGATATCCATGGGAACAAAAATGTAAATTCAGAAACATCTTTGCTAAAAGTAAACTTCTCTCTCTCCCTCAAGCTTCCCAGACTGGCAGCTTTGCAGTTTATCACAAATTTTGCTGAATGCCACTAACAATTATGATGCTTATCACCAGCTGTACTGAGTTCTTTATTACTCAGGAAGTTGTAATAAACATCATTCCTGTTCAGAAAATTTCAGCGCACTGTCAGAGGCATTGACTCGTGTGTCCCCATCTGAGCTTCTGTGTGGTGTGAGGGTGCATGCTGACATGCATTCTCTCTGGGAAAAGGATTCCCCTTCTTCAACATCAGGGCAAAGGTCCAATGTCCCAAGGCATGTTTGACTCAAGGCTATGATTTGCTTCTGTAACCTTGCTTGCTTGCTTTGGTAAACATCACCTATGTGAAAGCACTTCCTATAAAAATCCCCCCTGAACAACAAACAGGGCTGTTCTCTAGCTCTGTGAGCTGAGGACAGATTGAATATGGCTAAATAAAGAACTTCCAGCCAAATTGCCTGAGTGCTGTCATATCTTCCTGGGAAATTGGAATACTACAATTTAAATTGGAATACAACACAAGTGGCTAAAATCTGAAGACTAATCTCCATTTGAAGACAGCCTTACAAGAAGGCCCATGACATGACACTTTTATCTCCAATAAACTACTCAGAAAAAGAAGAAGTTCTGTGACTCAAGTGATAGAGCACTAGCCCAAAGCATATAGAGGCTCAGGAACAGCACCCAGGCCCTGAGTCCAGGTGCCAGTACTGGGAAAAACAAATACAACAACAACAAAAAAAAACGGGTAATCAACTCTCCTGTCTTCCTTGTCCTTACTTCTCAGCCTAGTACTGTCTTTGTGTGTTCTGTCACAGTGCTGTTGACCAAGAAGTCCTTTGCACACAGAAAGCCTGCTCTTTCTTACCTGCACTGGCCACATCATTCCTTCTCTATTCTCCATTCGATGTTAAACTTTTTTTTGGGGGGGAGGTCCGGTCGTGGGGCCTGAACTCTGGGCCTGGGAGCTGTCCCTCAGCTCTTCAGTTCAAGGCTAGCACTCTGCCACTTGAGCCATAGCGCCATGTAGGGAGCCGAGGCGAGACTCCGCCCACTCCCTTGCAGCTTTATGGTAACCTCCCCAGACGGTGCTTGGCGGGATGCGTGGGCTGTGCGCGTGCGCGAGCCAGGTAGAGTCCCCAGCCAATCCCATGACACCTGGTGACGGTGAAAGGCAGGCGACCAACAATAGAAAGACCCGCGTTCCGATTCTCCTATATAAGTGGCTGTGTTTCGGGTGCACGCTCTCTCACGCCCAAGCTCTCCTACAACTAAAAGGCTCTCCAATAAAGCGTGATCTGAGAAGACTCCTGGTGTGGTGGTCGTTTTTTCTCGCTGGTCGAGTAGACGGTCGCTACAGCGCCACTTCCGGCTTTTTTCTTTTCTTTTTTTTTTTTAATATTTTATTTTATTTGAGAACATACTTACAGAGGGGTTACAATTACATGGGCAGGATAATGCATACATTTCTTACCAAGCATTGCAGCCTCCTCCTTTGTTTACCCTTCAACGGCTTTTTTCTTTTTGCTTATGTGGTGCTGAGCAATCGAACCCAGGGCCTCAGGCATGCAAGGCAAGCTCTCTACCACTGAGCCACTTTCCCAGCCCCTCTATGTTAAACTTATTTGTTCAAGGCTGATGTTCTATGTTGGGTCTTCGTCCGTCCCACGAAAGATGGATGGGGTCTGAGGAAAGGTAAGTGTGGCGCTCGCCCGTTCCCCAGCCCAGGAGACAATCAGACGCAGCAGGGAGCCAAATCCAGCAGGTAGAAAACTCATTTATTAACAGAAAGCAGCCCTTATTAAATACAAAAAGGGCGTTTATTAAATACAAAAAGGGCGGGTGGCATGGCAAGGGAGGAAGAGGAACCAATCACTGTCAAGGTCACACCCTATCATGCACCTGAGCCTTCATGGGCTGGTTAGGCACTGATCGGAAGATCAATTGGGCTCTGCCCACTCTACTCTCTCCCAGCGCCATCTTGGCTGCCCATGTGCTCTATAGTAAATTGGGCTCTGCCCACTCAACCCCCTCCCAACGCCATCTTTGCTGCCCATGTGCTCCACAGTTCTATTGTTGAGTCTCACCTCTACTGTATCTCACTTTTTGGAGATAAGAGTTTCAGCAACATTTCTTTCTACTCTGGCTTCAAGCCTCCATCCTCAGTTCTCAGCCCTATAAGTAGCTAGTTTTATAAGTGTGGGCCACTGGTAGCCAGCAAATTTGACTATGTTTTGGTACCTTATATATGTAGAATCATAAATATAGTTTTTATTTTTAATATGGTTTATTTCACAGTATTTTAAAGATTCATTCTTTTTGTAGCATGGTCAGAATGTCATTCCTTTTTAAGATTGAATAATATTCCCTTGGCTGGTTATACCACATTTTGTTTACCCATCAAGAGACATTTGGTTTTCTACCTTTCTACTACTGTGAATAATGTCATGAATAACATTATTATCTTTTACATTGTGCACACTGTTGTAAAAACACGCCAGAGACATCCTTTTATAATAAACTGAGGTGAATCCCCCTGTGGCTTTCCTTCATATTAACTATCAAAGAGAAAACTTAAAGCCAGTGAGGCTCATATGGAGTGACCAACTTAAATATTTTTCATCCTATTTACAAGGATATTGCTGTATTCCTATATAAATAAATATCCAGCCAGGTACTGGTGGCTCATGCCTGTAATCCTAGCTACTCAGGAGGCTGAGATCTGAGGATTGCCAGGTTGGGCAGGAAAGACTGTGAAACTCTTATCTCAAATTATCCACCAGAAAATCCAAAGTGGTTCTGTGGCTCTAGTGGTAGAGTGCTAGACTTGAGCTGAAGAGCTGAAAGAAAGTGCTCCGGCCCAGTGTTCAAGCCCCATGTTCAAAAATAAATCAATAAACAATATCCAACAAGTTGACAAATCAGGCAGGGCCTTTGCAAATTTGTTCTTCTCTTCTCTGGAAACTTCTTCTACACCTTTGTGTGGACCTGAATGCTTAATAGTTCCTGTCTTTGATCCTAGCTTATCAGGAGGCTGAGATCTAAGGATCCATGTTCAAACCCAGTCTGGAAAGCCAATTCTGACAGACTCCTATCTACAATACACTAGCAAAAAACTTCAAAGTAGAAGTTTAGCTAAAGTGGTAGAGCATCTGCCTTGCAGGAAAGCTAAGCAAGTGTATGGGACCCTGAGTTCAAGCCCCAGTACTTGTACACACACACAATAGGAAAATAAACTTTGTTTAATTCGTTCATCTTTTCAGCAGCTAGATCAGAAGTTCTGCCACAGAAAGGCCTTCCCTGGCCATATGACCTAAAATATTAACTTCCTCTCAGTTCCTTGATTTTTCCTCAGAGCAGGTCTCAGTTTGGGCCTCCCTCTGAAGGGTGTGAGCTCCAAACACACTCTATTTTATAGCATCCTTTTCTCTAGCAGCACCTAGTCCCCATTATTGAAAATCAGAAAATTGGACCTCCTTCTGAGCAGAGCAATTTGCAAAAAGGGTCGCCCTCTTCTCTGGGTCAAGTAGCCCAAATAGAGCTGACAGCTGAGGATTTTAGCTCATACAACTCTCAACCACAGGAAGGTAAACTGAGGACCTTCCCAGGATAAGAAGTAATTCCTGCTTGAGCAAAATATATCAATCAATGTCACAACAGGAAGGAAACTATTCAGAATATATCTTCCCTTCCCCTCTCCTCTTCTAGCTCTCAAGAGGATTTTGAAAAAAATTGGATTTAAGTGTGGTTATTTTTCATATCTTCCCAGAGTCACTTGTTCAAAGTTGCACACCAGTCCAGGTTGCCCACAATAGGAACTCCACCTTAGGAGCCCAGCTTTAATCTTGGACCTGTTTCATCACTCTTACAATATAGGATACACCCAACAAGGGAAGGGGCTTCAGGGGCTTTATCCTCCTCCCACAGACAAGTTAGTTCCAGAGGGGAAACTGACCTGGCCATCGACTGAAAGTGAACCAGAATAGGATGAGCTCAGAGTGAGCCCTCCTAATGGGAAAGTCACAAACATTAAGTTAGATAATATATAATAAAGGGTTGCCTGTCTGTGGTGGCTCAGACATGTAATCCTAGCTATTCAGAAAGCTGAAGTATGAGGACTGGGGCTTGAACTCAGAGCCTGAGCCCAAGGCTAGTGCTCTACCACTTGAACCACAGTACCACTTCCAGCTTTTTCAGAGTTGGTTATTGAGATAAGATTCTCATGGACTTTCCTGGTCAGGCTACCTTTGAACCACAATCCTCAATCCTCAGCCTCCTGAGTAGCTTAGATTACAGGTGTGAACCACCAGTGCCCACCTGGCCCCCATTTTTCAGATGTACCTCACCTCATTCTCTTTCTCACTCAGAACCAGCCACACACCACTTCCTCCTGATATGGGGTTTATTCCAGCCCTGAGACTTTCACCCTAGCTATTGCCTCTGTCACATGCCCCCAAAGCTGGCTCCCTCTCAATCTACAGGTCTTGGCTTCACTGCTACCTCTTCACAGAAACCTTATCTCTATGTATGTGGATTCTGGGGTTTGAACGGGTTTGAAATCAGGACCTGATCACTGTTGCTTATCTTTTTAAAATCTTAAATATAGTATTCTACCATTTGAGCTACAGATCCCAATTATGCTTTATTGCTAGTTCATGGGAGATAAGAATTTCAGAGACATTTTTTGTTGAGACTGACTTTGAAACATGATCGTCAGATCTTAGCTTCCTGAGTAGTTAAGATTACAGGTGTTAGCCACCAGCACTTGACTCACAAGGACTCTTTCTGGCACTCTCACCTGCACTATTTATCTTTCTATAGTTGTTTCATATATTGGTTTATTGACTTTTCACTTGGCTTCCACAAATAAATGATCAGTTGTGTCTTGGGTAGGTTCCCTGTCTGCTCCTAGCCTACATTTTGGATCATTCACACCTGACATGCATCTGATGAATGGTGAATCTCTCCACCCACTGTCCCCTTTTACTTTCCTTTTTTTATTATTTGTTGTATGGTCTTTGGCCTTGAAATCAGGGTCTGGGCATTGTTCCTGAGTGTAATCCTAGGTTGTTAATGTTAGCTTCTTGGGAGGCTGAGATCTGAAGACCGTAGGTCAAAGCCAGTCCAGATAGAAAAGTCCCTGAAACTCATCCCCATTTAACCACCAGAAAACTGGAAGTGGCATTGTTGTTCAAGTGGTAGAACACTATCTCCTACTTGTAATTGCTTGCAAACATTAGTTCCTCTGGCGTCAGTAGCCAGCCTTTGGATTGAGACATGATCTCTCTATGCAGCCTTGGCTGTATAGGGATTATCCCTCCTATAATTCGTTTTTGAGTATACTTCTTGCAATCTTTCACATCCCAATAACAGGTCCCTGTGCTCTCAACTGCTATTATCTTTGATGTCTTATAATACTCTCCACCCCTTTCTCGAGAATTGCTCTGCTCCTGGGCCTGAATACTGTAGCATATTCTGAGAAGAGTGGTAGCTATTCGCTAGCCTCACCCACCCTGCCCAATCTCCGCCTTAAATTATACTTTGGTCTAATTATGAGGTTACCCAGAAGGAAGGGAATATTCTGCTAACCGCCCTCCTCCAGCCCTGCTTCTTAGTAGACAGTTTATGATCTCAAATTGTGGCTCCCCAGAGAGGAATCTTTCACTGCTGCTTAAAAAGAAAGACCAGGCAAGGGAAACAACACAGAATCCTGGCCTGGAACTGTGCTAGGACTGGGGTTCTTCTGCAAGAAACAGAAGGGAATGGCAGGCAGAGTGGTACCTAAGCCTCTCTTCAGAGGTGACTGCTTGACATTATAAAGCAATTGAAACTCAGATGACAAGATGTAATGGTTAAGCCAGGTAAGTAAACTGGCTCTCCTTCTATAGGGAGAGGTAAGTTGGAAAGATCTGCAAGAGTTGGGCACGGTGGCACTGTTGAAGGTACTCTTTTTACTTGGACAGCCTAAGTTTTCTTTAATTAAAAGGTACATGCCCATGGCATAATTGAATGATCTGTCCTGTATAGATCCCTGGATCTCATATAGGTAGTACCTCATGTCACACATTACTTTAAGAATGATGGGTTCCAGCTTGTTGAGTCTTGGCTCATCAGAACACAGGGAATATTGTGCAACTTGTTTAAGCTATGGGTGCTCCATTATTTGTTCAATATTTGTCTCTCCCTCAGGTCCTCAATTACCAGTTGGCAGATTACATTTTGTCCTCAAACAGACAGTTTATATGGACCAACATATTTGGCCCTCAGAACTAGTGACTCTACCTGGATAACATCCTCCCCTCAAAGGGAAATCTTCCTGTTATAACAAAATATAAAAAGACACCTAAGCTCCAGATTTCCACATTGTAGGCATATTTTCTTTTTCCAATTGTGGGGCTTGAACAGTGTCCTTGAGCAATTCAACTCAAGGCTAGAACTCTACCAATTGAGCCACTGTGCCACTCCCAGTTTTCTAGTGGATAATTGGAGATGAATATCACAGACTTTTCTGACCGGGCTGGCAATGAACCATAATCCTCAGATCTCAGCCTCCTGAGTAGGTAGGATTACAGGTGTGAAGCCAGTTCCAGCCATCATTTCTTTCTTGCAGGAACATTTCAGGGGTATGGAATAGCACAACACCACATAAATTTGTCAGCAACTGCCCCGGGGAGAACCAGATGATTAGACCAAAATAACTAACCTTGATATTGCCTTTGCTGTCCAAAAGGATATTGTTGGGCTTAAGGTCTCAATGTGCGATTGTGTTCTGCTGTAATTAGTACAATTTGTTTGAAGAATCTCCTGGCTTCAACTTTATATAAGTGGTGGGATTTTCAGATAGACTTCAGAAGGTAGCCCCTAGTGGCCAATTCCATGATGAGATATACATACTCTTTTTTCTCCATCACCAGGTACAACTTGATGATGTGTCTGGGCCATCCAGCCTTAAAAATGTCCATCTTATTCTCTATTCAATGCCTGGAGAACTCTCCCATATGACGTATTTTAAACTGCCATCTCGGTGTCTGTGAAGTGGTGATGGGACAGTTTCACTCAGGTAACTTGGTCAAGGAGTTCTTTTGTCTGGTATTGTTTGATGATCTCCTCCTTCAAGCAGCTCAGAGATGATTCTTTGTATTCTGCAATCCTCCTGCTATGAAGGCAGGTAGCAAGTCTCCGAAAAATTAACTCAATAAAATAATGGGAAATCCAGCAAAAAGTAAAAAAGAAATACCAAAATCCAACCAACAAAACCTGCAACCAAACAGATCATCAATCTAGCTTTGAGTTAATCCAGCAGCTTACCAAGCGAGAGCTCCCAGCACTGTTAACTGACAAATGTTGGGGCACAGTGGCTTCCTATATACCCTACATGACCTATCACAATGGAGCAATCACAACTGTGCATAGTGACATCATGGGGGAAATGAACAAACCAGATTCAGACCAAGTGAGGTCAGAGAAAAAGTGGACCAATTACAGCCTGCCACCATTGACACTGTAGCTCTTAGGCCTCCAAGACTGTTGCTAGAGATTCCAGGAGGACTTGAGGTTGCTATGGTTATTTTCATGGAATTTTTGAAACCACTAAGACAGTGGTCAATGTCCTCTGACCTATGAGAGCACTCCTGCATTTTACAAATTGCTTCTGTGGAGACACTAGCCAATAGCCTCCATTCTTGATGGCCACCTTATCCTATGACTTGTTCCAGGAATGACACAGCACAAGTCCTCCATCCTTCTTAAGGACACCTGTCTCCCACAATTTACTCCTGAAGGGACAAGGTCCAGGCTGGTTCTGAGCCACAATCCTCACAATTCAGCTTCCAAGTAGTTAGGATTATAGGCCTGAGCCTTCAGTATTTAGCATCTCTCACTTTTAGAAGAAATATATTTTTTGTTTTGTTTTGTTTTAGAAAGGGTAGTTGTAAGGTTGGGGATTTTGCTCAATGGAAGAGTGCCTGCCTGGTGAGTACAAGGCCCTGAGTTCGGCCCCTATCTCTGGGGTGGGGGGAATGTTATAAAAGAAAGGTTGGTGTTAGATATGTCCTTTTCTTTTAGCACTTTGAATTTGTTGCCCTTGCTGCCTAATACTCTTTTTTCTAATGAAAAATTGGTCTTAATATCATTGAAGATCACTTGTGTGTGAGGAGTTGTGTCTCTGTGCTTTGTGAGGATTGCTGTCTTTGAGTATTTAATTAGAATGTGTTTTAGTGTGGATCTATGGGATTATGCTAATTGACTTTTGTTGAGCTGCTAGATTCCTGCATATAAGGGTTCATGCTTTTAATGAAAATTGGGAAGATTTTGGTAATTATTCCTCCAAATACTATGCAGTTTTTCTCTCCTGTACATTATATTTATAGATATATACACATAAATATACATTATACATACATACATTATATACATATTCACATTGTATATGTGAATACGCTAATATAAATATATATTCCTACATATTTGTATTATATATATATTTACATACATATATTTATTTTTCACATACCTTCTATTTTTGTGATTGTTTATGGAAGTCTAGATTCGTACAAGTTACTTTGTCAGAGATAGAGTTAGAAGTTTCCTCTTTATATCTTGGTGAAAATAAACATTTCTTGGCAAGGATATTGAAGCAGGTACAATCTAGCCTTACTCTCTCTCTGAATTACTGTCTCTGTCAGGTTTCTGAGCACAGGACCATTGCTTGTCAGGTTCTTCTATTGTGCACTGTGATCTTTTGCAGTGTCATGTTCTGCTTCAATGGACACCAGGCCTGCAATTGGAAGAGGAGCTGCTCCAAAATCAACCTGCTTGGTGCAAAAGTTCTTCTGGAGTGGCCTTAGTAGATGCCCCTGTTCCAGGACTACCGACTGCTGACTGTGGACTGCACAAGCACAGGAACTTTTTTGACCCAAGTCAGAGGTCTGCAGTGGAGCCCGGGAGTGCTGCCCTGATTGTGGTTGTGCTAGGAGCCAGGCTGGGGGCAGAGAGACCTCACTGTGGCCTGACCTCTGGGGCGCAACAGGTTCAAGGGCTCTTTCCAGGAGACATGTGTAGTTGTAGGGAGCAGAAGCCGAGCTCCGAAGGCCCCTAAGCACATGCTGGAAAATGGAGCTGGGAGGGCCAGGCTGTCCAGGTTGTCAGGGGGCAGGCGATGAGCCTATATTAGTAGTCTTCAGGGTTCCAAATGAAGATCTAGACTTGCTTGCTATCTGGAAATGTCCCATGCTATTGAGGGTAAAACTGCCAAGGCCCACAGTTAAAGGACAGGCTGGTGGCTGGCAATGGAATGTTGAAACTGGAGTGCGAAGACATCACAGTGGGCTCTGTGGGTTCCCTAACATTGCAGAGTAGGGATGCTGGAACCCAAGGAGATACCAGGCTCTGCTGGCTGGGCACTAGATAGACTTCTGGATGAAGCCTTGCTGGATGGACTAGCAGAATCCATGGTTCCACTCACCCACAGGCACATGAAACTGCCTAGCATCTCCCCAGCAGATATCTTGGGGACAGCAGCTCTCCCAACTTGGACAAGGAGGTTCTGCTTGGTAGAGGATGTGGCCTATGCTGGTCATAGACAGGAAATAAGCCTGCTGCTGGAGGAAGCTTTTGCCCCTTCCAAGGCTCCTGGATCAAGAGGAGCCCTCAGGAATACGCTCATAGAAAGGCTAGTCCCCACACACAATGAGAACATCTCTAGTTTGTTTGAATCTTTGGGGGTTTCACGTCTTGGAATGCAGTGGTATTGTAAGAGGAGTGTTATTGACTCTTGTTCAACCTGAATTGAACCTTGATTCTTACAACAAAGCCTCCTTAGTAGCTAAGATTATACATGTGATCTACTGGTGCCTAACTCCATCAAAGTTTTTAAGCCCATGGCTCTTCAGGGAAATCATAGCCCTGGGTTCCTAGGAATCAAGATGCATGCTAGGTACGAAAGACCTTTGAGCCTGGCATAAGTGGAGGAGTAGAGAGGGCCCCCATGTCACTGGGTGTTGAATCAGTACAATTGTTGGCATGAACATCTGGCTTTTCTGAGACCAGAAGAAAGCTCAAACTTGCTAGATAGGCAAAGATCCAGAAGAAGGAAGGATCAGAATGCAGGGTTTTAAGCACAATTTCTGTGAAATGAAGATTCAAAAGGGAGAAGTGACTTCTGAAAGTCCCATTTATGGCAGTGGAATGAAGGAGAAACCTTAGTGCCCTGCACCCCAGGTCATGACATGCCTGCAGTCAGATCGTAAGGAAGCTAGGAGGCCTCCAAGAAGGCAGTGGCATTAAATGAGTCCTGGGATCATTCGCCCAGTGACAGATGTAAGAAGCCGCAAGCTTGGACACCACGCTGTTTATCCCAGGCTTATTGCTTTATGGTTAGTCTAGATGTCATAACAGCCTGGCTATAGATTCCTGGAACCAGAGACTGAATGACGCAGGACACTAAGCTCAATTGAAATCTGAAACGAGGACACCACCAATAATATCAAGGGAGTGAAGAGCAGGGGCCTGAAGCTAGGGACCAAGTGTAGAACCAGGCAGTGGTGGCTCACACTAGCTACTCAGGAGGCTAAGATTTTAGAATCGAGGTAAAATACCACCCAGGTATTAAATTTCATGAGATTTTTCTCGCTAATTAACCAGGGAAAAAAGCCAGGAGTGGAAGTGTGGCTCAAGTGGTAGAGCACTAGTCTTGAACCAAATGGTCAGACACAAACTCTATCTGACCCTGAGTAGTAAGGACTACATAGGATGCTAAGATTTGAGGATTAAGGTTTGCAGCCATCCTGTGCGAAAAATCCATGACACATCTCTAATAAAAAGCCAGAAATGGAACTGTGGCTCAACCGGTAGAGCACTAGTCTTGAAAACAAACTCTAATCTCGATTCTCACTCTGAGTGGTAAAGATTACTTAGGAAGATGAGATGTGAGGATTAATTTTTTGTTTGGGTTTTTTTTAACTGTATTTTTTTGTCTTTTCTTTTTTGGTTCTGGAGATCAAACTCAGGACGTTGCACTTGCTAGGCTAGCGCTTTGCCACTGAGCTACATCCCAGCCCCGTGAGGATTAATTTTTTCACCCAGCCAGGGCAAAAGAATCCATGATACTTATCCCTAGTAAAAACCAGATGTGGTACTACCTCTGTTATTGAAAATCTTGCAATTTCTCAGTGACTTTTATCTAGAACTTCTCTGTTATTTTCAAAGTTGAATGCTTCTTTTTCCTAATTCTGCATTCTGATGAATGTAAAATACACAAGATTTCAATGTCAGGTTTGAAATAACTCTCACATACTTGACTAACATGAAGTGCCAATGAAAGCATTTGAGCTTCATCTTCAATGGGGAAGCAGCAGCCTCTGAATCATTTTTATTGATAGACAATTGAAACAAAAGGTTGACTTCTTAAAATATGCTTTTTATTGTAAAAATTCTGTACAGAGGGGTTACAGTTACATGAGCAAGGTAATGAGTATATTTCCTATCAAGCATTGTTGCCTCCTGCTTTGTTTTTCCCCTACCATCCCTCCCCTCCCACCTCCACAACTACAATTCCCCACACCCCCCATAAATGGTAAAGTTCAGTTTTCAACATAGTGTCTTGTACATCTCATTGTTACAATGGATCAACCTATATGCCTATTTAAGCATTTTCCCTTCCCAAATTATAGAATTATATATACAAGATGCAGAGTATCGACAAGAAAAACAGTGAATACATGGGTTATACCATGGAGGAGGAACAGACAAAGAAAAAAATCACATGGTACAGAAAGGCTTGGAAAAATTTATACTAAGGGAAGTAAACCAGCCTCAAAGAAACATAGGGTCCACTGTTTCCCTTATTTGCAATGACTAGTATATATCTGGGACAAGCAAAAAAGGTCAAACCTATGTACATACAACCAGATAAGATGATGTTAAGCAAAATAAACCCCAAGATAGGGACACAAGTATTTTTTTTAACTTTCTTGTTATTGTTTCTAACGTATTTATAAGAGGTTAACATTTTAATGAACAGTGATATTCTGCAACTTTATCAATCAACTTCATTTCTTTCACATGTGCCCAAATTGGAGGGATTTTTCAAGAAGATAAAAACAGAAAGAATAGGAAAATTATCGGTAGACTTCTATCTGGAGAATGGACTCATTTTATAATCAAGGAACAAAAGAATATTTCAGTGAGGAGGATATTTTTCAAAAAATCAGGGAAAGCATGAATAAAGGAAAAATGTAACAGAAGACATGTATTCTTTGCATTCTAATGCTAGGTTTATTCAATAGAATATCTTTATTGTACCCAGCAAAGCATAAACACAACCTTACTTAATATGCTACAAAGTTACAAAACACAAAATTTATAATAGTATATGTACACTGCTATGTATATAGTATATATATAGCATATATATAGTATATATATATATAGCATATACTATATATACTATATACAAGTATATACTATATCTATACTATACAGATATAGTATATACATAGTAGTGTAAATAAAATAAAGGCAAAAGAGAAATGGAGAGATGCAGAGTGAGCGAGCAAGAGAGAGAGAGAGAGAGAGAGAGAGAGAGAGAGAGAGAGAGAGAGAGAGAGAGAGAGAGAGAGAGAGAGAGAGAGGGCAATATACATATTGCCAAGGCAAACCTGCAATACCATGAATGGCAGGCAAAATGGGGTGGGGGCAAGCTTTGATAGGGGCAGCTTTGGCTCAACTTCTCTCCAATTTCAGAGTAAACACAAGGTAAAGGACCTGGTTAACAGACCCATTCATAGCAACAAACACGGTGTGGGATTCTCTCAGGGTAGAAGGTGGTCAAGCAGGGACAAGGGCCAGGCATAACAGGAAGAGCAGCTTTGTCCTTTTTCCCTGAAAGCCTCTGCCTTGAACCACCAGCAAGGGCATCCCTAGATTGCCAGTCTATACCCAGTAATCAGTGGCAAGTTGGGAATCACCAAACACTTTATGAATGGAGAAGGAATGAACTTTCTAGCCAGAAAATTACAGGCCACCTTTTTCAACAGACCCCCAAATCCACAAAAATTTGGGAGCCAGAACTGGGCTGCAGATGAACTGTCTCATCTGCTGCCTTCCCCAATATGGGATCTTTTCTTACAGCCCCTCCTGGGCTAGTGAAGTGACAAATCTGACCTGAGTTATAGGGGGGAGCATCAGGTCCCATCTTATCCGGTGGAGTTGGAGCTGAAGCTGGGGCTGTAGCCCAGGGAATAGGGGCTTTGTCTGGGGAATACTGGGCTTCAAGGGTATGATCTCCTGCATGTTGTATTTGTAGCGGTGCATGGTCTGCTCTGGTGCCTTAGCAAAGAAGGACTGGGGAGCTGGGGCACTGCTGGAAGCAGACATGCAGCTGCTGGGCTACACTGGAGCTTCATGAGAAATAGCTGGAGTAGCTGCAGAAGACAGAGCTGATGGCTGCGCCAGACCAAGACCCAGGGTCATGGCTCCCGCTAGAATCACTCCTTCACTCAGCCCTGCTGAGGTACTTCCTGCTTGGCTAATTGTGGACATTTAATCTCTAGAGGGATCCTCTGACTTCTTTTCAGAGCAGCCTTGCCTGTATTAGAAGAAGGAGTCATCTCCCTGCCATCCCCACCTCCTCCCACTCTCCTCAGCCTATGGGGCTGAGACAGTGCTCAATGGAACAGAATTTTTACCCCATTCCAAAACAGTCCCTCAGAGCACTATTACACAGTAGGAGCATAGATCTGCTGGAAGTGGACAAGCTCCTCATCCAGGAAGAGAACTGGTATTCAAAGAAAATAAGAAGATATTTGAAGTCACAATTGCCATCAGTCATGAATTTCCCTTAGGTAGTGAATTATTGAATGTTACAGAAGTGATAGCTCCCTTCAAGCCCTTTATCAAGCTTAGAGAATGTGTTCAAATGAAGATTTCTCCAGGCTTTCCTGTAAACTTAGATAGACCTGTGCTTCCCAGGATCACAGCCACTGTGACTTTCAACAGTTTTGAGATGATGTAGTTGATGGCTCTATCTTTACCATATCAGATAACTACAAAGACCCCCCAACCATTGTCCTGACCTTTAACATAAAAAAAGATGCTATTCACCAAGAACAAGGAACGTAGAGACTCCTAGAATTAAATTCAAAAAGAAGGGACAAATGCTTTCAATAAATGGATTCACATATTGAAGTGACACATCAGTAATAGAATTGGAAGAAATGGGCCTCTAATATGAATTTCATCAAGTATTCTGATGAGCCATTTTCAGTCTTTTAAAAAAGAATTCTTTATGTGTAATTGTTTGATCTGCAGCTACCAGTGGCGTGATTTGTTTTTAAAGATTTTTACTTATCCATTTATCTTAAATACTCCCAGACCATTTATGTAAGTCAAATGTCTTAAGATATATGAAACCCTTTAAAACTCATCATCTCACATTCATTGGGCACCAATATTGTTTCACTTCATTTTCATAAAATGTAAACTTTGAAACATTGTGTATAGTTTAGTAATTTGAATGTTTGTTCAATATAAAGAACTAGATGGAATGAAATTTCCTGTAGATGAATAAACCAAATGGTAATCATTAATAATATTATTTATCTGTCGCTATACATTTCAGAATGCTTGTTCACAATCCAGGGAATGAGGTACCTTTTTTAGTCCCTAAGAGCACTCAATTGGGGTGCTGTTTGTGTTTACCTGAATTATTTTTTCAATGGTAAATATTACTAATCTTCCTTTCAGAGAACCACTATTTTTTTGCTTTCTACATTAAGTGTTCCTGTTCATAATAAGGTATATTGAGAATGTAGAAGATCCTCCAAGTCTCAGTTCTTCAAATAATTTCCAAGTTTTAAATTTGCTTCTTCAAAGGTGCATATAAGTTTGATTAGTATGTTATTCAAAGAATATGGGTTCATTGGTATCAATTATATTTTCAAACACATATATTAGATAGCATGTAATATAGGTTTTCAATTTTTAAACAAATCTAATTTGCTAAAATTATATTTTACAAGTTATAAAGTTCAGAAGTGCAAACAAGATTAAGAGTTCCCATTTTATTCTAGTCCTGTTTGTTTTTGCCAGTCCAAGGGCTTGACCTTAGATCATGGGCACTGCTCCTGAGCTTCTTTTGCTCAAGGCTAGTGCTCTACCACTTAAGGCACAGCACCATTTCTGGCTTTTTTGTGGTACTGAGGAATCAAATTCAAGGCTTCATGCATACTAAGCAAGCACTCTATCACTAAGCCACATTCCCAACCCAAGGTTCTATTTTCTTAAGTCACAGGTCAAAATCATGCACTCGCTTTTACACATACAAATGTTCATATTTATTAGAAGTTGGTTTGAAGATCCAAGAATGAGATAAATTGGGAGTATTATATGTAAGAGTTATACAATGTTGCATCATATTATGGAGATTAGCTCAATGATTTCTTTTGTAGTAATGAGTGTGTCAAGAATTATTTTCTTAGTGATTAGTAGTTAACATTGGTCTTGTCAGAACATGCTAGAAAATCTTTCCAAAGATAGGTGGAGGTATATAATGGATACTCCCATTATAGTTTCTAGCTGTGCACTGGTGTCTCATGCCTGTAAACCTAGGTACTCAGGAGTTGAAATCTATGGATTGCAGTTCAAGGCCAACACAGGCAGATTCTTATGTCTAGTTAATCCCAGAAAAAGCCAGCAGTGGCACTTTGGCTCAAGTGGTAGAGTGCTAGCCTTAAGCAAAATGTAGGTCAGGGACAGTGCCCTGGTGAGAATTAGAGATGCAGGACTATAAAAATAAAATAAAATAAAATAGTTTCTTTGAATCTTTAGCTGGATTACTACAATAGAAGACCCGTGGTTAGAGAAAGCTGAGCTCAATATCTACCTTAAAGTTGATGGTGAGAGAAACATCCTCTTTCTATGCCTCATAGCCTATCAGCTGTTGTCACCTCAGGCCATGCACAAGGGTAACAAGACTCAAGACTGTTGATAAGGCTCATGTCTCTCACTTTCCAATACCCAGATAACACTCAAATGTAGTATATATGTATAAGTTTACATCTGCACACACATGCACACACAAACACAGATATCCCACTCATCCATCACAGAGCACGATAGACTACAGTTTGTAACAACATGGAAAGACTGGGAAAACATTACATTAAGGGAAGTAATCCAGACCCAGAGAACACTGGCTGCATATTTTCCCTTGTTTGTGGCAGCTAGAATGCTCCAATAAATCCAGAAGCAAATATACTGGATTGTGTGCTAAAGGTTACAGATGAATTACCTGAAGCATAGTGGACTCTATGAAGATAAGATAGTGTGATTTTTATTTTCTCTAAAGAAAGTTTTAATGGTCTGCCAAGAAAACAAAAACAAAAACTCCAAATTTTGTCAGGCAATCCATTCACTTGTTAATAACTTAGTAAAGAAGGATGCTCTCACTGGAGTGGACCAGACTGAACACAATCACACACATTTTAGTGACTAAAAATCCAAAGCCTACTGACATCACAAATAAATGAATTTTGTTTAAAGTTTTAGTCTATTTCTATTTCCTAACTTTCCAAAAACCAAGAATTATTGTCTTACAAGGGAATATGAAAAGGAAACCATCCATTTGTGGAAATGCACATGAGGTTAGTTGTTTTTTTCTTAGAACTTTGTCTCAAAGAAAACGAAGAACTAAACTTAAATGCTGAGGAAAATAAATGTTATTACTTCATCATACTATTAAAATAATGTAAACTCTGAGCAAGGTAAACATGACAAGCAAAAATATGGCAAATAACAGAAGTTTCAGTGAAGTAAATTCCTTCATTCACATTTCCATCTTAAACCCTCCACCTCCGTGTTCCTCTAGTACACAGCTGAGAATCTGGCAGGCCTCTTAAGGAGCAGAGCAAATTGACAGTCTCCACAGAAGCCAGATGAGCACAGTGAGTTAACAGTACCCAAGGTAGGTGTTTCAGTATGGGAAGTTGTTGGAATTATGTTCCTTTCCTTATATCCAAAGAGAGACATGTTTATACCAAGGTCAAGAAACATAGATGGAGGCTAGGAAGTAGCCTCAGTGGTAGAGTGCTTGCCTCTCATTCATGAGGCCCTGGGTTCGATTCCTCAGCACCACATAAGCAGAAAAGAAGCCGGAAGTGGTGCTGTGGCTCAAGTGGTAGAGTGCTAGCCTTGAGCTGAAAACTGAGGGACAACGCTCAGGCCCAGAGTTCAGACCCCGTGACCAGAACCCCCTCCCCTCCATAAAAAAAGAAATGTAGATGCAAGACTATCAATGTCAAAGGTGGAAAATCAATAATTATCATGAAAGATAATGTTTCAAAGAGGAATGTGGTAGTGCATGACAGTGATACCACAACTTAGGAAACTGAGGCAGGAGATCCTTCCCTTTCAGTGCAGATAGGCAATAAAGCCAGGTCTTGCCTTAGGAAGCTGAGGTTTCCTATCATCACTTGCCAAAGACTAACTACTTGCACAAGAAGCACCATCTGTGATTTCCATGACACACTCTCCATCTTCACATTCATTGTCTTTACTAGCTTCTTCTCTGTCACTGCCCATTTCCCAATCAACTGTAATTCATCTCTTTTGTCCCCCTCTTTTGCACACAAAGTATTTCTGCCTATTCCAGTGTCATTCCCATTCTTTCTTGGTATTTTAGACAGTGTCATTTCTTCATTTTAGAGATCATTTTCACTGGAACTCCATGCTATCCTTGTGAGCTCAATGTACTAGATGTGGTTGTTTCTTTGGTGGTGGAGCTAATTCAATATACTGTTCGGTAATAGCTGCCTTTAAGCAACTAATGGCAAGGTTTTAGAGGTGTTCTGAAATTCTCTCCAGATGTGAGCCATACTTTATAGAGGGAGGCAGCCGCTGTGCCCACTCTCCTAAGATTTGCATTTCTGACCTGCGGTGGACTCTTCTGGAAAGGAGGGATTTTCTAGGTCCCATATCCTTTACCTCTTGGTTCTTCTCACCAGAGACATGGCAACAGTCTGTGATAGCATAATTCTTTGGAAATAGTAAGACAAAACCCAATAAAGGAAGCAGAAGGAAAATATATTGGGTTCTGTGGGAAAATAAAAAATTCATAGTGATGCAAAACTTATGGGGATAAAGCTTTCATTATCAGAGGCCATGAAGGTCAATCCATCATAGTAGTTCTTCATGTTTCTGTGTAACATTTATCTTTATGTCATTCTAATGGACATGTGGTCCTACTGACTACCAGGAGTCACTGGAAGTCCAGAGGACATTTGGTGCATGGGTGGAGGGGTGATCATGGAGGCCCTTATTGGCACTGACAGGCGAGGAATGAGGGCAAGTGGCCAAAAAGGAGGCAGCAGTAGATGCAGGGGAAGCTTCAGTAGTAGCTACAGTTGCAGAATGAAATCCGAGGGGCTGTAGCATGGTCACTGCAATCTTTGGAACTCATGCTCTCATGGGGAGCTCCATGAGAATGCACAGAGCAGGGAAAAGTGGGGCCTCCTGAGGCCAACCTCCAGACAGCTGTGGCCCTGCAAACTGAGGGCTGAGGGTGGTAAGTGCAGAGCCCAGTTGATTCTTTTCCCCATCTGAGCTGCCTTCCTACCATCACCCACACACCTCACTTCCTCTACAGCAAGATCACAGGTAAGAGGAACCCCACTCAGTTTAGACGAGATTTTGCAGTGGGCCCTTATTTACCTCTCCCTCTTCAAGAGGCTATAGCTGGAGCAGTCCTTGGAAAGTCACATGCAAAACCAATAGGCACACGAAAGGATGCAAGTGCTGCTAGAGAGAAGCATGAGAGTCTGATACCATTAGAATGTGGTGATGGAGGTGTGGTCCTGTTGGTAGACAGATAGCCAATGAACCAAAGTGTCAGGTCCTGAGTTCGAGTCCCCGTCTAGCAAGAAGAAAGAGAAAGAAAGATACCTTTATGGCATTTTTACATTTGACATTCCTTCTGTATTCTCACTAAATAAATTTCTATATACCAGTGTGTAATAAATTTATTCTTTTTTGTTTGGATTAGGCTACATTTTTACATTACTGGATTTAGTAACCCAGGACCTCATCAGTTCTATTCCCACCCATTTTTCTGTTGTTTTTTTCTTCATTCGTTTTTGTTTTTGTCTATTCTGAGAGCTTAAAGCCCAGACTAGAGTTCTGTCCATGGTCTCTTTTGCCCACATCTTTACTTTTTGCATTTGTGGCTTTATTGTAGTCTTAGAACCTCATGCACTTTCCTGCCAGGACTGACCTCAAAAGGTGGTCCTCAGATCTCACCCTACAGACTTGCTTGAATTATAGCGATGAGCCAGCAGCATTTGAATTCTACTAAAATTTATGTTGGTGATCTTCATATTATTTCCCCAAAACATGGCTGCTCCTGCTGCCTTGTAAGCAATGTCCTTCTGTTCTCACCTTAAAAACAGGGGTTTTAGGTTCCAGCCACCAGCCTGCTGCTTAAGATATGTTTCATCTTCTTTTCCTTTTTCCTTGTTTGTTATTGATTTGTTAGAAATTAAACTTATTCTTTGCTTAGTTTTAAAGTACCTTAATTGACCTTTATTATTATATGATATAATGCTATAAATTATATGTAATTTTAATATGTTGATGAATTCCCATAGATTCACAGGCATCAAAAACCAGATACAAAGTATTTCCTTCACCCTTAAAAAAGAAGGAAGCCTCTGTTTCCTTAGAAGTTGTGCAGAGACTCTTTCTGGAGAATATCCTGTACTTGTATCCAATATCATGCGACAGAACAGACAAGAGCAATGTCTTGTTACTCTGTTATTCTCAGAGAATAAAATGCTATTCAAAAAGCTTTGAAAATTTGTTTCCTCATGTTATTTATAATGTGTGGGAGCTTAATGACAGACATTACTATTTCCTGTAGACAATTATATGCTATAGCTTGTTTTATTTTTGTTGTGGGGGGTCCTTGTACTAGGGTTTCAACTCAGGACCTGGTAATGTCCCTTATATTTATTGCTCAGGGCTAGGACTCTTCCACTTGTGCTACCTCTCTTGTTTCTAGCTGTTTAGTGGTTAACTGGAAATAAGACTGGGTAGGTGATGGAGGAGGATATGACTATGATACATTGTATCCATGTGTGGATATATAATAATTAATATTTTTATAATTTATATAATTAATATTTGCTAATAAAAAGAAAGATAATTGGAGGTCTAATTACTCAAAGGAATCCTCTTGCATTTGACTTCCTAGAAAAAAAATATCATTTTCCTTGCTTTGCCTTTCTCTTTGTTTTTGTTGCTAGCATTGGGGGATTGAACAAAGGGCTTCGGTGCTGACCCTTATCTCTTTGCTTTATCGACAGTGCTCTACCACTTCAGCCACAGCTCTAGTCCCAGACTTCTGCTAGCTAATTGGAAGAAAAGGGTCTCTCAGATTTTTCTGCCTAGTCTTGCTCTGAACCCCAATACTCAGATCACAGCATCCTGAGTGGCTAGGTTTACAGGTGAGAACTCCTACTCGGAAGTCTTGGTGTAACATTTCATTTTTATTTTTGAGAATGTGAAGGTCTCTGACTTACTAGTTTGTTATTCAAAAACTTGTTTTGTGCAAGATATTATGGTGCATGCTTGTAATCACAACATGCAGAAAATGAAGCCAGAGAGATTTAGTTTGAAGCCAGCCTAAGGGAAAGTGTGAGAGACACTTTTTTCCAAAAATAAAATAAAAAACAAATAATTTTGCAATTAGGCAAATTTTCTCCATTTAAGGATCACAACTTCTAAGTTTCATTTCATGCCTACAATACTAGATATTCAGGAAGTTGAGATCTGTTGATCCCTCAATATTCAAAGCCATCTGGGGCAGAAAAGCCAAGCAGATTCTTTCTCCAAATAACAACTAAAAGCCTCAAGTGGTAGAATGCCAGTGTTGTGGGGATAGGCAATGAGAGCTTGAAGTCAAGTGGCTAAGCACTACTAATAAACACAGAAAAATTAAATAAATGAGAGAAATTCACAAGAATTCTCTCCAGCTCCTCAGAGAAAAACAGAATGAAATTTGTAAAAACAAGAGATGTCTCTAGAGAAGAAATAAGAATGGCCAATAGACAGTTGAAGAAATGTTCAACATTGCTGGTCATAAAAGAAATGCAAATCAACAGAATAAGCTTTCTGATGGTGTCTTCTAAATGTTGAATAAATCGATCACATTTCTTGGATTTGTCTTGAAAAATTGTCTGTTCTTTCTCTATAATATCTAGGCTGTCTTCAATCCCAGGGTTCTATCTTCTCTATGCTCTAACCTATTGTCAAGACTTTCTACTTTGTTTACTTTTTTATTTCTTATCCTTCTAATTGGTCGGCTTTGGTGGCTTCAAATTCTTTGTTGGAGTTTTGTTTTAGATCTTGTACAAACTTCTTTACTTCCTTAATTTGGCTTTCAGAGTTCATTCTCAAATCCCTTACTTGATTAACTATGATTTCATTGGACTCCCTTTCCTTCTGTTGAGTTTCATGCAGCATTTCCTTTGTGGCCTCCCTAGATTCCTTTTCCTGTCTGTTTATGGATTCTATGAATTTCAATTGATCTTTGTCTATTCCCATCCCACTCATGCAATTCCTGCATTAATGTTTTATTAGTTTCCTCATGCTCATGAAATTCCTGTATTAATCTTTGTTTATTCTCAGTGTGCACTGGCAATTCCTGTCAGAAATGACACCATCCCTTTGTTAGGAAATGGAAAGACATGGAAAAAATTAATTAAGTGAAGTAAGACAAAGAAACATAGGTCCCATGGTTTTCTTAATTTGTAATAACTAGTATAAGTCTAGGGCAAGTAGAAAAGTTCAAAAGCTATGTACATTAGACAATAAAAGATGATATTAAACAAAATGAAGCCAAAGACAGGGACACAAGTGGTTTATTTTTTCTTGCTATGGTTTTAACGTATTTATAATGTACTATGTGATTTTTTTTTCTTTGATGACTTCCTTCCCCACTGTTTAACACCTGTTTTCATTGTGTTTTATTTCAGTGCCCTGTGTCTTGTATATACATTTTTGTAATTTGAGGAAGGGAAGGGAAAAAAATAAAATGTTTAAATAGGGATACCAATTGACCCATTGTAAAAATGAGATGGTGATAATGAACTTTACAACTTTGGCAAGGGGGAGGAGGGGAGTAGTATGGGAAGTGTGGAAGGAAGGGATGGTAGGACAAAAACAAAGGAGGCAACAATGCTCAATAGGAAATGTGCTCATGACCTTAATCATGTAACTGTTACTCCCTGTACAATATTTTTACAATAAAAAGCGTATTTTTTAAAAAAGAAATGCAAATCAAAACCAAAACTACCTTTATTTATTTATTTTTTAACACATGGGACACTCATTTAATAATAATTCAAAAATAATTAAGACATACACACATGCATCAGAAATGGCAGTGTGATGAAGCAGATACAGCAACTCATTGTATTGGTAATATCACAGAGCAGAAAATAATGCAGCAAATTTATAGCACATTGCAACACTATGTGTAAAACCTCCTAACTACACTTGCAGAGGAACTGACATCTCTGATCTCAGAAGAGGATTCAGGCTGGGGAGGATATAGCTGTGCATGGTAGTGTTACCCCAGACCATATAGTTCTCTTTCATAAACAGACAGCATGTTTGCCTTCTCTGAAGACATAGACTTGGGCCAGCTAAGAAAGCTTGGAGAGTTGAACAATAGCTGGATTTTATCTCATGTTTTTCTGCTTCATTAGCACTTATGCACATTACACACACATACATATACATACATAACACTATATATAGCGTGTTTAAATATGTTATGTACATATAATATGTGTGTATATTTCATATGTGTAATGTGCATATAAATGATGTGTATATATGAAGATATAAATTGCATAATATATGTATATATTTGTATATGGTATGGAAAGGTACTTTGAAACCCAGATTCATGACTATAATGCAAGTTTGTTTTAATAATAACATTATTAAACATTATTGCTCTCTGTTAGCCAGCCTAGGAGCCAGCAGACACTGCAAATCACAAATGTGAATAGTGAAACAAACACCACATTGGAGGACTCTGAGCTGTGATGGCAGAATTGTGTTGGACATACCTAATTGTGTTTTTTGCAAAACCACCTTTAGATTCCACCTCATCTCAGTTAGAATGACCATTATCCAGAGAATAATAATAATAACAGATGCTGACAGAGTTGTGGCTAGATGGGAACACTACTATACTGTTGGTGGGAATGTAAGCTGTTTCAACCATTCTGGAAGACTGTATGGAGGTTCCTAAAAAGACTAAATATAGAACTCCCCTAAGATGCAATAATCCCACTCCTCAGTATTTATCCCAATGATCTCAAACTAGGCCACACTAATGCTACGAGCACAACTATGTTCGTAGCAGAATTGTTTACCAAAGCTAAGATAGGGAACCAACTCACATGCCCCTCAACAGATGAATGAGAGCTGGAAAGGTGGCTCAGTGGTAGGGCGTTTGCCTTGCATGCATGAGGCCCTGGGTGTGATTCCTCAGCACCACATAAGCAAAAAGAAAAAAGCTTGAAGTGGCTCTGTGGCTCAAGTGGTAGAGTGCTAGCCTTGAGCTGAAGAGCTGAGGGACAGCACCCAGGCCCAGAGTTCAGGCCCCATGACCAGACCCCCCCCAAAAAATAGATGAATGATAGAGAAAATATGGTCTATTTACACAATGGAATTTTATGCTTCTATCAGAAAGAATGGCATTGTCCCTTTTGTAAGGAAATGGAAAGTCTTGGGAAAAAATCATATTAAGTGAAGTAAGCCAGGCCCAAAGAAACCTAGGCTCTGTGATTTCTCTCATTTGCAATGATTAGTGTTAGCCTAAGTTAGTCCTAACAGAGGATCATAATAGCCCAAGAAATATGAACATATGACCACATAAAATGATGCTAAATTAAATGAATGCCAACACATTGAAACATAGTTCTTTATTTGTCAATCTTGATGTAGCCAATGTACTACAGCTAGTTCTTTCTTCTTTTATTATTTCCTTTTTCTTTTTCCATTGGCTGTATCCCTGCAATTTCTGTCTTTGAATCTGGTACTCTCCATCTTGTACATGTATTTGTCTGATTTGGGGAACCGAAGGGAAATAACAAAATGCTGAAAGAAGTACAAAAGATGTCATATTACAGCAATGATACTCACAAGACACTATATTGGAAATGAACTTAATAAGTTTGTGGCGGCGGGCAAGGATGGGGGCTGGAGTGGGAGGAGGGAAGGCGTAGAGGGAGAAAATCAATGAATTACTGTCATCTTATATGGTCATATGTACATAGCTTTTGAATTTTTCTGCTTGTCTTAAACATACACTAGTTATTTAGCTAGAGTTTTCATATATTTTTTAATTTTTATATTTTTTAAAATTCTGTTTTATTGTAAAGATGCTGTACAGAGGGGTTAATATACAAGAACACGTATTTTTTGTTGCTTGCTACAGTTTTTTAAAATGTATTTATAATGTATTATGTGATTTTTTTTTCCTTTGGTATGTTCCTCCCCCACGGTATAATACATGTTTTCACTGGGTTTGATTCTCGTGCCCTGCATCTTGTATATACATTTTTCTATTTGGGGGAGGGGAAAGGAAAAAAAATGTTTGAATAGGGATATGAGGTTGACCCATTGTAACAATGAGATGTACAAGACACTATGTTGAAAAGGAACTTTACAACTTGTGGAGGGAAAGGAGAGAGTATTTGGGGAGGTGGAGAGGGAAAGGATGGTAGGGGAAAAACAAAGGATGAGGTAACAGTTCCTGAGAGTATATGTACACATTACCTCACTCATGTAACTGAAACCCCTCTCTACAGATTTTTTCAAATGAAAATGTATTTAAAAAAACTCAAGCTTGGACTTCATTTCACCTAATATCAACTTATCTGACCGTTTCTGCTTGTCTCAGACATATACTAGTTATTGCAAATAAGGGAAACCCTGGGACCTATGTTTCTTTGGGCCTGTCTTACTTCACTTAATATCATTTTTTCCAAGATGATTTCTTTGTTGCTTTGTATGTCCCTCCCCCATGGTACAACCCCTGTTTTCACTGTGTTTGATGTTGGTATAATTTTTGGAGGGGAAAGAAAAAACACATTGTTTAAATAGGGATACAGGACCCATTGCAACAATGAGATGTAAAAGACATTATGTTGAAAAATGAACTTTACAATTTTGGCCGGGGGGGGGGGGGTCGCGGTGGTGATGGGAAGGGATCGAAAGGGGAAACAAAGGAGGAAGAAACATTGCTTGATAAGAAATGTACTCATGCCGGGTGCCAGTAGCACAAGTCTGTAATCCTAGTTACTCAGGAGGCTGTGAACTGAGGAAGTCCGTGAGACTCTTATCTCCAAAAAGTCACCAGGAAACCGGAAGTGGTGTTGTGGCTCAAGCAGTAGAGAGCTTGCCTTGAGCTGAAGATCTGAGGGATAGGGTCAAAGCCCAGAGTTCAAGGCCCACGATTGAAAAAAAAAAGAAAAAAAAAAGAAATGTACTGATTACCATGCCCATGTAATTGTAACCCATCTGTATGGTATTTTCACAATAAAAAACAACAACAAAAAACAACAACAACAGCAACAAAAAATTACCAAGATGAGTTCATGTGAAAGAGTTCTTTAGGACTTTGAAGAAGCTAGTACCAAATACATATAACCACAATTAAGTGATAAAGAGAAATGTAACTTTTTATTTGTATATATTTTTATTGTAAAAATACTGTACAGAGGGATTACAGTTACTTCAGTAATGTAATGAGTACATTTCCCATCAAGTGCTATTACCTCCTCCTTTGTTTTTCTCCTGCCACCTTCCTTCCCCACTTCCCAACTCCTGTCCCACCACTCCTGAAGATGTAAAGTTCGTTTTCAACATAGTGTTGAGTACATTTAATTGTTACAGTGGGTCAAGCTATATCCTTTGTTCATCATTTTGTTATTTCCCTTCCCCTCCCCAAAATTGAAAAAATGTATATACAAGATGCCCACATAAAAATGCAGGACTTGGAGTCTTAATATCTGATGAAATAGATTTTAAATTAAAATTATGTAGGAGAGTTAAAGAAGGTCAATACATACTAATAAAATGATCTCTCCTTAAGGAAGATATTACAATTCTAAATATTCACCACACAATGGAGCACCCAAATTTACCCAAGTATCTTTTTTATATTAAACAAAAATTTCTTTTTGTTTCTGTTAACTTAGAACTCATCTTTTTTTTTTTAATCTGTGTTGTTCGTTCCCAAGTCAGACTAATCTCTTGTCCTTAGATTTCTTTGGTATAGTTTGGGTGGGTAATCTGAGATATAAGCAGTATTCTTTGTTCAATTTGGAGGTCTAGCACACTGGCACTACTTCCTGAATAAGAGGTCGAACTGAATTGACCCTGAGAGTTTCTGTGGCTTCTCTTAGCTCATTGAGGAAGTTAGGAATTTGAGAAAGTGACTGTTAAATAAATGTCTCTTAATAATAAGCATTATTGGTAGAATTTGCAAACATATTTGGGTAATAATAGAATAGAAAAAATGTTAAGTTTCTTATCACTACATATCTTTTTGTCTAAGTATAAAGCCCAGACTTACCCTAAGGGTCTAGAATAAGCAAAATGGCTTCTAGATCCCAGATCATTTATTTCAACAGAAGATGACAGCAGCAGAAGAAAAACGTGCATAACTGGCAGAAAGAAGACTGAATTTGATATCTCCTTAATTCTTATGTTCGAATGCTCAATGAGGAACCCTTAGGACTGTGGACAGCTTAGGGACCTAACAGTTCCTGTTTCATACAATCATAGAAAGCAAACACCGGTCTCGCATCCCGATGTGAGTGCCATGCCTGACTGGTGACCTTGGCTGTGTGTACTGAGAAGGTCCATCAGGGCTCTGTCATGGTCACTGGAGACTCAGGATTGCTAAGAGAAGGACATAGAGGGAGGTGGTAGAAAAGGCCTGAGTCAAGGTTTTGTCACATCTAAATGATTTGTAACAGGCACTACTGTCTTCTGGGTAAGAATGTGGGTATATCATCAGGGTGTGGCACACAAATTTATCATGACAAGTTTTAGCTTGCACCATTTCCTATGAAAGCCAACAAGATATCGTTAATGCACTCAGGACATATTCCTATCAATATTTCATATGTAAAAGCTATAAAATCAAGTTCATCATGAGGAAAAACCAAGATGAAAACCAAATTGCAGGAACATCTACAAAAAATTGTTGTTCTGTACACATTAAGTGTGACAAAGTATTAAAACTTAATGAAGCTGAGAAAGTTAATTTCATTTGAACTACTGTTGCAACTTTCTTTTAAATTTCATCTACTTAACATAAAGAAGGTAGGCCAAGCACCACCAGTGGCTTACACCTGTATCTCTAGCTATTTAGAAGGCTGAAATTTGAGGAAAGAGGATTGAAGTAAGGCCAACTAGGAAAATATGTGAAAACTTTATCTCCAATTAACTATTCAAAAATCCAGAAGTACAAATTTGGTTCAAGTCATAGACTGTTAGCCTTGAGTAAAAAAGCTAGTCAGCTTCTTAGGTTCAAGCTCCAGTATTGACACATAAAAACTTACACACACACACACACACAGAGAGAGAGAGAGAGAGAGAGAGAGAGAGAGAGAGAGAGAGAGAGAGAGAGAGAGAGAGAGAGAGAGAGAGAGAGAGAGAGAACCTTCTTCAAAAATGACCAGTGACCAGGAACAGAATCAAGATGATTTTTTTCTTTACTTTCTTTCATTTTTGTAATTTTTTTTCATTTATCTCTTTGGAAAGGTAAAGGGGACCTAGAAATGAGGGACAAAGGATGAACATATGCGTAGTGGTACTCAGTTGATATTATGTTCAAAATGAACTATGGAACTTATTAGTAGGGATGGAGGAGAACACTGGAAAAGATGAAGGGAAGGGTGACATTGTTCAAAAAGAAATGTACTTGTGGAAGTACAGCTGCCACTCAATGTGAGTGCCATTCTTCAGTAAAAGAGCTCAGAGACAGTTCCCAGGCCTGAGGTTCAAGCCACAAAGACAAAAGAAATGTAGTCATAACCACACGAATGTAACTAACCCCTCTACATCACCATAATAATAATATTAATAATAATGATAATAAAAACTAAACCAGTGAGTGAGAAAAACAGAGAGAAAGGGAAATGGTGACACTTCCAAAAAGAAATATATTCAGAGTTCTGGGAAGATGGTGGAGGAAAAGCTGGAGGCTAAACAAGCTCTCGCATAGAAAGCAGTTTTAGAATTCCAGTGAACAGTCCTAAGCCAGAGAATCGCACCAAATGTACCATCACAGTACAGAGAGTTAGGCCAGAGAGGGAAAATTCAGGCAAGGAGACAGATCTGAGCACTTGCCAGCAGCTGCCGCTGTAGCAGCAGCGGTGGCAGTGGTGGCTGTAGCCGCCATACCTGCAAAACAGAGTCCGGGACGAAGGAGCCACACATGGTGGGCAAGCAAATTCTACTCAACACAGAAAGAACAGACAAGGAGCAGGCATCTTCATCCTGCAGTTCGCAGACCACAGATGACACAGGAACCAAGACTCAGAGTGAGTAGAAGCCTAACAGTCCTCACTCCTTCTCAGGGAGCAGAGGAGGGAAGGCCACCCCCCCCCCCAGTACTGGATATCTCCATCTTGGATACTGACAAAGCTCAGTGGAGCTGCTAGCTCCAACTCAGGCCTTGGAAGAAAACTAGAGTCATTTAGCAGGTCACAAGAACCTAACTTGACCTGCCAGACTCAGCTCCACCCAGGGAAAAGTCACCCAGCAAGGGCACCAGCCCCAGGAGTGGATTTCTTCACTGGGTTATCAGAGCCAGAGGCTGCCCCTCCCTTTAGCAGCCTTGACAATCAATTGAAATTCAGTAACATAAAACCTGAGAGTGGCTCCAGGCTGGGCTCTGTGAGTTTCTCACAAACCAACCCCCGGGAAAAGCTACTGTTTGCTGAAAGGCCTCAACTCTACCCAGAACCTAGCCTCATCACAGCATCTACAAACGTGAGGAAAAACCCATCTCCATCTTTTGTGATACTCAAAGCAGATCTCCCTCCCATTGAACTAACCTGGGAGGAGGATGGCAAAACATTGGAGAAAGCAGAGCATTTTTCTGCCTGTTCAAACAAACTGACTTAAGAAACCAAGCAAGCCACAGGAAAATCAATCACCACAAGCAGACCAGAGACTCCAACAAGAGGCTGGTTATGGACACAAGGGAGATACAGAATTTTTCCCACCCCTCCAAAAAAAATCAAATAACTTTTTTTCTTTTTTTTGTACATTTTATAAAAAAATTTTTTTCTAAAACTTTTTTTAAAATTTTTAATTTTTACCTTTTTTGAAAAAATTTTTTTCTAGTAACTTTTTTTCCTCTTATAATTTTTATTTTAGGGGTATATGAGTGTGTGTGTTTTTCTTTCTTTCTTTTTTTTTCTTTAATTTTTTTTTGTTTAGCTCTACTAAACTTCAGATCTTTTTTCTTTCTTTCTTATCGTTTTCACCTTTTCTTCTCCTTCATTCTTCTTTATGTGACTTAATTGTTGTTCTGCGCATCCTCAGATAAACCCGTAGTCGATGATTAGGCCTTAGCCCCCATTGTGTACACATTTAATCCACAAATTTATTACTCAATTCAAAACCTCTTAGGCTTAAATTCCTTAATAGCAGTACTACCTCATTAAACCTATATGATATTTTAAGTATTTCTATTTTTAAGTTTTTCACATCTCCTTTATATACCTCCTCTTCTCTCATTATATGCACATTCTTCTCTGAATAGTTTGTTTTCAGTCCTGCATATTTTTAGTTTTTACTTTTCTATTTTGTCGGGTCTCTTTTTTTTCCTTTCTCTTTGTTCTTTATTTTTTCTCTCTCCTTTCATACCATCCAACCTATTTCCTGCTTTGAGTATAGGACTTAGTTAAGTTAACTCTCCCTGTGCCTTGCCACATCACTCTATTCCTATTTTTTACTCACATCTCTCCCTAAACTTAATAATTTCTGGTTTACCAAATTCTTCTTTGCAGTTCGTAGCCCATTAATATATAGTTGTTTGATGTTGAATAGATTTATCTGTTGAATTACATTGTATCTGCAGACTATAGACTGTGCAAATAGAGACTTTGGTTGATGCTTGCCTTAAGATAGTGTTCTAGAACAAAACTGGTGTTATTTTCATCCCAAATGGGCAGAGTAAGCCAGAGAAACACAAGAAAGATGGCAACTCCGGGTATTGAACTCCCACTCATGATAATCAGGGACAGAATAGATAATGAATAATCCAGAGTAGAGTTCCCAAATAGCTCTACAAACACTGCTGGCAAACATGATAAATGAAAAGATTGAAAACAAAAATGGACTCTGTATGAGCATGATAGTGAGAGAGAGGAGGCAATCCAAAGGTTTATACAGGAATATCATGAGCATGAGGAACCTACTCAAAAACTGATACAGGATTTGTGTGAGCAGTGTGAGAATACTCAAAAAGAAAGGCAGGAATGGTGTGAGCAGGCTGTGAACACTCAAAGAGAACTACAGGAATGGTGTGAACATGAGGAAGGTAAGCAAAGAGTAATACAGGAATTGAGAGAGCAAGATGAGAATACTCAAAGATCACTAAAGGCATTCATGGAATCCATTAATAAAAAGCTGAAGGAAGTCAGGGAGACCACAAAGGGAATGCTGAATGGAACCAAACAGAAGGAATGGGAGTCCAAGGAAACCATAACCAATCAACTAAGTGATTTGAGAATAAACACTGAACACCAAATTAAGGAAGTAAAGAAGTACATACAAGATCTAAAACAAAGCTTCAACAAAGAATTTGAAACCACTAAAGCTGACCAACTAGAAGGAAAAGAAATAAAAAACAAAGTAGAATGTCTCGACAGCAGGTTAGACCATGCAGAAGATCAAATCTCGGGGATTGAAGATAGCCTAGATATTATAGAGAAAGAACATACAACCATCCAAGTCAAGTCCAGGAAATATGATAGATCTATCCAACACTTGGAAGACACGATCAGAAGGCCTAATCTAAGGATAATGGGTGTAGAGGAGCACTGAGAAACAGAAGTTAATGGTCTAGGAAATTTGTTTAACAGGATCTTAGCAGATAACTTCCCAAAAATGCAAAAAGATAGACCTGTTCAGATACAAGAAGCTTTTAGAACACCAAATAGACCTGACCAGATTAGGACATCCTACCCTCACATTATAATCCACACAGGATCAATTCAGACCAAGGAAAGATCCTTAAAGCAGTCAAGGATAAAGGATTAATCACCTATAAAGGGAAACCAATTAGAATCACCTCAGATTTCTCAACAGCGACAAAGCAAGAAGACCTTGGAGTGATGTATGCCATGCCCTAAAGAAAAACAACTATCAACCAAGAATACTGTACCCAGATAAACTCTCCTTCATAACTGAAGGCCAAATAAAAGCCTTACATAGCAAAGAAAAATTGAAAGAATACATCTCCACCAAACCAGCACTACAAAAGATTCTTAAAGATGTCCTACACATAGAAAACCAACAAAACCACAATAAATGCCAAGAAACTGCACCCAAACTGAGAATCCAAGAACCATAGGAAAGACACAGTTGTCACAGCCCCCATAAAGGTGGATAACATGGCAAATATATCTCAGTCCTATCTCTCAAACTTAACGGACTTAATTCTCCAATTGAGTGACATAGAATGTCTTGTGGGATTAAAAAGCAAGATCCTTCTATCTGCTGCCTTGAGGAGTCACAACTTGCCCGTAAAAACAAACACATTTTCAATGTTAAAGGCTGGAACACAATCTACCAAGCAAATGGCCCTAAATATACGCGGCAGTTGCAATCCTAATATCAGATATAATAGACTTCAAATTAAAATTTGTGAGAAGAGATAAAGTAGGTCACTACTTACTAATTAAGGGATCTCTCCTTCAGGAGGATATTACAATTCTAAATATCTATACGCCAAACAAAGGAGCACCCAAATTTATCCAAGAAACACTATTTTCCCTCAACTCCCACATAGATCCAAAGACATTAATAGTTGGGGATTTGAACACACCACTCTCCCCACTAGATAGATCAACTCCGCAAAAACTCAACAAAGAAACTGCAGATCTAAAAAACTGCACAAATCAACTAGATTTAACAGACATCTACCAAATATTTAACCCAGCAGCATCAGAATACACGTTTTTCTCAGGAACACATGGAAGATTTTCTAAAATAGACCACATTTTAGGCCACAAAGCAAACTTGTCCAAATTCAGAAACATTGAAGTTATACATTGCATTCTCTCAGACCACAAGGGAATAAAATTAGAACTCAACACCAAAAGCCACCAAAGAAAGTCTGGTAACACATGGAGGATGAACAACACACTGCTGAATCACCAGTGGGTCAGGGAAGAGATTAGAAAGGAAATTCAAATGTTCATGATATAGAACAAAAACGAGCACACAAATTACCAGCTCCTCTGAGACACAGCAAAGGCAGAACTCAGAGGTAAGTTTATAGCTCTGAGTTCCTACATCAACAAATTGGAGAGATCTGAAACCAAAAATTTAATGAGGCATCTGAACCCTCTTGAAAGAGAGCAGCAAAATAAACCCCAATCCAGTAGACGGAAAGAAATAATTAAAATTAAATCAGAATTAAATGAATTAGAATCCAAAAAAAACTATACAAAGAATCAACAAAACAAAGAGTTGGTTCTTCAAAAATATTAACAAAATTGACAGACCCTTAGCAAATCTTATCAGAAAAAGAAGAGAACACACCCAAATAAATAAACTCAAAGAAGAGAATGGAAATATCACCACGGAAAAAACCAAGATTCAGAACATTTTAAGGGAATATTTCTCAAAACTTTATGCTAATAATTTTGAGAACTTGGCAGAAATAGACTATTTCCTAGTAAATATTGACACGCCAATACTAAAATAAGAGGAGTTAAACCATCTTAACAGGTCCATATCAAGCATTGAAATAGAAACAGCAATAAGAGATCTCCCAGCTAAGAAAAGTAGAGAAATAGAGGGTTTTACAGCGGAATTCTACAAGGCCTTCAAAGCTGAGCTCACACCAATACTCCTCCAACTCTTCAATGTAATCGAAAGAGAAAGTTCACTACCGAACACATTCTATGAAGCCATCATGACCCTCATCCCAAAACCAGGCAGGGACTCATCAAAGGAAGATAACTATAGACCCATTTCTTTGATGAACATTGATGCAAAACTTCTCAACAAAATTCTGGCCAATTGACATCAACAATTCATCCAAAAATCATACACCATGATCAAACAGGATTCATTTCAGGGATGCAAACCTGGTTCAATATACACAAATCAATTAATATCATTCATCACATCAACAGGAGCAAGAATAAGAACCACATGGTTATTTTAATAGATGTAGAAAAAGCGTTTGACAAGATCCAACACCCCTGTATGATGAAGGATTTGGAAAAATTAGGAAACCATGGAACATGCCTCAATACAATAAATGCTGTATATGACAAACCTACAGCCAGCATTATACTTAATGGTGAAAAACTAAAGTCATTTCCTCTTATGGCAGGAACAAGTCAAGGATGTCTATTCTCTCCACTTCTTTCCCACCTAGTATTAGAATGCCTAGCTACAGCAATAAGGCAAGATGCAGACATAAAGGTGATCCAAATAGTGAAAAAAAAAAAAAAAAACCTCTCCTACTTTGCAGATGACATGATCGTGTATTTAAAGAATTCCATAGACTCCACTCCCAAATTACTCAAGCTGATTGAAAACTTTGGCAAAGTAGCAGGATATAAAATTAACCCTCAAAAATCAATGGCTTTTCTGTATGCCAACAATGAGAAAAGTGGGGCTGAATTTAGGAAAGCAACTCCATTTGTAATAGCCCCAGAAAAAATAAAATACTTAGGAATAAACTTAACCAAAGAAGTGAACGACCTCTATGATGAAAAGTTTAAAAACTTGAAAAATGAAATCAAAACAGAACTTAGAAAATGGGAAAAACTCCCATGCTCCAGGATTGGAAAGATTAACATCGTGAAAATAGCAATACTTCCCAAGGCTATCTACAAATTTAAGGAGATACCTACCAAAATTCCTACCTCATTCCTCAAGGAAATAGAAGAGGCAATCCAAAAAATTCATACGGAACAATAAGACCCCGAATAGCAAAAACAATCCTCAACGGAAAGAACACTGCTGGAGGAATATCAATACCAAAATTCAAACTCTACTATAAAGCCAAAGGAATAAACAGTTTGGTAATGGCACAAGAACAGACCTCAGGACCAATGGAATAGAATTGAAAACCCAGAAATGAACCTACAGACCTATAGCTATCTAATCTTTGATAAGGGAGCTAAAAAAAATAGAATTGAAGAAAGACAGCCTCTTCAGTAAATGGTGCTGGCAAAATTGGTTAACTACATGTAGAAAACTAAAGCTAGATCCTTATATATCACCCTGCACCAGAATCAACTCCAAATGGATCAAAAACCTCGGATTCAAGCAGACACTCTGAAAACATTACAGGATGGAATAGGAGAAATCCTAGGTCTCCTTGGCACAGGCCAAAATGTTCTTAATAGAGACCCGGAAGCACAACAAATCAAATAAAGGTTGGACAAATGGGATTGCATGAAGTTTCAGAGCTTCTGCATGGCAAAGGACATAACTAGCAAGATCAATAGAAAGCCCACAGATTGGGAGAAGAACTTCACTAGCCATACAACGGACAAGGGTCTCATATCTAAAATATACTTGGAACTCAAAAAATTAAATCCCCCAACAACAAATCCTCAAAGAAACAACTGCCCAATAAATAAGTGGGTTAATGACTTAAAGAGAAACTTCTCTGAAGAAGAAAAAAGGATGGCCAATAGACACATGAAGAAATGCTCAACCTCCCTAGCCATAAAAGAAATGCAAATCAAAACAACATTGATATTCCAACTCACCCCAGTTAGAGTTGCAAAAATCAATAACTCTAATAACAACAGATGCTGGAGGGGATATTGACACAAGGGAACCTTACTGCATTGTTGGTGGGAGTATAAACTTGTTCAACCACTTTGGAAAGTAGTATCGAAGATCCTCAAAATACTCCACATGGTGCTCCCCTATGACCCAGCAGTCCCACTTTTGGGCACTTACCCAAATATTTACAAACAAGACCACACTAAAGCTACCAACACAACCATGTTTATTGCAGCATTATTTACCATATCTAAGATCTGGAACCAACACAGATGCCCCTCAGTAGATGAATGGATCAAGAAAATGTGTTATATATACACAATGGAATTCTATGCCTCCATCAGAAAGAATGACATTGCCCCATTTGTTAGGAAATGGAAAGACTCGGAAAAAATTAAATTAAGTGAAGTAAGCCAAGCCCAAAGAAACATAGGTCCCATGATTTCCCTTATTTGCAATATCTAGTATATATATGAGTCAAGCTGAACAGGTCAGATAAGGTGATGTTAGGAAAATGAACCCTAAAATATGTATTTTAAATGTTTTTTTTTTATTTCATGCATTTGTTTCTAATGCAATTTTACAATTATTTCCTTGTTGCTTTGTATGTCTCTCCCCTACAATATAAACCCTGCTTTCACTGTATTTGATATCGGCATAATTTGTGGAGGGGAAGGGGAAAAACAAGTCGTTTAAATAAGGATACACGTGGACCCGTTGCAACAGTGCAAATACAAGTTGTCATGTCCAAAACGAACTTTACAACTTTGGTGGGGGGGAGAGGATTGGGAGGGGCGAGTAGGGGGAGGCTGGAAAGTGATGGGAAGGGGAAACAAAGGAGGAGACTACAATGCTTGATAAGAAATGTACTCATTATCTTGCCCATGTAATTTTCACCCCTCTGTACAGTATTTTCACAATAAAAAATATATAAAAATTAAAAAAGAAATATATCCATTACCTGAATTATATGATTACAATCTCTGTATAAATCACATTTATAATAACAATACAAAAGAAAATCAGACAAATATAATACTGGAGGCTTGAGTCAAATGAAAGAAAATCATATGTATGTGATACCAAGCTCAAACCCCATTATCAGTTTCCTGTTCAAAATGGCTCTTCTCATCACTTGTACTTTACCTAGCTTGTGAGAGTGGTGCAAAGTTAAAGAGTGAGGAATAAGTCATACATACAGGAGAAAGTTCATCTATCAGGCAGAAAATAGTACTTACAAAGAGCAGCACTTGCTAGAACACATGCTGACTAGAATACATGCTGGCTCAATGTTTTCTGAAATAAACAAACCTAATTGAGCTTTAATACAGGCTCCACTATATACAAACTGGGGACTCAAATTTAACTAAACTCTCTGGACCTCAAATTCTTCATAGGTAAAGTTAGCATAACAAAACTTATCTCATCGTATTATGAGATCTGGATGTTATCAGATATGGAGTGGGTTGTGTCTTAGGTCTGTGTGAAACACTCAACCTCTGCTTGAAAGAGTATAAACTGGCATGATGTTTACCATATTACTTAATAGTAATACAACACCCACTACAGGCTCACTTCTCTAATCCTACTTAGAAAAGAGGCTGAGACCTCAGGATCTAGGTGCTAAGTCAGCCTGGAGAAGAAAGTAAATGAGATTCATCTCCTATGACCTCCAAAAAGGTGAGGGGGAGGTTTGCTTCAAGTGGTAGAGGGCTAGACTTGAGTATAAACTGCAGGAATAGTGCCCAGGCACTGATTTCAAGTCCTAGGATCAGCACACACACACACACACACACACACACACACACACACACACACACACACACACACACACGCACGCACACTAAATTTTTTATGCTGGTATCACTGCTATTAATAACACTTTCCCCTCCTCCAAACTCACCAGCTCTTTGTGTGTGTGTGTGTGTGTGTGTGTGTGTGTGTGTGTGTGTGTGTGTGTGTGTGTGTGTGTGTGTGTTTGGCAGGGACTTGCCATGTAGCTCAGGCTGCTCTTGAAGTTACAATGCTCCTATTATCTTTTCTGGTTTTTTGAAAAACCTGAAATTAGAGGTTAAATGGATAGCTCACGTGGTAAGGGACTAGTTAATGAGCAACAGAATCAATTACCAAGTTCAAGTTCCAGTCTTAGACTTTAAATAAAATCAGAAATGATTTTTCTTAAATGAAAAAATGACCATAGGAATCATCTGATACCTAAATGTATGATTAAAAAGAGAAATCCTGAAAATGTTCAGGAAGTCAGAATTTAAAAATTCAGTGATTACCATGTAGACAGTAGATCAGAGCATCTGTACCTTGATGCTAAATGAAGTGGGCTACATTAAAAACTTAAAAATTGTACATATTTACACTGCTCAAAAAAACACAACAGGATTTTGTGATCCTCCTCCCAAGAAAATGTGGTATATATACCCAATGGAATTCTATGCCTCCATCAGAAAGAATGACATTGCTCCATTTGTTAGGAAATGGAAAGACTTGGAAAAAAATATATTAAGTGAAGTAAGCCAGGCCCAAAGAAACAGATCCCATGGTTTCCCGTATTTGCAATATCTAGCATATGTCTGAGTCAAGCAGAAAAGTTCAGATAAGGTGATGTTAGGGAAATGAACCCTAAGGTATGTATTCACATGTTATTTTTTTCTTTCATGTGATTGTTTTTAACACATTTATAAGATTATTTCTTTGTTGCTTTGTATGTCCTTCTCCCACAGTATAACCCCTGCTTTCACTGTATTTGATACCGGTATAATTTGTGGAGGGGAAGGGGAAAATAAATCGTTTAAATAGGGATACAGGTGGACCCATTGCAACAATGAGATATACAAGTTGTTATGTCGAAAACGAACTTTACAACTTTGGTTGCGGGGGGTGGGGAACGGGGAGGATGGGGGGGCCAGGAGGAAGGTGGGAAGGGATGGGAAGGGGAAACAAAGGAGGAGGCTGCAATGCTTGGTAAGAAATGTACTCATTATCTTGCCCATGTAATTATAACCCCTCTGTACAGTATTTTCACAATAAAAAATAAATTAAAAAAAAACCCACAACAGGGCAGCACTGGGAAATAATGCTTGTAATTCTAGCTACTCAGGAGGCTTAGATATGAGGATAGAGGTACAAAGCCAACCTGAGCAGGAAAGATTGTGAAACTCTTATCTCCAATTAACCACTAAAAAATCAGAAGTGATGCTGTGACGCAAGTGGTAGAGCTCCAGCCTTAAGCAGAAGTGTTAGGGGAGAGCACCCAGGCCGAATTCAAACCCCACAACCAACGCCCCCCCCCCCACGCACCTTGCTTATTCTCTGTATCTTGATTACTCTGGCTATTTGAATCATTTTTCTCATAATGACCAAATATATGTTGCTTTTCAACAGCTGCATAATTTTTAATTCATCACTTAAATTGAGCATATTATGGGTCATTATTTTTTTTTTTGGTTTAGGAAAATCTCAGTAATATCTTGTTTTTTTACTATTTATTTTTGGCAGCACTGTTGCACAAATTAATGAGTGGATAACACTCAGCATACCATATGATTTAAATGTAGGTAACACAGCTGGGCGGCAGTGGTTAATGCCTGTAATACTGACTATTCAAGAGCCTGAGAGCTGAGAATTGTAGTTTGAAACTAGACCAGGCAGGAAAGAGAGATATTTCTTTTCTCTTATGCATAATCAAAAGATCTGAAAGTAAAACTATAGCAAATGCTAGAGTCCTAGCCTAGAGAAGAATAACATCAGACTGGCACCCCCATAGACACACCAAAACTAAATGATATACCGTTTTGAGACTTCTTTGCATCATATCAACTTCCTAACTGCATGGAAAATTGGAAATTTAAAACTGGAAACTTAAAAATCTATTGATTATTTTTTAAAAAAAGTGATGAAAGTTTTAATCATGTCCATTCCCAACCAGTGCTGCACCATAGAAAGGCAACACCATGGAGACAACCTGTCATCCTCTTCTTCCCCACCCATCACTCTGCCGCTGTCCCCCTGCTGCAGCCATCCTCATACACCCTTGTTTCTAGTGAAGTGAGCCCAACCCCTCTTTCTGACCCCTCTCATCTACATTGGAAAGACACCTATCCATCATTGCTTTGTCTACTCCTATCCTCATTCCTTCCCTCACCCCAGGACCACTCTGTTTGCTCCTTCTGTCCTCCTCCCAGGTCACCTTAACATTCATGGATGTGGGAATGTGTGCTCATGCTTATATGAGATGAATGCTTGGCCAGAACATAGGCAATACACTCACCAGAATGGTTCTCCCGGGAAATTTTCCTGGACAACCCAGATTCTAGGTAAGCTCCACCATCCATCAAGTCCCCTCCAAGTCCTCCACTGCTCCTTCTTTACACTATGGAAGCCATCCCAACACAACTCTCTTTCTAGTTGAGTGGGCCCAAACCTCTTCTTGGAACCATATCCTTTTGCTAGGCTCCACTATCCTCCAGTTGATTTCCCCTCCTCACAGCCTGGCCCACACCCACCGTGTTCCTTCCCCCTCCGCCTACCTTGCATCCTGCCCCACCCTGTCCCTCTGGACCCAAGGCCACCCCAACATGCGTAGGTGAGGGGAATGTGTGTGCATATACATCTGAATGCATGTACGTGATGCCCAACTGACCTGCACATTGGCAATACAGTCACCATAGACAGAGGCTACTGTAGTTTGAGGTTCCTAGGTCTCCTGGCATCTGCTGACAGTTGTAGGGCTGGAGGTGGGGAAGCTGCTGCTACCTCCTGCTTCTGAGATGTGGTACTAGAGGGACTCTAGGGCTTCAAGTGAGGCAGATCTCCACCTTCCTCTTGTGTGGCCCCAGGTGCTGGACACATCCCATGATGACTCTGATTCCAGGTAAGTGGGCCTGTCTCCCTACCTGACCAAATCCTCACTGCCTTTTCTGGGCCAGATCCTTACCCCTACTTTCAGCTCCAACCCTCACCCCACTCTTGGATCCACCACTCACCTCACTTCCTCACCCCCACTGTAACCCCAACCCTCACTTACAGCTTCACCCCTCATTCCCAGTATTGTATCCACCCACACCCCACTTACGACTCCACTATTCACCCCCCCATTTCTGACCTCATCCATCACCATATCGGATCCACCCTTCATCCTACTTCTGTTATCAACCTACCCACACTTCCAACCTCACCCCTCACAACCATGCTCTGATGCACCCTTCATCCTACTTCTAGCCCCAACCTCAACACCAATTCTGGTCCCACTCACACATCCAACTTAGGTCCCACACCTCATCCACACTTCTGCTTCCATTCCTCACATTCATTTCTGGCTTCATCCCTCACCCTCACTCTTAGATCCACCTCTCACCCCACATCGGGCCTCAAACTTACTACTACTTCTAGCTCCACTCCTCAGTCCCCTTCCAGCCCAACCCTCACCCTCACTTCTGACCCCAACCTTACCTCCCACTTTGGCACCACACCTTATCCCAACTTTCATCTCCATCCCTCATCCAGGCTCCTCTTCCCCTCCCTTCTCCCAGTTCTACTCATCTTCCCATGGGAACAGATGCATGCATGCGGGCATGTGTGGACATCTGCTCATGCACAAGGCATTCCCATAGCATGCTTGGAAGTGGTGCCAAATTTCTTGAACAAGGTCTGTGAGAGCTGCCAGAGAAGGAAGGCCTAGAGTAAGTCTTCCCCACTTCACCTCCTGGCTTAGGCTTTTTTGTCTAATGTCAGTACTGCACTTATCATTCTTGGAAAACAAAGATTTAGGTGAGTATCTTCCCTCATCCCTCAGCTCCAGTTCCCTGTGGGATCCATCCTGGGAAGACCCTATTTTGAGTTAAATGGGTTTAGTGGACCTGTCCCTTCTACCCGGTCCTTCCTATTTCCCCACCCCCACCTTCCACAGCCTCCCCAGCTCCCCTGCCACCTTGCCCACTCTCCTCCCACTGCCCTCAGTCCCTCAACCCTGTTCTCCAAGCCTCTTTTCTCTCAACATGCGTGGGTGAAAGTATGTCCATGAAATGCACACTTAAGTATACACACGCACATGCACATGCATGTGGTACAAGGTTGGTCTGGACATAGGCTGTGGCAGTCACCAGAGAAGGAAGGCTGGGGATTAGAGTCCACCTTACTAAAACCTGTAGTGCAGGGCTCACACATTCACTGGTGGTTGTAGTACTGGAGCCATTAACACTGCCACCCCCAAGTGGTCTCTCAAATGCTGGTGGGACCTAGTGTCCAAAGACCTCTTCAGATCTCCATCTTGCTGGAACACATGTGCCCAAGTGCCTTGAGGCCCCATTTTGAGGTAAGATGGCCCTTCCCCTGGTGTGGTTGCTGAGGCACGATGAAGGGTTACGCAGTTGTACACATGTAGCTTCAGATAGGAATGAATGTATGCTTAAGAGTCCACTTGAGAAGGAAGGTGGGGGCTGTTTGACAACCTGGGCTTTCTTCTCAGGCATAACTGGGGATTGCTTGCGTCCAGTGTGTCAACTGAGAGTGGCGATGGGGTTGGAGCCATTGAGTCTACTGCCTTCACCAAACTTTTCATACACTGACTGTAGTGATGTGCTACCCTCAGGAAGCCCCTGTTTTGAGGTAAGGGGTGCTCTATCCTCCAGAGTGTACAGAATCATGCGTGAAGTTTGTGTGTGTGTGTGTGTGTGTGTGTGTGTTTGTGTGTGTGTGCGTACGCACGCACGCACACACACGCACACAGGTTCTCATTTACCTGTTGCCAGATTTACCTGATAATGTGTTACAGTGGGACTAAGAGAAGGACGGCTAGGGCTTGGTGTTTGCCCCATGTCCCTTCCTGGCCTCTATAGACTTGGTTATGGGTTTGAATCTGGGGATTGTGCCACCCTCCTCAAATAGCACTTCACCTGCTACAAAGAGGTCTTGTTCAAGGGATTCTTCAGCTTCACCTCCAGATCTCCATCTTCCTGGTCAGTGTCTAACCAAGTTCATAGGTCATTATCTCATGTCCATATTTGAGATAAGTGGGCTCCCATCTAAATTCTCATGAGATCCTAATTATGTGGGAGGATTTGTGTTTATGTGTGTACACAGTGTGCAAGAACACATATTCATGGTGCCAAATTAGCCTGAGCATGTGCTATAGAGAATCTAAGAAAAGGAAGGCTATGGCTAGGATTCTGCCCTGACTCCCTTTCTGCTGTAGCCTGTGTAGTTGGAAGGTCTGGGTTTGATGTTAGGGATGCTTTCTCCAAAGCCCACCAGTGCTTCAACTGATACAGGGAGATCTTGGTATTTGAATCAGCATTTGATTGTTAGCCCACAAATATTCTAAATTTTTTTTTTCCAATTCAACAATTTTTATTGACACTATTTTTCTGTGGCACCACTTAATCTAGGTCTTAGTTACTTCACTGACCTCTAATGAGATCTTTCTTAAGGGCAAAATAAGATTTACATTTTTCTCATAGTATCTGGTACTGTGCTACATTATGTAAAAGTTTTATATCATTACTGGGTGTGGGAAGGGTGGGTCATGTATTTTAAGGTTAAATGTTGTGTTGGGTTTGTGGTAACCTGCATAATTATGGTAGCAAGACCTTTTATCAAATGAGAATTCTTTTGTGATATCCTGACTTGTCAACTGCAGAAATTAAGGGGAAATCATTCTGTTGTTGCGGCTTCCGATGGAGAAATTTCCATCATGTGGAGAGTCACAGAAATGATGACCTGGATGAATGACTTGGAAGGTGAAATCACAGAGATGTGGCCTGAGCACTCTCTGAGTTCCGCAGTGCAAATGAAATTCCTCCTGAAGAAACTTGAGGTAATTATCTGAAAGCAGCTGAGCTTTTTACACAGATCACTTGGAGGAGGCAAATTGAGCCAGTAGACATGGGGTGTGACTTACTTTTTATATGACTTTCTTATTTAATTGCTTTTACAAAGGACTTTTACTGACAGCATGTCACTTTTTGAATACAATGCATCTTGATCAATGTCATTGCATTCATCCTTCTCCCACATATCTCCCAACCCCATCTCTATGTTCTCAAGTTACCTGGTTTTATATTCACGCATATACATTGACTATTAGGACTGTGTTTGGTTACCCACCTTCTCTCCCTCCAATCACCATCCTCTACCCCTTGACCTCCTCCCACTCTCCACATATGGAACACATGTTTCAGCCTCCTGGTATTCAGTTTGTTAAACTCTGAGTTGTTTAAAGGAGTTACACTCTTTCAATCTTCCATGAGTATACCAGAATTTATTCAGCTTGTATGTATGCCTAGGACCCTGAATATGTTTTTTCATGAATGTTTATAATTTAGATCTAACTTCCACAGAGAGAAGACATATGTCTTTGTCTCTCTAACCCTGACATACTTAACACGATTTTTTCAAGGACAATCTATTTCATGGCAAATGATCTTTTGAGTAAGAGAACAAGGAAGAAGTCATTTTAGCTTTTTGCAAATAGATATGTGTTGCTTTTCCATGATATTTCATTTTGTGTGTATATAATTGAATATGAAACTAGTTGTTTGTGGGCAGTGTACTTACCCTTAGAAATGCTGAAGATAAAGGAGCCATGTTGTTACTTTAAATGACCTCTCAGGCTTTGAGGAAAAGGAGAAGGAAAATGGCTTCATCATCAAAGATAATAGTATCAATAGATATTTTTGTTATTCCCTGTCACATTCTAACTTGAGTACATGATATAATACTTAAGTGACTCAGGCTTGCATTTCTACCTGTCTTTGAGATCTTAGTTATGGAATTTGTTTGGCAGGAAATTTCAAGAGATTTGTGCTCCAATTTTAGTAGTAGCCTTGGGGAAAAAGAAACTCAGTGCTGAGGCCCTGAGTTCAAACCCCAGAATCAACACATTAAAAAAAACTTATTTTGGGCTGGGAAGGTGGCTCAGTGGTAGAACGCTTGCCTTGCATACATGAGGCCCTGAGTTCGATTCCTCAGCACCACATAAGCAAAAAATAAAAGCCAGAAGTGGCACTGTGGCTCAAGTAGTAGAGTGCTAGCCTTGAGCTGAACAGCTGAGGGACAGCGCCCAGGCCCAGAGTTCAGGCCCCATGACCGGACCCTCCCAAAAAAATCTATGCAAGCTTTAGTAACAAAACACCTAACACTTGTTTATGCTCCCCTCAGATGTCTGCATAGGAAATACCAGAACTTTCCTGGATAAAAGAGTACAATTACTAAGCACAACAAAAGAAGGTTGGCCTTGTGCAGTTTTCACATTAGTATAGAAGTTGGAGTTATCCAAGCTTCCCTAGGGTCTTGACAGTGCTCCAAGGAACAGAGAAGCTCTGTATATTTGTGACACTCCTTAAGGGCATAAAGAGTCTGTCTGGAGTACATCATTTCTGTTTCCCAGGATATTGTTTCCATGAGCTCTCAGGGTAGTTTAGAAACTTGCAAAGCTCTCCCAACTGACTCTCAGAGGAACTCCTGGCCAGAGAGGGGTCCTGATATTTGTTCCAATGACTCGTAGCATCCATCTATTTTTGTACACCCTCAAACTTTTCAGTCTGTTTGACATATGTCCTCCTTTTCACAAATGTGTAATGGCCAGAATCTCCACTCCAAGCAGCATCCTTATGGGACATGGAAAAGGTAGAAAAATGCTGCTCACAGTGATTAATGTTGTGAGCATTGCATCTGCTAGGGGGAAATCCACTCAATGGGATAGTTTTCCATTCAGGATGTAGGTGTTTGTGCTCCTTGGGCATGCGTTTTAGGAGTTTTTGAATGGAGATGCACTACAACGAATGGATAGCAATCAGTGGGCTTTGATAGCCAGTTGTTGCTTTAGCTGAACACCTTCACAGATGATATTGAAAGCAAATTCTATGAGAGAATAGAGGTTATAGAACACATGGGAGTGATGAACCACCAATGGCACCAAGTAGATGGAATCCTATTAAATAAAAGATGCTTGAGAACACAGTTAGATGCATTATTTGGTCCTACAAGATACTACTTTCCAAAAAATTTTAAAAAGTGTTCAGATATTTTTATCACTGTGACTAAAATAATCTAAATTATAACCCCTTTATTATGTCTTATTTAGTATTCTTCATGGTTACATATAATGAGTATGAAATATCTTACATCCTGCTTGGAATTTTAGAAGAAATTTTAGTTACGAAGGTGTCAAGTGCATTAAGTATAGTATCCCACATCTGTAATACCACCTGATTGGGAAGCAGAAATAAAACAGGATCATGGTCTGAGGCCAGGCCAGAGAAAAAACTGCTAAGACACCCATCTCAAAAAAATGAGCTGGCCATAATGGTTCACATGTGTAATCCTAGCTACTTATGTGGCAGGCATAGGTAGCCAGGTCTCAATCAATCTAGGATCAGCCCTGGGCAAAAAGCTCAAGACCTCAAATAAACAAAATGTCTAGAAGTATGTCAAAAGGAGTTGACTGCTAGCTGTTGTACTACCTAAGTCCTGTCTAGCAAGCACAGATCTTCTGAGTACAAAACCCTCTGAATACAAAATTCCCCTCTCCCACCAAAAAGCCATTGCCCCATTTGAACATTTAATTTCAAGGCCACGGAGAGGTGGCAGATGGTGATATTCTCTTTAAAATTAGTTACTCAAAAGAGACAAAGTTTTTTAGGCTTTGAAAGAATTGAAAAGGAAGAAAAATGCATGTGATTTTTATTAGCACTCAAAGGCATGAACAGACAACGAGAGTGAGCAGAGAACTCACATCAAGGAATCCATGGCTAACAGATAACACTGAAAATCTTTTACCTCAGTTTCTCCGTGTTGCTCACTGCAGTACAGAGACTATACAATGTCAGTGGGATACCAGCAGAAAAAATGAGATATGAGAGTTACAAATGGTCAATATTCATCATTTTCTTGATTAATTTCTCTCTTGAGGGGCATTTGGGCTGATTCGCTAAGCATGGTTGTGCTGAAAGCTTTATTATATCCTGGTTTGTAATCTTTTGGGTAAATCCCCAGGAGTAGAGTTGCTGGATCATAGGGTCATAGGTAGTCAAAAGTAGGGTGAAGGGAGGAAAGGTTGGAGAATGAAGAGGAGGAAAAGGGGAAAATGTAGAGAGGATTCCAGTAAATATCCTACCATTAATTGAGAAGAGTGAGGGAAGGTTTGTGAAGGGGAGGGATTAATAAGAATGTTGAAAGTGGTGGCATTGATCAAGGCATATTGTATTCATAAACTGCTTTGTTTAATGACAACTCTGCTATGTAAAACAATAATTTAAAAAATCATGTTCCTAAAGTGATAAGCAATTACAAGCAATATTATGAGAATTTGTTCAGATGATCTCTAGGGTCCATAAATAAGACTTTTTTGATTAGGATGAGTTTTAGAACAACAGTAATTGTACAGACCATATTAAGAAAATTTGATGATTTCCAGCTATTCAAAATAATGATTGCTGGATATATGGCTCAAGTGGCAGAGTGATACCTAGTGAGAAAACGTGTCAAATATTTAATTCAAGTCCTGATCTCAAACAAAATAAAAACAATCAAGAAAAGTAGGGCAGTTTATTGGGCACTGGTAGCTCATGCCTTTAATTATACCTTTAATTGGAAGCTGAGATCTGAGGATCTCAGTTCAAAGTCAGCCTGGGCAGGAAAGTCTGTGAGACTCTCATCTCCAATTCACTGCCAAAGAAAGCTGGAAGAGGTATAGGGGTAGCCTACAGTGAAAAGCTCTGGGATAGAACCAAGGTTTTGACTTCAAGCCTTAGAATAGTGCATATAAATACACAGAAGAAGTGAGGCACTCAGGTTCTGGTGAAAATTCTTCTATGTGCTGGTAGTCTGTTGAGAGGGAATTACAGTGTGAAAAGCAGTGTGGATATTTGGTGATCCCTGGTTTCTTATCCAGGAGCTGCAGTGCAGTGTGTAGAAGACAAGTCTTTCTTCAGAATTTCACTCTCTTGGATGGATTCCCCAATTTGCTCTAAGTTATTGAAAAGTAGAACCGAGTTAGGGATATATTTCATAATATGTCAGAGTAACGTTTCCTAGATTTTTTTGTTTACCTTAAGATCTTTACAAATTACTTTTAGTAAATCTGAAAAATCTAGCAATTGACTATTGTAAGTAGATGAGTTTTTCAGTTCAGGTGATCAAATTTAACATATTGTATTGCAATTGAGTGCTTTCTTTTTTAAAATTACATTATGACATCTTCTGTAATTAATATAAATAAATGAAACAAACTACTGGAATATTCTGGATCTTGGCTATGGACTGGTGTTTGTAACCTAAAATCAAGAATCCGAATATTGTAATCAAACGTGAGACCCTCCCAGTTTTATAAATAAAGTTGTATTTGAACATAGCCTCATCCAAATTTTGTATGTTCTCATGATGCAAGGCAAAGTTGAGTAGTTATTATTGAAGACCATATGGCCCACTCTTTACAAAACATGTTTGTTGACCCTGTCCTAGAATATTACAGCACACTCCTAGTGAGCATGTGGATACTATGCAAGATGTTTAACATATAGTTGGTCTAGAGGATGTCATTGGAATATTTTTTTTAATTTTTATTTTTGTTATTGTTGTTGTAGTTGTTGTTGGGGAAGGGGGATCATCAAGCTTGAATTCTGGGCCTGGGCATTGTCCTGGAGCTTCATGCCCAGGGCTAACACTTTATCATTTTGAGCCACAGCTTTACTTGTGGGGTTTTGCTGCTGCTGCTGCTGCTGCTGCTGCTGCTGCTGCTGCTGCTGCTGCTGCTGCTGCTGCTGTTGTTTGTAGATAATTGGAGATAAGAATCTCAGGGACTTTCCTACCCAAGCTGGCTTCCACTCTTGATCCTCAGCTCTCAGTCTTCTGAGGAGCTTGGATAAAAGCTGTGAGCCATTGATGCCTGGTTAATTTCTTTTTTAAAATTTGATAATTTTTGTTTTCATCTGATTTCATATTCTATCAAAATATGTGCGGAATACCTTTTTCCACAGACTCAAGTCTCCTATCACTCTTTCCTGGGGGCTGTCCTGCAAAAGCGCCCTCAACCACTATGAACTCTATGAGGGGCCCTTATGGCAGCTGAGTGTCCAGGGCAAAGGTGGCAGAGGAGGCAGTGACACCTGGGGATTGGGCAGGGGCAGGGCATACATAGAGGAAAGTGAGCACTGCTTGTATGGGCAGCCTCAGTTCAGGAGCAGACAGCCCAGGGGGTTGATGTCACGGGCAGCCCTGGGGCTCTGTGGGCTGCATGGAGGTAGCAGTGGTGCTGCTGCTGCATCTCCTTGCCTGCCATCGTCTCCATTGTCCCTGAAGCGCAGGTGCATGGGCTCCACCTTGAGCAAAGGGGCTTAGGGCAGCCGCTGGCAGTCCGGGATTTTCTGCCAGGCCTGTTGCTCATCATGCAGGCAGCCAGTAATTCACACAGGCCCTCCAGATGAGGTCGGCATGTGTACAGCCACTGACTGTCTCCCTGAGGCGCTTGACCTGGTGGAGAATCCAGTCCTTGGGTGCTCAGCTGGCAGCGGGGGGCTCAGGCTGCTGAGTAGCATCTGGTACTCCCAGCTGCTGGGCAGGGCCCAAAGACCAGACCTCAGGCAGTAGCTGCAAGGTCGAGGCACTGGGCAAGGCGTGGTGCGATGAGCCAAGGTGCCCAGGTCCCTGAGGCCTTGCTGTCTGGTCTCCACTGCCAGCTTGGAGGTTCACAGCCTGGTGGCTGCCCCCTGCTGCCGTATGGCTTTCCAAGGACTCTAGCCTTAGCAGGGTGCTTGGCACCAGAGTGTGTATGTGTATGCATATGTGTGCTCACATACCCTAGTACTAGCGCCTGAATTCAAGCCCTTATTCACTTCTTTAACTTTTTCTTTCAAGGTTGATGCTCCCCACTTGAGCTACATCTCTAATCTGGCATGCCTGTAACTCTAGCTACTTAGGAGATTGAGACCTGGAAGATTGTAGTTTGAAGCTCCCTAAAGCAGAAAAGTCTGTAAGATTGTCTCCAATTAACCAGAAAAAATATTGAGAGCAGAGGCATATCTCAGCAATTTTTCTGAGGTAACGTTGGACCTTTTCTTTCTTTATTCAGTGCTTATGTAACATACAGAGTCATATAGCTGCTTAATGTATTCAACTTATAGACACATATGAGCATGTATATAATTTTATAATATGCACATCAAGAGAAAATATACATATTTTTGTTTTTATGATCAGTCCACATATCTACTAGAAGGTGTGGAGTTCCTCACTCACCCACTGCTGTGCATATGCTATTATTCAATTATCTGAATATCTTTGTATAGGACTCTATGTGTGTACCCAAGCACGTGTGTACCTAGATTAAACTCATTTCCTTGCACTTGTTAGACAAGTGTTAGACAGCTAGCCCTGTTTATAACAGTTACTTTTGAATGAATATCATGGATTCCCTAGGTTGTGTTAGAACACAGTGTTAGAATGCCTCTCATACATACCTGGAAGCACTTATTGATTGAGAATGGGATCTTTTTTCCCAGCTGTGGGGCTTGAAGTCAGGGTTGAGCACTGTCCCTTAGTTTCTTTTGCTCAAGGTTAGAGCTGTACCACTTGAGACTCTTTTTCTGTTTGTGTGATACTGAGGAATCAAACCCAGGGCTTCATGCATCCTAGGCAATCATTCTACCACTAAGCTACATTTTCAGCTGAGATGGGGATCTTGATAATTGTTCCCTATGCAATCCTGAACTCTGGTTTCCAAGTAACTATTTTACAGGGGTGTGCCACTACACTAATTGTAATTTTTAAAATTTTATATATTTCATTTTCTCCTTTTTATTGTTAGTACTGGGCCTAAAAGTTGTTCATCCTTTTTTTTTTCTTTTTTCTTTCTTTTTTTTTTTTGGGTCCGGTTGTGGAGCCTGAACTCTGGGCCTGGGCACTGTCCCTCAGCTCTTCAGCTCAAGGCTAGCGCTCTACCACCTGGGCCACAGCGCCACTTCTGGCTTTTTTCGTTTTGCTTATGTGGTGCTGAGGAATCGAACCCAGGGCCTCAGGCATGCAAGGCAAGCGCTCTACCACTGAGCCACCTTCCCAGCCCTCATCCAGTTTTTCAGAACTTTTTTTAAGGGAAAATTGGTTTCAAGAATTATTCTGGGGGTGTTTTGGTTTCTGTTTTGTGCTGTGCTGAAAGATTTATTCCTGGCTGGTGGAAATCTCTCATGGTGGGTGGTGAGTAAACTGTGGAGCATTGATAGGGTGCTATGTGTTACCTTGTTTGTCCTTTTAGATTTTCATTTAGATGTGTTGTTCCTCAAAATAATTCCTTTACTAAAGCAGGATTGTCCTTTTATTTTTGAGACCTATTGTAGCCCAGGCTGATCTTGAACCCATGATGTTCCGGATCAACTTCTTGAATGGTAGGATAGCAAATGTGTAGCATCACTCATAGCAGGAATGTTATGTGATTAGTACACACTTCTACTCAACTGCCTTTAGTTTGATACCATGGCCAGTGTTTACAAAGTATTGTTCTATATTGGAAGATATCTTTAGAAAGCATATCTTGCTCTAGGTAACTGAAGAATGTAAAAGGGTAGTGGTATGCATAGTACCTAATTACACAACATTCCAGAGCAGGCCAAGAAGACTGTTGGGAAGGACAAAGGTAAAGAGTAGTATGAATTATTATCATGGGCTTGGAGTACAGTGATACAGGAAAGAACTTATACAGGTAGAATCCTGTGAGGGTTGTGGAAGTAGAACAGGTATTTTCCAGTTAGATCAAATGTGAGAATGTCCAGGAGGAGGGACAAGCATTTTATGAACCTTGGAGAGGCAGAGCAGCAGAGTACTGGATGGATGGAAGCAGAGTGGAAAAGAAAACAGAATACTCTTTGGGAGTTTGTATGTTTACTAATTTATTGCTTGCATAAAGCATCAACCCTACCAGCAACAGAGGAAGCTGCCCATCCCAGCCCCATGTGTGTGCTGGAATGGGTGGGGCTACTGAGAAAGTAAGATGTGGAAATTCAGAACACACCTGAGCCTGGGTCATTCTATAAATTCACTGTGGAAGAGTGTACCTAGATTTGCCACATATGAAATTACACTTGTTAGGGAAGCATGAAACTGACAGACCTTTTAATATTACTTAATTTTAAGTAGATTCTTGTAGGTTTTCTTGGGCTGTTGACTGTAGCCCTGCTAGTTATGCCTCCCATACATACTGGAATGACAGATGTATGCCACTACATCCAGCAAATACTGATTGAGATAGGTTTCTTGGTTAAAAAATATTTCCTTGCAATAGAATTGAAAACCCAGAAATGAACCTACAGACCTATAGCCATCTAATCTTCGATAAGGAAGCTAAAACAATAGAATGGAAGAAAGACAGCTTCTTCAGTAAATGGTGTTGGCAAAATTGGTTTACTACATGTAGAAAACTAAAGCTAGATCCTTATATATCACCCTGCACCAGAATCAACTCCAAATGGATCAAAGACCTTGAACTCAAAGCAGACACTCTGAAAACATTACAGCATAGAATAGGAGAAACCCTAGGTCTCCATGGCTCAGGCCGAAATTTTCTGAATAGAGACCCGGAAGCACAACAAATCAAAGAAAGGTTGGACAAATGGGATTGCATAAGGTTGCAGAGCTTCTGCAGGGCAAATGACATAGCTATCAAGATCAATAGAAAAATCCACCGATTGGGAGAAGATCTTTACTAGCCATACAATGGACAAGGGTCTCATATCTAAAATATACTTGGAACTCAAAAAATTAAACCACCCAACAACAAATCCTCAAAGAAACAACTGCCCAATAAATAAGTGGGCAAAAGACTTAAAGAGAAGCTTCTCTGAAGAAGAAAGAAGGATGGCCAATAGACACATGAAGAAATGTTCAACATCCCTAGCCATAAAAGAAATGCAAATCAAAACAACATTGAGATATCACCTCACTCCAGTTAGAACAGCAAAAATCAAGAACTCTAACAACAACAGATGCTGGAGGGGATGTGGACAGAAAGGAACCTTACTTCATTGTTGGTGGGAATGTAAACTTTTTCAACCACTTTGGAAAGCAGTATGGAGGTTCCTCAAAAGACTTCACATAGATCTCCCCTATGATCCAGCAATCCCACTTTTGGGCATTTACCCAAATGTTTACAAACAAGACCACACTAAAGCTACCAGCACAACTATGTTTATTTCAGCATTATTTACCATAGCTAAGATATGGAACCAATCCATATGCCCCTCAGTAGATGAATGGATCAAGAAAATGTGGTATATATACACAATGGAATTCTATGCCTCCATCAGAAAGAATGACATTTCCCTATTTGTTAGGAAATGGAAAGGTTTGGAAAAAATTATATTAAGTGAAGTAAGCCAGGCCCAAAGAAGCATAGGTCCCATGGTTTCCTTTATTTGCAATATCTAGTATAGGTATGAGTCAAGCAGAAAAGGTCAGATAATGTGATGTTAGGAAAATGAACCCTTAAATATGTATTTTAATGTTTTTGTTTCTTTCATGCATGTGTTTCTAACGCATTTATAAGATTTTTTATTTGTTGCTTTGTATGTCCCTACCCCACAGTGTAACCCCCGCTTTCACTATATTTGATGTCAGTATAACATGTGGAGGAGATGGGGACAAACAAGTCGTTTAAGGATTCAGGTGGACCTGTTGCAACAATGAGAAGTACAAAATGTCATGTCAAAACCAACTTTACAATGTCGGTGTGGGCGGGGGAGCGGGGTATAATTGGGTGGGGGGAGGGAGGAGGCTGGGAAGGGAGGTGAAGGGTAAACAAAGGAGGAGGCTGCAATGCTTGGTAAGAAATGTATGCATTATCCTGCCCATGTAATTGTAGCCCCTCTGTACAGTATGTTCTCAAATAAAATAAAATTAAATTTAAAAAAATGTTTCCTTGAATGGTCTTGAACCATAATATTCTCATTGTGTCTTTAAAATACCACTGAAGAAAAGGTTAACCAATGTATCCTTGTCCTCAAAAGTTAATCATGCCTCTAATAAGGATTTGCCTTCTCAAAGCAGGGTAACAGCTCACAGAAGTGTTATATCAGAAGGACAAAAGTACAACCAATGGACTAATCACCAGGCAGCCAGAAAGAACATGAGCCTGGCTTCTCTTGGCTGGGAGATCTTTATCTTTGTAACAGAATTAGGCTTTACTTTTCCTTTATAAGGTCAGTTAGCAAAAGATCAATACAAAAATAAACAATTTGCATTGAGCCTCCTATGTAGAAGATTCTAGTGACAATATCTCCTCATGGGCTTTGAGAACCCAGTCTTTGGTGTGACAAGCTTGGTGGGCTTCAAGAAGTGCTTTCTATACACACAAAAGCAGAATCTGCTTCCCATGTTCCCTTGTAAGACTGTTACACTTGTATGGGATTTTAGAAGTCAAACATATGTTTGAAATCCTGATTTTCACAGCCAGTTGACTTACCAGTTTCCATTTTAGCTTCTTTTTTCAATGTTATGATAATTTCTTAGTAAACAAAGTATATAACAATGGTACCCAAGGAAACTGAAATACAATAATTATTTTACACTCTCTATATTTGTATTCTATCACTATCTTATATTCAATCAATAATTATCTGATAGCCTTCAATGGCTTTGTCAAAGACCCCAGTGGCCTAAACTTTGCCTAGTCTGTGTCAGCTCCATTCTTCATGTTACCTGGCTTTGCTGTGGCATGTGGCTCCCAATTATCTTATCACCATTCCCTGCTCAAACTTTTTGGTTATTTCTTCCCTTATCACCCCAGCTTCTTTGTCCAGGTGAAGAGGTCTCTAGGCACATTTGGACATACTGGAGGCTCCGTTGGTTTCTCACTTCCTTCCATCTTCACTAAAACGAGTATCTTTCTGGCCACTTGGCATTAAATGTTAACTACATGATACCAGATTTCCATTGTGTATGCCCAGCCAGGCCTTTCCCTTCTACTTCACACCATGCATTAAGATGAGTGAAATGTTTTTATATGCAGGGAAATAGAAATGGAGACTATCATGCTGAGTGAAGTAAGCCAGGTTAAGAAAGATAAAGGTCACATGTTTTCTATAATATGTAAATACACAATCTAAAAGAAAAACATGTAAACACACAGAGAATCATATATAAATACATTTATAGAATATGTCTATATGTTTGGGAATTTTTGAGGGAATTTGTAGGATTAGGGAAGGATAAATAAATGTTATTTGGCATCTGTGCATGGCAATGATGACAAAGGAATCTCACCGAAATCCGTTGAATATTGAAAAGGAAGCTAGATGGGGAAAGGGAGAGTCAGGCCATCAGTATGATTAAAAATACTCAATATAAGTTTGTAAAATTTTATGGTGAAATTTCTTAAATACTATTGTTATGCAATTTAATTAAAATGAGATATAGGAATGCTAAACAACTATTATATGTGTGTTTTAATGGAAGTGAGAAGGACAGAGAGGGCAAAGGTGGGAAAACATGTTCAAAATAGGTAGTTTTTTTTTACTTGTATTTTATTTTATTTGAGAACATACTGTACAGAGGGGCTACAATTAGATGGGCAGGATAATGCATACATTTCTTACCAAGCATTGCAGCCTCCTCCTTTGTTTACCCTTCATATTCCCTTCCCCGCCTCCCACCTCCCCCCACCCAATTTTACCCCCCTCCCCCCACCCAATTATACCCCCCACACCGACATTGTAAAGCTGGTTTTGACATGACCTTTTGTACTTCTCATTGTTGCAACAGGTCCACCTGAATCCTTAAACGACTTGTTTGTCCCCATCTCCTCCACATGTTATACTGACATCAAATATAGTGAAAGCGGGGGTTACACTGTGGAGGAGGGACATACAAAGCAACAAAGAAATAATCTTATAAATGCTTTAGAAACACATGCATGAAAGAAACGAAAACATTAAAATACATATTTAAGGGTTCATTTTCCTAACATCACATTATCTGACCTTTTCCGCTTGACTCATACCTATACTAGATATTGCAAATAAGGGAAACCATGGGACCTATGCTTCTTTGGGCCTGGCTTACTTCACTTAATATAATTTTTTCCAAACCTTTCCATTTCCTAACAAATGGGGAAATGTCATTCTTTCTGATGGAGGCATAGAATTCCATTGTGTATATATACCACATTTTCTTGATCCATTCATGTACTGAGGGGCATCTGGGTTGGTTCCATGTCTTAGCTATGGTAAATAATGCTGCAATAAACATAGTTTTGCTGGTAGCTTTAGTGTGGTCTTGTTTGTAAACATTTGGGTAAATGCCCAAAAGTGGGATTGCTGGATCATAGGGGAGATCTATGTGAAGTCTTTTGAGGAACCTCCATACTGCTTTCCAAAGTGGTTGAAAAAGTTTACATTCCCACCAACAATGAAGTAAGGTTCCTTTCTGTCCACATCCCCTCCAGCATCTGTTGTTGTTAGAGTTCTTGATTTTTGCTGTTCTAACTGGAGTGAGGTGATATCTCAATGTTGTTTTGATTTGCATTTCTTTTATGGCTAGGGATGTTGAACATTTCTTCATGTGTCTATTGGCCATCCTTCTTTCTTCTTCAGAGAAGCTTCTCTTTAAGTCTTTTGCCCACTTATTTATTGGGCAGTTGTTTCTTTGAGGATTTGTTGTTGGGTGGTTTAATTTTTTGAGTTCCAAGTATATTTTAGATATGAGACCCTTGTCCGTTGTATGGCTAGTAAAGATCTTCTCCCAATCGGTGGGCTTTCTATTGATCTTGCCAGCTATGTCATTTGCCCTGCAGAAGCTCTGCAATCTTATGCAATCCCATTTGTCCAACCTTTCTTTGATTTGTTGTGCTTCCGGGTCTCTATTCAGAAAATTTCGACCTGAGCCAAGGAGACCTAGGGTTTCTCCTATTCCATCCTGTAATGTTTTCAGAGTGTCTGCTTTGAGTTCAAGGTCTTTGATCCATTTGGAGTTGATTCTGGTGCAGGGTGATATATAAGGATCTAGCTTTAGTTTTCTACATGTAGTTAACCAATTTTGCCAGCACCATTTACTGAAGAAGCTGTCTTTCTTCCATTCTATTGTTTTAGCTTCCTTATCGAAGATTAGATGGCTATAGGTCTGTAGGTTCATTTCTGGGTTTTCAATTCTATTCCATTGGTCCTGAGGTCTGTTCTTATGCCAATACCAAGCTGTTTTGATTACTATGGCTTAATAGTAGAGTTTGAAATTTGGTATTGATATTCCTCCAGCAGTGTTCTTTCCATTGAGGAGCGTTTTTGCTATTCGGGGTCGTTTATTGTTCCATATGAATTTTTGGATTGCCTCCTCTATTTCCTTGAAGAATGAGGGTGGAATTTTGATAGGTATCGCGTTGAATTTGTAGATAACCTTGGGAAGTATTGCCATTTTCACGATGTTGATCTTGCCAATCCAGGAGCATGGGAGGTTTTGCCATTTTTTAAGTTCTGTGTTGATTTCCTTTTTCAAGATGTTAAAGTTTTCGTCATAGAGATCTTTCACTTCTTTGGTTAAGTTAATTCCTAGGTATTTTATTTTTTGTGGGGCTATTACAAATGGAGTTGCTTTCCTAATTTCAGCCACACTTTTCTCATTGTTGTCATATAGAAAAGCCATTGATTTTTGGGGGTTAATTTTATAACCTGCTACTTTGCCAAAGTTTTGAATCAGCTTGAGTAATTTGGGAGTGGAGTCTATGGGATTCTTTAAATACAAGATCATGTCATCTGCAAAGAGGGAGAGTTTTATTTCTTCTTTCCCTATTTGGATCCCCTTTATGTCTGCATCTTGTCTTATTGCTGTAGCTAGGCATTCTAATACTAGATTGAAGAGAAGTGGAGAGAGTGGGCATCCTTGTCTTGTTCCTGAGTTAAGAGGAAATGGCTTTAGTTTTTCACCATTGAGTGTAATGCTGGCTGTAGGTTTGTCATATACAGCCTTTATTGTATTGAGGAATGTTCCATGGATTCCTAATTTTTCCAGAACCTTCATCATAAAGGGGTGTTTTATCTTGTCAAATGCTTTTTCTGCATCTATTGAGATAACCATGTGGTTCTTATTCTTGCTCCTGTTGATGTGATGAATAATATTAATTGATTTGCGTATATTGAACCAGCTTTGCATCCCTGAAATGAATCCTGTTTGATCATGGTGTATGATTTTTTGGATGAATTGTTGAAGTCGATTGGCCAAAATTTTGTTGAGAAGTTTTGCATCAATGTTCATCAAAGAAATGGGTCTATAGTTCTCTTTCTTTGATGAGTCCCTGCCTGGTTTTGGGATTAGGGTTATGATGGCTTCATAGAATGTGTTCGGTACTGAGCTTTCTCTTTCAATTTCATTGAAGAGTTGGAGGAGTATTGGTGTGAGCTCTGCTTTGAAGGCCTTGTAAAATTCCGCTGTAAAACCATCTGGTCCTGGACTTTTCTTAGCTGGGAGGTCTCTTATTGCTGTTTCTATTTCAATGCTTGATATGGGCCTGTTAAGCTGGTTTAACTCATCTTGGTTTAGTTTTGGCATGTCAATATTTGGTAGGAAATGCTCCATTTCTGTCAAGTTCTCAAACTTATTAGCATAAAGTTTTGAAAGTATTCCCTTATAATGTTCTGAATCTTGGTTTTTTCCGTGGTGATGTTTCCATTCTCATCTCTGAGTTTATTAATTTGGGTGTGTTCTCTCCTTTTTCTGATAAGGTTTGCTAAGGGTCTGTCAATTTTGTTAAGTTTTTCGAAGAACCAACTCTTTGTTTTGTTGATTCTTTGTATAGTTTTTTTGGATTCTAATTCATTTAATTCTGATTTAATTTTGATTATTTCTTTCCGTCTACTGGATTGGGGTTTATCTTGCTGCTCTTTTTCAAGGAGGTTTAGATGTGTCATTAAATTGCTAGTTTCAGATCTCTCCAATTTGTTGATGTAGGAGCTCAGAGCTATAAACTTGCCTCTGAGTACTGCCTTTGCTGTGTCCCAGAGGAGCTGGTAATTTGTGTGTTCATTTTTGTTGAATAGCATGAACATTTGAATTTCCTTTCTAATCTCTTCCATGACCCACTCATGATTCAGCAGTGTGTTGTTCAGCCTCCATGTGATACCGGACTTTCTTTGGTGGCTTTTGATGTTGAGTTCTAATTTTATTCCCTTGTGGTCAGAGAGAATGCAAGGTATAACTTCAATGTTTCTGAATTTAGACAAGTTTGCTTTGTGGCCTAAAATGTGATCTATTTTAGAAAACGTTCCATGTGCTGCTGAGAAGAACGTGTATTCTGATGCTGCTGGGTGAAATGTTCGGTAAATGTCTGTTAAGTCTAGTTGATCTATGCAGCTGTTTAGATCTGCGGTTTCTCTGTTGAGTTGTTGCCGAGTTGATCTATCTAGTGGGGAGAGTGGTGTGTTAAAATCCCCAACAATTAACGTCTTTGGATCTATATGGCATTTGAGGGAAAGTAGTGTTTCTTTGATAAATTTGGGTGCTCCATTGTTTGGCGAATAGATATTTAGAATTGTAATATCCTCCTGAAGGAGAGATCCTTTAATTAGTATGTAGCGACCTTCTTTATCTCTTCTCATGAATTTTAATTTGAAGTCTATTTTATCTGATATTAGGATTGCAACTCCCACCTGTTTATGAGGGCCGTTTGCTTGGTAGATTTTGTTCCAGCCTTTAACCTTGAAAATATGTTTGTTTTTACGGGCAAGATGTGACTCCTGCAGGCAGCAGATAGAAGGGTCTTGTTTTTTTATCCAATTAGACAGTCTATGTCGCTTAATTGGAGAGTTCAGTCCGTTAACGTTAAGAGATAGGACTGAGAGGTCAAAATAGGTAATTTTTTAATGCATGTAAAAAATGAACAACAAAGCATGTTGACATTGATTTGAGAAAAGTCTGTAGATGTGTGAGAGTGATGTAGGAAATGAGTCTCATAAAGATACAAATCAAATCCTTGGAAGAATGTGTGCTAATCAAAAAGTGAGAAAAAATTACTACAGATTTATGTGCTATTTCTCTTATTTCATATGCTAGTACATCTTTTTTAATTTTGAGAGAAATAGATTTGGTTGTATATAAATGTCATAATTCTAATCTAGGAGTTAAGATTTTCTCCCCACTCCATCTGCACAACCATATATTCCGTTCCCAAAAGAATTCCATTGTCAGATATATATTGCCAGAACCTTTCCCATGCATGTACAAACTTCTATGTCCATAAGTATAAAATACATACATCAAATGTTACCAATTATATCATATATAGGTTGCTTTTCACTTGATAGAGCAACCTGTGGTTTTCACTCTATATGTCACTTTGTACTTAATCAGTCTATACATGATCAGTGGCCATTTCAATGGTTTTAAATTATTTTAGACACATGTCATTCCTGCTAATGTCTTTCCAGTAGTGAAGCATAAGAATATCAGTGGAGCACAAGGAAAATGGCTACACAGTTTCCCATTCCCTCCCCTCTCCTGCCATTCAAATTTTGATAGTGACTGCCAAAGAAGTATGACTATAATTTTTTTTTATAAAATGCAGGACCATCTGCCAAGTAAATAGTCCCTTTTAAGAGAATGTGAAAATCAGTGGGAGTTAACATTTGTGAGCATTAAATGTTGACATATGACTGAGTTTTCTAATACATAGTTAACTTTGTGTGTGTGTGTGTGTGTGTGTGTGTGTGTGTGTGTGTGTGTGTCTGTGCTTCTGTGTGTCTGTGTATCTCTGTGTATATGTATGTATTTTCTGGACCTGAGGGTGAAATCAGAGCCTGAGTGCTGTCCTGGAGCCTTTGTACTTGAACCATAGTTCCATTTCCTATTTGTAGTGTTTAACTTGAGATTAGTGTCTCAGGGACTTCCCTGCTTGTCCTGAGTTGGATCCTCACATCTCAGGCTCCTGAGTAATTAGGATTACAAGCTTGAGCCACAGATGTCTGGCCAATATCTCTCATTGGTTCTCAGAATGACATTTTTCTTTTTTTGCTGCAAAAACTGGCAGTGGCCACTTCATTGGCCCGGATAGAACAGGAGCATCTTCAGAGATTGTGTTTGGGGCCTAAGTGAATGTAAATAATATCTTCCCCACCAGCTAATATGTCCTCATCACTGTCTAAATAATTTCTTTTAGATATATTGTCTTATTATTGTACAAAATAATGGACTACATTATATTTTCCTTTTTTCATACTACTTATTTTCATAATATTCACTTTCATTACACTCTTTTGCCTGTCTCCTCCCATGGTTGCTTCTTGTTTTTACATTTTTCTCTCTCTCTCCCTCCCTCTCTCTTACTCTCGCTTTTTCTCTCCTTCCCTCTCTTTCTCTCTCTTTCTCTGCTTGCCTCTCTGCTAGTATTTGCTTTACACTTTCTACCTGCACTCCCCCTTTTAAGCAAAGCCTCAAGTTCTGGGTTTCTGCTTATTAATTGGAATTAAGAATTTTAGCCAGGCATCGGTGGCCCTCACCTGTAATCCTAGCTAGTCAAGGTGCTGAGATCAGAAGATTGCGCTTCAAAGCCAGCCTGGGCAGGCAAGTGCATGAGACTCTTATTTCTAATTAACCACCAGAAAACCAGAAATGGCTATGTGGCTCAAGTGGTAAGGTGCTTGCCTTGAGCTGAAGAGCTGAGGGATAGTGCCCAGGCCCAGAGGTCAAGCTTCATGTCTTACCAAAAATAAAAGTGTTTCCATAGATTTTTCTTTCAAACCATGATAATAAATTACATTTGTTCATGTAGATAATATAGGAATTTAGTATTGTTGGGTTATTAACAACTACTTAAATTATTTTTGAAAAATCATAATGAACTATGCTTTATGAATCTCATCTTATTCTGAAATATTACAAAAACAGTAGAGTTCTTCTATAGGGTCCCAATGTAATAGGAAGCCCTGTTCTATATCAGAAGTATCTATCAACCATTTCTTTCTCCTGTATCTTATTTTACATCTATTCAATTATTATTTTTATTTGTCAATTATCTTTCAGTAGTTGTACAAAGGAGTTGCCATATAACAAAAGCAGTTTATGAATACAGTGCATATTGATTTGTGCCACACCTACAATAATCACACCCCCCTCTGACCCACCATTCCCTTATATTTCTTAGTTTTGCAGTATAGGCAATGAATTCCTTTTTAGCAAATTTAGTTTTTATTTATTTATTTATTTATTTATTTATTTATTTATTTATTTATTTATTTATTTATTTATTTATTGTCAGGCATGGGGTTTGAACTGTGGGATTGGGCATTATCCCTCAGCTGTTGCACTCAAGATGAGCACTCTACCACTTGAGCCAGAGCGCCACTTCCTGTTTTTTAGTGGTTTATTGGAGATAAGGGTGACATGGAGTTTCCTGCCCGGGCTGGCTTTGAACTGAGGCCCTCAGATCTCAGCTTCCTGTGTAGCTAAGATTACAGGCCTGAGTGGCCTGTGCCCAGCTGATTATAGTTATTTTAAAGAGGTTGTGTAGAGGGATTTCATTTGCATAAGTCAGATGAGAACATTTCCTTTCATACAACATCTTCTGTTCCCTCACTTTCTCCCAATGAGCTTGACTACATTCTGCCCCTTCCTCCCTTCATTCCTCTACCCTTTCCCCACCCTCTTTTTGATGTACCCCAATTTCTTGCATTAATATTCTCAGGCTTTGTCCTAGTCTTTCTAAAGATTATACTACTTGGGCCACATTGGCAGCAGCGATGGTGGAGCAGGAAGGCTCTCACAATGAAGCCCACAATCACATGCAAGTTAAGCTGCATGGAGAAAGGCGGCCAGTATGGGGCACACCAAATGTACTGGACCATCTTCTTCAGGTACATGTCCCAGAGCAAGCCCTCTGAGGCCCAAGAGCTCATGTGGTCAGGAGCATACTGCTGTTCTTCCCTCATGGCCAGCAAAACAGCACAGCAGAGCTGTCCATGCTGGTGTTGGAGTCCCTGAAATGGATGTAGATGGCAGAAATGGATGGAGTGTCTGGCTAGGGTGTTCAGTTGATGGACCCCTTCTCCAGAGCCCTGAAGTGTTCCAGTTGGGGTTCCTGGAAATGGGGCCATCCTTAGCTCCTTCCATTTTGGGCCCTGACCCTGTGGAAAGAGCCGAACTACTGGGAATCTTGATACTACTTTCTACACTCCACAGACGGTGAGGGCTGCGCCAACATGCTGGTGGAGGACTCCACGGCCCACAGCTTCCATGGCAAGTGGACATACTTGTGGCTCAGGCAGTGCTGCAGTTTCTCTATTGGAAAACAAAACCAGGTCTGTGGTCTTCATCATGTATGCACAGAAGCAACATCCATCAAGCACGGGCCGCCCTCCATCCAATCCCTGCTCCACTTCATCTGATTTCTGCTGCTGGCCTTGGATGGCAGCAAGCTAACCACGTTCATGGTGCTGTGAGAGCAGTTCCAGCCCTCCCTGTGCAGGTACCCAATACATGACAAGTAGCTCGACAGGACAGAACAGGACAGGAGAGTTGTCCCTCAGGGTACATCCCAAGCTTTTGTCTTCCTATGGAGGCAGTTGGCCACGTCCTGGCCTCCCTTAGTTACTCTATCACCTACAATTTTCCTTAGTTATGTTCTATGTATTAAAAACTTCCTTAAAGACAAGTTATACTGTTCATGGAGTTCATACTCACAGCTCTAAATACTGAGATGCCTAAAATATATCATTCTGCTTTGAGTAAATTCCCTCCAAAAGGTTTTCCAATTCAGAAGTTTATCTTTAATGGATTTTATAAAACCTTTCAAATGTTATACAAAAAAATAAGGACTAAGTAAATGAACGATCAAGTACTTAATGATTAGAAGACTCAATGTCCTGAAACAATTCTCCTTAACTGCTCAGTACATAGAGTATAATTCCAGACAAAATTCAGCCAGATATTTTTTACGAGAAACTTTTAAGAGGGCACATAGTATTTCCTCACTTTCTAAGGAAATATTTTTGTAGAATCAAAATGATCTCTTCAAAGTTTTAGGAAAAGTCAATAATAAATTCATCAGTACCTAGAGTTTTATAGATTGCAATGCATTTAAATGTAAATTGAGAAAATTTGTGTAGATTCCATTTTTTTTCGTTCTTCCTTAAGTAGGTTTGATAGGTTTCATCTTTGAATAAATCATCTGAAGTTGTTTATTACTGTACTTTTAAATTTTATAACGGTAGGATTTCTGATAAAGTACTCATTTGTTTTGGTTATTGGCAACTGGTTTCTTCTCTGTTTTGTTATTTTGTATTTTGATCCGTCTTTTAAAATATATATCCATTTATTGATCTATTCAGACACAGCTTCTATTTTCATTGATTTTCTCTGCTGTGTTCAAAAGCAGGATTTTTTTGCCACTTAACGAAATGATTCTTAAATAGAAAAGCAAAAGAAGAATAGAATAGAAAAATAAGAGTATCAGTTCAAGCTTGTAATCCTATCTACTCAGTAGGCAAAGAGCTGAGGATTTTGTTTCAAAGCCAGCCAGGGGAGGAAAACCTGTGAGACTCCTATCTCCAACTAAACACCAAAAATGCTGAAAATGGAGTTTGTGGCTCAAGTAGCAGAGCACTGAGCTAGAATTACATATGTGAATCCCCAGTGTCCTGGTAAGTTGTGTTTTTTTTTTTGAGGAGTGTAAATGTGTACAATTTTTAAGTCCTTAACCTAGCCCACTGCAAGTAGTATGAAGTTACACATGGTCTGATCTACTGTCCATATGGTAATCACTGAGATTTAAAATTCTGTCTTCCTGAACATTTTCTAATTTTCTTCTTTGACCATACATTTAGGTATCAGGGGTTTTCTATGGTCAATTTTCATTTAAGGAAAAAATCATTTCAGATTTCATTTAAAGTTTGAGACTGAGACTTGTACTTGGTGTTTGATGTTGTTGCTCTTTAGCTAGTACTTTACCAACTAAGCTATGATTTTAATCCATAATTTCAGGTTATTCAAAATGCTAGGAAAGGTAATAGTGATAATGCTATTAAGTCTTTCGCCCATCTAGATACCCACATTTGGTTTGTTTGGGTTCCTAGTTTATCAGTATATTTATATGTCATAACTTTTGTTTTTGTTTTTGTGCTATTCCTGGAGCTTGAAATCAGAAACTTGCCCTCTCCTTGAAACTGGACATTGTTAGCACACACTGGTAATTCTATCTACTCAGAGAACTGAGATCCAGGTTTAAATGCAGCCCAAGAAGGAAAGACCATGAGTTTCTTATCTCTAAATAATCCCCCAAATAAATTTGGAAGGGAATCTGTGGTTCAAGAGTAAAACACCGCCCTTGAGGGAAAATGCATAAGTGAGAAGGTAAGGTCTTGAGTTTAAACTCCAATATCAGCACTCAAAAACGTTGCTTTCCTTGAGCTTTATATTAAATTGCTCAGAAAATAATCAGCATTATAGTAATGTTTAACATTACTATTACAATAATGTTATATTTATTGATGTTATTCCTTTATTTTCCTAAAGTTTACTGACACATTAATATCCAGTAATAGAAAGACAGGATTACTCTTTCACAAGTATTTATAGTAGTTGAATATATGGAACAGAGGTGCATACCAGGAGTTTGGACTGAAGAGAGATATTTGCAAGCTCTTCACATAAATAAATGATAGTTGAAGACCCTGTGGGCATGTATGAAATAAGCTAAAGAAACCAGCAAGGAAAGATAAGGCATGATTCTGGAAAGCAAACAATTTTGGAAGAATAGAAAACAAGAAAAGTATGTAGCTTTTGGTAAGAACTTTCTAACTCACCTACACAGTGAGCACATTTGATTCCTCATTTCTAGTAAAAGCCATTTTATTTTCATTAACAATGATCTATTTGTTCCATTATATAAATTTAACATATTATATATTTCCTAGTAGATTAATATTTATACTTTTTTTCCTTTATAGAAGAAGTCCTACATTGTAGACAAGGCTTACCTCAAATCCTTATTCTCTTGTGTCAGGTTCCTGAGTTTTGGCTGGAATTACCAAGTGGTAGCATAGTACTATATTCACTTATATTATTTACATTTTGTACACTTGAAAATTAGTATGAACAACTTTAAGCCATAGTATCTTCATGAATTTGAATAAATTTCTTTCAGAAAAATGTTATAAGTAGAGTTACTGAGTAAAGTCAAGTATGGTACACATACCTGTAATCCCAGTACCCAAGGGTATTGTAAGTTTAATAGCACCCTGAGCTTCACAGCAAGTCCTTGTCATCATCATCATCAACAACAACAACAACTGGTGGGCTTGGAAGAGAAAAAGTATTAAGTGACGTGATAGGAATATACAAAATTGTGTGTGTGTGTGTGTGTGTGTGTGTGTGTGTGTGTGTGTGTGTGTGTGTGTGTTTGTGTGTGTTGGCCCTAGGGCTTGAACTCAGGGCCTGGTCAATGTCCTGAGATTTATGCTCAAGTCTAGCACTCTATCATTTGAACCAAAGCTCCACCTCCAACTTTTTTAGAGGTCATTGGAGATGAGTCTCATCCAGTTTCCGGTCCAGGCTGACAAAGAACCTAGATCCTGAGGCCTCAACCTCTTTTATAAGTAGGATTATAGGCGTGAGCTTTAGTAGGTGTTGTATTACTGTTAAGTAATATGGTAAACATCACGCCAGTTTTTACTCGCCCCAGCAGTGTTTGAGTGTTGCACACACACTTAAAACACAACCCACACCATGTTTGATGACATCCAGGTCTCATAATCCTGTGAGATAACTATTGTTACCTATGAAGAATTTGAGGTCCAGAGACTTTAGTTAACTTTGAATCCACAGCTTGTATAGAGTGGAGCTTGTATGCAAGCTCAAATAGGTTTGTATATTTCAGAAAACATGGTATCAACATGTGTTCTAGGCAACATGTGTTCTAGCAAGTACTGCTCTTTACAGGTACTATTAAATTCCTCTTGTATGTATGACTCATTCCTCACCCTTTAAATATTTGCACCCCATCTCATAAGCTAGGGAAAGTACAAGTGATGAGAAGAGCCATTTTTGAAAGAGAAATTGATAATGGGGTTTGAAATTGGTATTGGATATTAATCTGATCTTCTTCCATTTCAGATTTGCCTCCAGCACTATATTTCTGTTTCTTTAAATTTTATATTATGATAAAGGTAATTTACACATAGATTATAGTCATATAAGTCAGGTATGAGTATATTTCTTTTTGGAAATGTCACTCCTTACCTTGCTCTCTTAGATTTTCTCTCATTGGTTTGGTTTTTATTAACATCTTCTTCTTCTTCTTCTTCTTCTTCTTCTTCTTCTTCTTCTTCTTCTTCTTCTTCTTCTTCTTCTTCTTCTTCTTCTTCTTCTTCTTCTTCTTCTTCTTCTTCTTCTTCTTCTTCTTCTTCTCCTCCTCCTCCTCCTCCTCCTCCTCCTCCTCCTCCTCCTCCTCCTCCTCCTCCTCCTCCTCCTCCTCCTCCTCCTCCTCCTCCTCCTCCTCCTTCTCCTCCTCTTCTTCTTCTTCTTCTTCTTCTTCTTCTCTTCTTCTTCTTCTTCTTCTTCTTCTTCTTCTTCTTCTTCTTCTTCTTCTTCTTCTTCTTCTTCTTCTTCTTCTCCTTCTTCTTCTTTTTCTTTTCCTCCTCCTCTTCCTCCTCCTCCTCCTTTCCTCCTCCTCCTCCTCCTCCTCCTCCTCCTCCTCCTCCTCCTCCTCCTCCTCCTCCTCCTCCTCCTCCTCCTCATTATTATTACTGTAATGTAGAAGGTTTGTTACATACGTTTGGCAATGACTACCTATTTTTGTCTTTGTTTTTGTTATAGTCATGAGGCTTGAACCCATGGCCTGGGCAGTGTTCCTGAGCCCTTTTGCTGAAGAATGGCATTGATATTGAGCCAAAGCTCTACTTCAATGAGTATATTTCTATTTGGACAATGTCACCCTTTCCCTGCGTCTCCTCCAGTTTTCCCCTCCTTCCCCACCAACAAGTTTCATAGTGCACTTTCAACATAGTCTCAACTGAGTGCCACTGCTGCATTTGTTCATCCTTTGTCCCTCCATTGCTATGCCCCCTTTACATTCCCAAAGAGAGATAAATGAAAAAATGACAAAAATGAAAGAAAATAAAGAAAAAATATTATCTTTCTTCTGGTCCTTGGTCACTGGTTATTTTTGAAATAGGTTGTGTGTGTGTGTGTGTGTGTGTCTGTGTGTGTGTGTGTGTGTGTGTGTGTGTGTGTGTGTGTGTGTGTGTGTGTGTGTGTGTGTGTGTGTGTGTGTGTATAGTGGGGCTTGAACTCAGGGAGCTGACCTTTAGCTATTTTACTTATAGCTAACTCTCTACAACTTGAACCAAACATCCATTTCTGGATTTGAACAGTTAATTGGAGATAAAAGTTTCACAGATTTTCCTGCCTGCGGTAGCTTCAATCCACTTTCCACAGTTCTCATCCTTCTTAATAGCCACAGTTAAAGCTAGATGTGAACCCCTGGTGATGCTTGGCCTACCTTATTTTTATTAAGTAGTTGAAATGTAAAATAAAGTTGCAGCAGTATTACAAAAGAATCAATTTAACTTACACAGCTTCTTTAAGTTTTAATAATTTGTCACATATGATATATACAGAACAACAGTTTTTGTAAATGCCCCTGAAATTTGGTTTTCATCTGGGATTTTTCCTCATCATGAACATGTCCAGAGGGCATTAATTATCTTTTCTTGGCTTTCATTATGAAATGGTGCAAGGTAACGCGTCATGATAAATTTGTGTGCCGGACCCTGATGATATATTCACATTCTTAGTCAGAAGGCATTAGTGCCTGTTACAAATCACCTAGATCTGACAAAACCCTATCTCAGGTCTTGTTACCACATTCCTCTATGTCGTTCTCTTAGAGAGCAATTCCGATTCTCCAGTGATCATGACAGAGCCGTCCTGGACCCTCTCAGGACCCACCAAGAACACCACTCATGTGTGTCACCTAAAGAGTGATGGGAGACTGGTGTCTGCTTCCTATGATAGAAAACAACACAGGATCTGTTACGTCCTTAAACTGTCCTCAGTCCTGAGGATTCCTCAATGAGCATTGAAACTTAAGAATTAAGGAGACATTAAACTTTCTCTTCCTTCTGCCAGATTCTGCTGCTGTCATCTTCTGTGGAAAGAAATAATCTGAGCTCTAGAAGCCATTTTGCTTATTCTAGGCCCTTAGAGTAAGTCTGGCTTTTATACTTAGACATTAAGATATGTAGTGATAAAAATAGCAAACAACATTTTTCCTATTCTATTTATTACTCAAATAGGAGTTTGAGAAAGTGACTTCTAATTAAGTGCTTCATACTAATAAGAGTTATTGGTAGAATTTGAAAACATATTTGAGTAAGTTCCTCAGTGAGCTGTGCAAAAGAAACCACAGAAAGTGTGCTGGGTCCTCCAGTCTAACCTCTTGACCAGGAAGGAGCACCTCCCTGCTAGGCCTCCAAATTGAAAAAAGAATACTGCTTATATCTCAGATTACATGCCAAAGCTAGATACCAAAGAAAGATAAGGATAAGTGATTAGTTTGACTTTGGAACAATGCAGATGGCAAAGAGAGTTCTAAGTGAACAGAAACAAAAAGAAATTTTCTTTTGTTCATATAGTACAATAAAAAGAGCTTTTCTTATTATCACTAAATTGTGGTTATTTGTACTTAGTACTAGCTTCTTGAAACTCCTAAAACACTCTTTCACATGAACTCAGAAGTTCCAATGGTATCAGCTTGACATTTGATGGGAAAAATTCATTTTTACACTAAAAATATTTTATTGTAAAGATGCTGTACAGAGGGGTTATATTTACACGAATAAGTTACATTTCTCATTGAAAATTGTTTCCCACTCTATTGTTTTTCTCTGTCTATCCCTTCCCTCCACTCCTTCCTCCCCCCATGTCCCCCATGTTGTTGTAAAGATCATTCCCGCTTTAATGTAACCTATTATTGTTGCACTGGGTCATCTTTCAGCATTTTGTTATTTCCCTTCCCTTTCCTCAAATACATGCATATATAGGATGGAGGGTACCAGAATCAAAGACAAGAATTGCCAGGGATAAAACTAATTTGAAAAGAAAAATGAAATAAAGTAAAAAGAAAGAACTAGTTACAGTACATTGGCTATATCAAGGTTGACAACTAAACAAAATAAGACCTGCTGTTTCAATATCTTCGTGTTCATTTCAATTAGCATCATTTTGTATGATCACACATATGTTTATAGTACTTCAGCTATTATAATCCTCTGTCAGGACTAACAGGATAATACTAATTGCAAATAAGGGAAATCATAGAGCCTATGTTTCTTTGAGCCTGGCTTACTTCACTTAATATGATTTTTTCCAAGTCTATCAATTTTCTTATGAAAGAGACAATATCATTCTTTCTTACAGAAGCATAAAATTGTGTAAATATACCACATTTTCTTGATCCATTCATCTATTGTGAGGCAACTGGGTTGGTTCCATATCTTATCTATGGTAAACAATGCTGCAATGAACATAGTTGTGCTGGTAGCTTATTGTGCTCTATTTTGAAATCATTTGGGTGATGGCCAAGAAGTGGGATAGTTGGATCTTACGGGAGTTCTATGTTTAGTCTTTTTAGGAACCTCCATACTGCCTTCCATTTCCACCAACAGTGTAGTAGTGTTCATATTTAGCCACATCCTGGTCAACATCTGCTATTATTTGTTCTCTTGAAAATGGCTATTCTAACTGGGGTGAGGTGGAATCAATGTGGTTTTGATTTGCATTTCTTTTATGACCAATGATGCTGAGCATCTCCCTTCTCCTTTCTAGAGGCTACACAATTACAGATTTCTAGTGTCTCACCAGAGGCATAGAAACTTGTAATGCTGTGTGTGATTTTAGTTTTACATTCACTTCCTTGGAGCTTACACTGACTCCTATAACTTACAATAAAGGTTTATACTATTTCACTTACTGAAAAATAAGTAATTTTCAAAAACGTAGAAAAAAATCTCTTGGTCAGGGGTTCCAGATTTTTATTGGGAAATTTTTATTTCGTTGCTTGTTTGTTATATCACTTAAGCACACGTTGAATTTTTGGTTTTCCAACCAAATCTTCAACAACCAAAAGCTATGTTGCCTTATTGGATTTCACTTCATAAGTTAGCAAAAAATTGACATATTTTTGGTTTGGTCTTTCAGGGATTTTTGGCTTATGGAGTGTTAGTGGGCCAGTACACAGGCTTGGACTGAGGGTCTGGAAATCTTGCTTAGATTATTTTACTCAATGCTGTCACTGTGCCACTTGAACCACATCTCCACTTCTTGCTTCTTAATTGAAGATAAGAATCTTGAGGAGTTATTTGCTTAGGTTGGCATCAAACTGTGATCCTCAGATCCCACCCTCCTGAGCAGCTAAGATTAGAAGAATGAGCCAGACCCTGGATATATTGTGCTCCGTATGTAACCTAATCAAGGGCACAGAATTCTGAAGCATATGTGTATGGTTATATATTTCAAAATTAGATGGCAAAATATAGACCTTTGTGTGTGTGTGTGTGTGTGTGTGTGTGTGTGTGTGTGTGTGTGTGTGTGTGATAAATGTGCAGAGGGATATGAGGATGAATCTGATTTTGAGGAAGATTTCACCTAGAGCTTTTCACAGATTGGGCTACGCTGTACAGAATGCTTGAGACTAAAAATGAGGTAAATGCTGTCATCATCCCATTCTCCTACATCCCTTGCTAATATATTTATAACCTGTGATGTTGTCATGGTTACTTTTTGTGTATGAGAGCCAGTACTGGGGCTTGAATTCAGGGCCTGTATGTCCCTTAGCTTTGTATGCAATGCTAGCACTCTGGCATTTGAAGCACAGCTCATCTTTTTGCCTTTACTGATAAATTGAAGGTAAGAGTCTTTTATTCTCATGTTGGCTTTGAACTCAGTTCCTCATATCTCAGGGTTCTGAGCAGCTAGTTTTACAAGCCTGAGTTCCAGTGCCTAGCATTTCATTACTACTTTTACAAGTTGCATGCTCACACACATACTTTGCATTACAAAATCTCACTGCTCAGGATATGTGACAAGAAGTGAGGAAAGATGGTTGAGTGGATAAGTTACCAAATGGGCTTCTACCCCCATTAACATCATTCTGGTCGTTAACTTACCCTTCAGTCAGTGAGAACATATTTCCCCTTTCATTCTGAATTTTTCAAAAGGAAATCAGTGAAATGTTTTTGTTATATCTTTCAAAGATTATCTCCCAAACAGGAGATATTATTTGAATGTATTTGATAATATTTCAGATTGGGTTGGTCTTGTGTGTCGGAATGTGGGCAGAGACCGTCCAGCCAGCTGGGCATCAGGCACAGAGCTGATGCTTCCTGTCTGCTGGTTGCAGAGAGGAAGGTTTTCTTCCTGGCCAAGCTTTCAATTGATATCCTTTCATCTTTGACTTCTAATTACCTAGCATAACAAGCATGAACCATCACCAATAGGCTCATTTTAGAAGTATTAGTAGCTTTTCATTCATTGCTTTTTTCCAGGAAGTTTGATCTGGGCATCCTGGTTGTACCTCATAAGGTTATTTTTATGATACACGTTGCCTCTGCCATTTCTGAAATTCATTTCCTCAGTATTAGATAAATGAATTTGATCTAAAGCCAATAGTATTTTCCTTCCAAGATGCTAGGTACCTTATTTAAATCTCTTATCCTTTGGCAAAGCAATCAGGATGTTTGTGTAAAACCCTAATTCTTGAAAGAATTATAGTTATAAGGTATCATGTGCAAACTTTCATATAGTATCTTTTTTTAATGTTTTTATTGTAAAAATACTGTACAGAGGGGTTACATTTACATGAGCAAAATAATGAGTATATTTCCTATCAAGCATTGTTACCTCCTCCTTTGTTTTTCCCCTAAAATCCCTTCCCTCCCACCTCCAGAAGTACACTCCCTCCTCTCTCCTTCCTTCCTGCCTAAATTGTAAAGTAAGTTTTTCAACATAGTGTCTTGTATATCTCATTGTTACAGGGGGTCAAGCTGTATCCATTGTTAAGCATTTGGATTTTTCCCCTCTCCTCCCAAAGCTAGAGAAATATATATAGAAGATGCATGGCACCGACATCAAATGCAGTGAAAACAGGGATTATATTGTGGCGGAGCAACATATAAAGAAACAAAAATTCACATAACTAATGTAACAAGATTGGGTGGAAAAATGATGATGGTAGAATTAATTTGATAACTCTTCTATAGTTTTTAATAGTTAAGGCTTTTTAACTCAAAGGAGGATTAAAACACACAGAATAGATGAATATAGTTACTACTCATTTGATGTGTGTGGATAGATTATCAGAATTGTGATGATTAATAAAAATATATGTTCAAATTTCCAGTGGCAGTAAATGGTGCCGGCAAAATTGGTTAACTACATGTAGAAAACTTAAGCTAGACCCTTATATATCACCCTGCACCAGAATCAACTCCAAATGGATCAAAGACCTTGAACTCAAAGCAAACACTCTGAAAACATTACAGGATGGAATAGGAGAAACCCTAGGTCTCCTTGGCTCAGGCCGAAATTTTCTGAATAGAGACCAGAAACACAACAAATGAAAGAAAGGTTGGACAAATGGGATTGCATAAAGTTGCAGAGCTTCTGCAGGGCAAATGACATAGCTAGCAAGATCAATAGAAAACCCAAGGATTGGGAGAAGATCTTTACTAGCCATACAACGGACAAGGGTCTCATATCTAAAATATACTTGGAACTCAAAAAATTAAACCACCCAACAACAAATCCTCAAAGAAACAACTGCCCAATAAATAAGTGGGCGAAAGACTTAAAGAGAAACTTCTCTGAAGAAGAAAGAAGGATGGCCAATAGACATATGAAGAAATGTTCAACATCCCTAGCCATAAAAGAAATGCAAATCAAAACAACATTGAGATATCACCTCACTCCAGTTAGAACAGCAAAAATCAAGTACTCTAACAACAACAGATGCTGGAGGGGATGTGGACAGAAAGGAACTTTACTTCATTGTTGGTGGGAATGTATACTTGTTCAACTACTTTGGAAAACAGTATGGAGGTTCCTCAAAAGACTTCACATAGAACTCCCCTATGACCCAGCAATCCCACTTTTGGGCATTTACCCAAATGTTTACAAACAAGACCACACTAAAGCTACCAGCACAACTATGTTTATTTCAGCATTATTTACCATAGCTAAGATATGGAACCAACCCAGATGGCCCTCAGTGGATGAATGGATCAAGAAAATGTGGTATATATACACAATGGAATTCTATGCCTCCATCAGAAAGAATGACATTGCCCCATTTGTTAGGAAATGGAAAAACTTGGAAAAAATTATATTAAGTGAAGTAAGCCAGGCACAAAGAAACATAGGTCCCATGGTTTCCCTTATTTGTAATATCTAGTATATGTATGAGTCAAGCGGAAAAGGTCAGATAATGTGATGTCAGGAAAATGAACCCTTAGATGTGTATTTTAATGTTTTTTTCTTCCATGTATGTGTTTCTAACGCATTTATAAGATTATCTCTTTGTTGCTTTGTATGTCCCTCCCCCACAGTATAACCCCTGCTTTCACTGTATTTGATGTCAGTATAACTTGTGGAGGAGATGGGGAAAAACCAGTTATTTAAGGATACAGGTGGACCTGTTGCAACAATGAGAAGTACAAGTTGTCATGTCCAAAACGAGCTTTACAACGTCGGTGCGGGGGGGGGGGGGGAGGGAGGGGAGGAAGGAGAAGGATTGGGATGGGGCGAGGGGGGAGGCTGGGAAGGGATGTGAAGGGTAAACAAAGGAAGAGGCTGCAATGCTTGGTAAGAAATGTACGCAATATCCTGCCCATGTACTTGTAACTCCTCTGTACACTATGTTCACAAATAAAATTAAATTAAATTAAAAAAAATTTCCAGTGGCAGACTGGTATGCTAAATGGGAGCAGACATTGGTGATGCCAGGGGTTTGAAAGCAGATAATGAAGCAGAATATCAGAGGAGAGCATTTGCTAAGGATATAATTTCCAAAGGTCATACCAAATATATGGAACTAGAATGCTAAGTGATGATCTATTGAGCACTAAATTTTATTTGTTTGATTCTTTGTTTTATGTAGTCCAGGGATTAGAACCTTGGGCTTGGGTACTGTTCCTTAGTTTTTGTTTCTCAAGGCTAGTGCTCTACCGGTTGTTTCACATGATATTTTGGTGGTTAATTGGAGAACAGTCTTTCCAAATTAACTCTTTGGGCTTGCTTCAAACATGATCTTCAGGTATCAGCCTCCTGAGTAGCAAGCATTCCAGTTGTGAGCCACCAGAGCCCGGCTAGAGTCACATTTTAAAAGTATTCTCTCGGTGAATCATATGTGTCTAGCTCCTATTTGAGCACTTTGGTTCCAGGGCTCATGTCAGATTTAGAATAACATGAGAATTTTTCATTTTGTAACCCGCAGCATCCAATATCTATCTAATTTATTCTTATCTTCATTTCTGATCTTTTTTTCTTCATTGTACCTTTCCATTCTTACTTCACAAGCAAGCATGTCAGTGCTGTTTTCCTTTTCTGAAGCAAGTCACGTCTATTCCCATTAATTGGGGATGTACTTACTGTTCTTACTGCCTGCAGTACCTGCTTCTAGATAATTGCATGGATGATGGCTTTCAAGCTAACTATCTCCTTCTCAGGGATGTCTCCTCGCATCCCCACTTTGAAGTTGTTGCCACAAAACGACCAATGTCATGTCTCTAATTTATAGAAATTATCATTATGACTTCTGGTTTTCTTTTCAGCAAGAAATTGCTAAGGAGAGATCCACGTTCACTTCTGTTTCGCCAACATCTGTAATAATGCCTGGTCCTTAGTGCTCAGGAACCTTACTTGGAGATCAGCCTTCTCCAGCTCAATTTATGCTAGTTTCTGGTCAAGCCAGCTCTTCAAGCTGAAGTCTGTTGGCTAGCATTCTTTGTGCCTTTCTGTGTCGCTGAGTCCACTTCAGGGCAAGATCAGTGCCTGACACCTATTTCCTGCTATGGAAAGATGGCTGTGGCATCATAGAAGTTATGGCTATTGTTTTGTGAAGCTGCGTGAGGACACACATCCCCACAGAAATTCACCAAGCCAAGTGTGTCCCATGCCCAGAAGTGCATTCTACAACTCAGCAACCAAATTATCACCCACTCCCTGATGAACTCTATATTTCCATTTCCTTAAAAAGAAAGAAAAATTCAAAACATGCCTTTGATGATTTGTCATTGAATTACTGAAGCAGAGTATACAATTTTGTGTATTTGTAAGTCTTTCTCCATCTCCCTTGAGCCATTGACATATTTCTATGTGTTTGAAGCTTGGAAGGTAAAATGAGGTTTAATTCAGCATAGTCAGAAACACTTTTGGAGGGAATGCAAACTTTCAATATGATGTTCTACAGATGTCCATCTTGGCACAGGAACTGAGTATACTGTCATAAGATAAGAGGCTTGTTCTGATTTCTACTGACTTTCCTCTGGGTGCAGGGAGTGTGATCCCACTGCATGTGTGTCTCTTTGTTACACTGGAGGGCCCAGGACTCCTCTCAAAATCTAATGCGATGGGGGTAAGAGAGACTAAACCTCAGAACCCAGCTTCCCACATCACTAGGATTACAGACCTGAGACTCCTATACTCAACTCATAGCTGCTTTTTTATACATAGTGTACTAAGTTTCATTCTATTCACTTCATAGACAGATATGAAAATATGTGTATATATTTATTCATCTATTTATAATCAGTATTATATCTAGAATCAAAAAATATATTCATATAATTATAATCAAAGTTATATTACCACTTTCCCCAATAATGATTTACACTAGATTTGTGAAAAATATACTCAACACTGAAAGTGATAAATGCCTTTGTAGTATGAAAAATCTTATTCATTCTTATACATCATATAATATACTATAAAAATATAAAGAATATAACAAATATTTGCATATAACTGATTTAATAGTGGATTTTTTTCCTTCCTGATTTTGTCTTTGTCCATCTATGTAAGCCTTCTTTCTTCTATTGATGATGGCTTTTACTTTCCAATATAGGTATTTCCTATGTATTTTGTCAAACATTTTCAGCCCTAAGTACATTTTGGATATTATTGGAGCCAAATTTTTCTTCAGTATTTCCCAAAGCACAATAAATATGTATACAGACTTGAATTGACTGTTGGAAGAGAGTCCCATATACCATTATAAACATTGTAGCATTTGTCACAATTGACAGAACTGCTTTCTAAGGACATCTGATCTGCTATGTCCTAGAGCTTTTGGAGCCACCTTATCACCTCATTCAGGCATGGCCTGGCTTCCTTGCCACTGCCTGTGCATTTAACAGTCCCCTTTATATCCATAAGTCTCTCTTGTACAGCCCCCTCTTACTCTGTGTTTTCCCACAAACAAAACAAGTGCATGGTGCTTTAGATTGTAGGTGGAAAAAAACCACATTTAGGATTCACGAATTGTATAACATAATATAAACATTGGCATTTTAATAACGTTAGAAAAATAAATAGAATGAACATTTTACAACAATAAGGACAAAAAGAAAAAGAAAAATTTTCCCAGGAAGAGGTGAAGGAATCTCGAAATCTTGATTGGCCTCTAAGTTGCCTTCAGGCAGTAATTCTGCCTCAGAGTCCTCAAAGAGATCTACTTCCTCATAAAAGATAGAATTTTTTCCTGAGTCGTGGGAGGGAGAGATTATAATTTCTCAATTGGATATTGGATCCCCTGCAGCAGGACAGATTATTCTGGATATTCTGTGAGGACAGATTCCCTTTCCTCAACTGAAGCTAGATTTTGGACCTCACTTATTGGTTTTCCTAAACATAGACTGGGTCATTTTCCATTGGCACACATTTATCCTGCACTCCAAAAAGAAAAGGTATGTACATATGACCAAATAAGTGAAATGAACCACAAGATAGGGACATAAGTGGTTTTTTTCTTTCTTTCTCTTGTTTCTAACGTATTTACAATATATCATGTGATTTTTTTGTTCTTTGTATGTTCCTCCCCCATGGTATAACCCCTGTTTTCACTGTATGTAATGTCGATGCCATGCATATTTTATATATGCTTCTCTAATTTGTGGAGGGGAAGGGAAAAAACAAAATGCTTAAATAGAGATACAGGTTGACCCATTGTAATAATGAGATGCACAAGACACTTTGTGGAAAAACGAGCATCAGAATTTAGGCGGGATCAGGGGGAGTGTAGCTGTGGAGGTGGGAGGGAAGGCATGATGGGGGATAAACAAAGGAGGAGGTAATAATGCTTGATAGGAAATGTACTCATCACCTAGATTATGTAACTCTAAACCCTCTGTACATTATTTTTACATTTAAAATGTATTAAAAAAGATCAAAAGACCCAGAAATAAAACCACATACTTACAACCATCTGATGTTTGATAAAGGAGTGAAAGATGTACAGTGGAAAAACATAGCCTTGCCAGTTGCCTGTGGCTCATGCCTTTAATCCTAGCTACTCAGAAGGCTGAGATCTGAGGATCGTTGTTCAAGGCCATCAGGGCCAGGGAAGCCCACGAGACTCTTATCTCCAATAAAGCACAAGAAAATGGGAAGTGGAACTGTGGCTCAAGCACTAGCCTTAAGCTGAATATCTGAGGGACAGCGCTGAGGACCAGAGTTCAAGCCCCAATACCAACACACACACACACACACACACACACACACACACACACACACACACACACACACACACACACACACACAAATCATAGCCTTTTCAACAATTGGTGTTGGGAAAACTGGGCAGCTATAGTCAGAAAACTAGAAGTGGATCTCTGCTTGCACTAACATCAATTCAAAATGGATTAACTACCATAAAATCAGCCAAACTACTGTAACACAGAATAGGGATGACATTAGAAATTGTAGGTACAGGCATGGACTTCCTGAATAGAGTCCCAGGGGCACAACAGATAGGAGAGAGACCCAACAAATGGGACTACATCAAAGGAAAGAAATTCTGCAAAGACTAGGGACATAGCCACTAAACTAAAAAGACAACCAACAAATTGGGAAAAGATATTTACCTGCAATACATCAGACAAAGGGCTAATATTCAATGTATACATGGATTTCAGGAAACTACCCCTCCCAAACCTAATAAACCAATCACTAAATGGGCAAGGAGGTAAGGAGAGACTTCTCAGAAGAAGAGGTAAATATGGCAAAGAAACATCAGAAAAGGTTCATCATCCCTGGCCATAAAAATGTAAATCAAAGCAATCCTGAGGTACCATCTTACCCAAATATTCTGAATTCTGAAAACAAATGCTGTTGGGAAGTGGATGAAAAGGAATCCTACTGCACTGGTGGTGGGAATGTATACTAATACAACCACTCTGGAAAGCAGTCTGGAAGTTGCTCAAAAATCTAAATACAGGCCTTCTCTAATACCATCCCCTACCAGTTCTAGGCATCTAATCTGAGAATCATGAACCATAATATGACAAGGACACTTGCATAACCATGTTCCTTGCTGCTCAATTCACAGTGCCAAGTTATGTACAAAACTCAGATGCCCCACAATAAATAAATGGATCCAATAATTATGCTATCTATATACAATGAAATTTTACAGAAAGAGCCATTAGAAAGAAAAAAATAATGTCATTTGCAGGGAAATGGATGGAACTAGAATAAATCATGTTAAGAAAGTTAAGCCAAGATCATAGAGACAAATGGCACATTTTCTCCCTGATATGTGAAAGTTAGATTTAAAACTCAAGGGGATATGACAAACTGTACATGATTCTAGGCATCATATATAATAAGAACAGAAGAGGACAGGCTTTGGAGAAAATCACAAAATTGTAATACCCAAGCACCTCTTCTTATGTGTATAAAACAATACATATAACTGAATAAAATTACAAAGATAAGGAAACAAAGGAACTTGTCTTAATTCATCTATTCATTTTGTGATGACTCTGTATTCTTAACCCAATATACATTATATAATATGCGTGCACATCTAAGGAAAGATAGGGGAAGGGTACAGAATCAGTGGAAAGTGGATGAAAAATTGCAGCAGTAGAGCCCACTGGCTGTACTGGACATTGTTGAAAGTGAACTATGGAACTCGAGGGTCTAGATGGGAGGGAGGAAATGGATGAGAATGGGGGAACAGATGAGACTAGGTAAAAGGAAGAAAATGTACTAGTTACCTGACATAGAGAAAGGTAACCATGCTGTATATCACCACTAAAACAGCAATATTTGTTTTTTTTAAAAAGAAAATAGTTCCCAAATGAGAATATGAAAAAAGGGAAATACAGGGCAGATAATTCTTTTTTTTAAGTCCTTGGTACCTGAAAGTTTCAATCATTAGCTATTGTCCTACAAACTGAGTCATGCCTCTAAACCCAAAAGTCCTTACAATATTCAATTTTTTTGTCCTTGATTTCTTCACATTGTCTATTTACTTTTCAGTGTGTGTGTGTGTGTGTGTGTGTGTGTGTGTGTGTGTGTGTGTGTGTGTGTGTGTGTGTGTGTGTGTGTGTGTGTGTGTGCCAGAAATGGAGCTTGAACTCAGGATCTAGGTGCTGTCCCTGAGATTCTTTTTTGCTCAAGAGTGCACTCTACCACTTGAGCCAAAGCTTCACTTCTGGATTTTCTTGAGCAGTTTATTGGAGATAAAAGACTCACACAAACGTTTCTGCACCACTACATTCAAATCATCATCTTCAGATCTTAGCCTCTGGAGTAGCTAGGATTACAGGCATGATCTAAGGTATCTGCCTTATTAATTGTTGCTTTTTCAAAAAAGCTGGTGCCAGTGGCTCATGCCTGTAATCGTAGCAACTCAGGAGGCTGAGATCTGATAATCGAGGTTTAAAGACAACCTGAGTAAGAAAGTCTGTTAGACTATTATCTCATTAACTGGTTACCCCTTCCCCAACTCCTTGGCCGGAGGTCCATCCAGTGGCGCCAACCCAAACAGCATCAACAGAGACAGAGACTGAGGTGAAACACACAGAGCCATCACCACCCTGCCCAGCCCACAACCATCTCAACTGAACTCTGATTGCAATGGCAACCAATGACCTACATCACACAGAAACAACAACTAACTCCAGGGTGAGTACTCCCCAGGGGACAGTGTATCCCTCAAGGGAGACCAGAGCTGGTGGGAATCCCCAGACCCTGACCCAGACTCCTCCCCCACAGGATCCACTAAAACTGGGAATAGTTTGAGAGCTCCACCAGCCCATGGAGCACACCCAGCTGGCCAGGCTAGAGCAAGAGCGCCCCTGGAAGGGAGCGCAAATGCCCAAGCCAGGAACAGTGCCCCTGGGTCAAAACAGCCTACAGTGGAAGAAATTTGAAATGTGTACTCCAGGCTGTATAACCTAGGCAGGATACACAGCAGCACAGGTCCAACTGGCATGCCCCAGGGCAGGGGCCGGGACAAGGCCTGGGGATCCAGTGCCTGAGCAACACAACCAACTCTTCCCAACTGAATTCAGAAGCTTAGCATATGCCTCAGCAGAGGGGGGAAAAACAAGGAACTGCACCCACCTTGGAATCATGCCTCTGACAGCAAAAGATCAGGGGTCCAGCACAAGAGAACCAGAAGCCAAAACCCAACCAGAACCCGACCCATATATCCTAGGCTGGTTATTGGACAACGCAGGCCGCCAGCACCTGATAATAGTCAGGAGGTCAGGCTGGTAAGGTGGCTCAGGATTAGAGTGCTTGTCTTGTGTGCATGAGGTCCTGGATCTGATTCCCAAACACCATATATGCAGAAAGGGCCAGAAGTCGTGCTGTGGCTCAAATGGTAGGGCACCAGCCTTAAGCTGAAGAGCTGAGGGACAGCGCCCAGGCCCAGAGTTCAAGCCCACAACCGGCCAAAAAAAAATCAGGAGCCCATAGCAGACTCCAGCAAATGGGAGAGTACATCCAGCACATCCGATCTCACCAAGAGCACCTGTTGGAATAAACAGGAACATTCTAGGCTGCTCAACCCTTCTATAGGTGGGAACTGCCATTGTTCTACAGCAGAGAGCTGAGAACAGAACCCTACATCGATCAGAGTAGAAGCTAGAGGTTGGCCACCAACAGAACTGAGACCAGGCAGGTACAAACTCTCTCTACCAGCACAGAAACAGCAACCAAGCAAAGCAGACATCTATTGACCAAAACAAAATTTCAGATTAGTCTCCAATAATCCCTGAAAATAACAGAAAAAAAAATACAAGCCTTATCAACACCCAGTATAGCAAGCTACCCCCAAAAGCCAGCAGCTACCCAGGGGAGAGGCCCAGTGGGAGCAAAGCAGGAATGGAAGACAAAGTTACATCCAAGAGATGCAGGAGGTAATGACTCAAGAATTAAAGTGAGAAATAGACCAGAAATTTAAAGAACACAGGGACAAAATATTGAAAGTGATGCAAGGTATCACACAGGAGGTGCATGCAAAAATAGAGGCAGTACACACCTCACTAAAAGGTGAGATTAGTACAAACACAGAGGCAACACAGACCTCACTAAGAGGTGAGATTAGTACAAAAATAGAGGTAGCACACACCTCATTAAGAGGTGAGATTAGTACTTGGAGAACCAACATTGAATCCAGAAATGAGTCCATGCAAACCACAATGGAAGCTGTAGTTAACAGAGTGAACAAAATGGAATGTAGAGTGGCAGATACAGAAGACAGAATACACCAACTGGACCAAAAAAAATCTCAGATATGGAAAAAAATCACTTAAATTATGCCAAAGGGAAATCCAAGAGCAAGCAGATAGTACCAGGAAATTTAACCTTCATATAATTCGAGTGGACAAAAGTGAGGAATATCAAAGCAAGCGAATGCAACACCTATTCAAAAAGATAATCTGTGAAACTTTCCCCCATCTCAAAAAAGAACAAGTTACCTACATAACAGAAGCATATAGAATACCAAAGAAGCAAGATCCCAGGAGAAACACTTCTAGACACATTATAGTAAAAAATGGTAGATATGAAAAATAAGGAAACAATCTTGCATGCAGCAAAAATGAAGAAGCAGGTATACAACAATGGGAAAAAATTAAATCAATGCAGATCTCTCCACACAGACACTGAATGCAAAAAAGGCCTGGGGAAGTACCATACGAGCCCTGAGAGCCAATAACTACCAACCCAGACTGATATAACTGGCAAAGCTAGCATTCACAGTGGATGGAGAACTGAAAAACTTTAAAAGTAAAGAAAAACTAAATCAATACATAAACATTAAGCCAGCATTACAAAGAATACAATAGGGGGAACACAACCTGAAGAAAGCAACCAGGAACAGGGACCCACACCAGACAGGCTTTAATAGAATTCTAACTGAGCAAGCACAGAAGGAAAGGAAAGAAGAAAATCTTATAGAAACATGGAATGACAGGGACCACAATGCATCTCTCTGTGTTATCTCTTAATATTAACGGTCTTAATTCACCAATCAAAAGAAAAAGAACTCCAGATTGGATCAGAAAACATGACCCATCCATTTTAGCCTTCAGGAGACCCACTTCTCAGCCAAACATACAAACTCGGAGTGAAGGGTTGGAAAAGGATCTACCAATCAGATGCCCCCAATAAGAAAGCAGGAGTAGCTATCCTGATATCTAACAAAATAAACTTTTCATTAAAATCAATAGAAAAAGACAAAGAAGGACACTACATATTAATACAGGGAACAATCCAGGAGGAGGATATTACCATTATTAACTTATATTCCCCACACATTGGCGCACCAAAATATGTTAAGCAAACTTACAGAATAAAATAGATCCCAATACAATAATACTAGGAGACTTTAACACACCACTCTCACCAAAGGACAGGTCTACCAAAGAGAGGATTGGCAAAGAAGCGACTGAATTGAGTGAAGCCAAAAGCAGAACTAACTGAAATCTACCCAGTATTTCACCCTAAAACAACAATACACATTCTTCTCAGAAGCTCATGGAACTTTCTCCAAAATCATAGTTCATGCAGGGAACTTAAGCAGATACAAGGGGATTGACCAAATCCCGTGTCCTGTCCAAACACAGTGGAATCAAGCTACTTGTCAATAATAAATCAAACCGTAGAAATTATTCAAATACATCAAAATTCAACAGCACACTTCTATGGAAAACCTGGGTAACAGAAGAACTTAAAGAAGAAATTAAAAAGTTCCTACAACTCAATGAAAATGAAGATATATCACAAAGAAACTTGTGGGACACAGCAAAAGCAGTCTTAAGGGGCAAATTTATTACCTTCAGTGCCCACATCAAGAAAATAGACAGACCAAGTAAAAAATCTCATATTGCAATGAAAACAGCTAGAAAAACATGAAAAAATGGTACCCAACGTTACTAGATAAAACCAATCAAACTAATAGCTGAAAATTAATGAAATAGAGAATAGGAAAATAATAGATAAAATTAATAAAACAAAAATCTGTTTCTTTGAAAAAATAAGTAAAATTGATGGACCATTGGCAAGATTAATTAAGAAAAGAAGAGAGGAAACCCAAATTAACAAGATCAGGGATGCCATAGGAAAAATCACAAGTAGCCAGGATATCTGAACAATTTTAAAGGAGTCTTTTCAAAAGTTATATTTTCTAAACAAAGAAAACCTGGCAGAAATGGATGCATTTTTACAGAAACAGAAGTTCCCCAAACTGAGCAAAGAAGAAGTAAATCAATTAGCCACTATGTCACAATGAGATGCAGGAAGCAATCAGAAGTCTTCCAATAAGGAAAAGCCCAAGAATAGATGGATTCACAACAGAATTCTATAAAACCTATAAAGAGGAAGTAATACCCATATTCCTCAAACTCTTCAGAGAAACAGAGAAGGAGGGAACTATCCCAAACTCATTCTATGACGCCAATATCAAACTCATCCCCAAATCAGGCAAAAACTCAACCAAAAAAGAGAATTAGACAAATTTCCTTGAACACAGATTCAAAGACCCTTAACAAAATTCTAGCTAACAGAATCCAGAAAACACACACAAAATAATCATACACTATGACCAGGTGGGCTTCATCCTAGAGATGCAGGGATGGTTTAACATACATAGGTCAATAAATGTAATCCAACACATCAACAGAGCCAAGTCAAGATTGACGTGCTTATCTCCACAGACACAGAAAAGGCTTTTGGTAAAATACAACATTCATTTATGTTAAAAGCTGTGGAGAAAATAGGAACAGAAGGAACATTTCTTTTTTTTTTTTTTTTTTTTTTGTCGGTCGTGGGGCTTGAACTTTGGGCCTGGGCGCTGTCCCTCAGCTCTTCAGCTCAAGGCGAGTGCTCTACCACTAAAGCTACAGCGCCACTTCCAGAAGGAACATTTCTTAAAACAATGAAAGCCATACACGACAGACCAATACCCAATATTATAAGTAATAGGGAAAAGCTACTACCAATTCTCCTAAAATCAGGAACAAGGCAAAGATGCCCACTCTCTCCACTCCTCTTCAATATAGTCCTGGCACAATTAGCCAGGACAATAAGGCATGACAAAGACATTAAAGGGATCCTCATAGGGAAAGAAGAAGTTAAACTATCCCTTTGTGCAGATGAAATGACACTATATCTTCATAACCCCCAAAACTCAGCCAAACATACAAACAAATTCAGAGTAAAGGGTTGGAAAAGGATCTACAAATCAAATTCCCCCAGTAAGAAAGCAGGTGTAGCTATCCTGATATCTGACAAAATAAACTTTTCATTAAAATCAGTACAGAAAGACAAGGACGGACACTACATATTAATAGAGGGAACAATCCAAGAGGAGGATATTACCATCATCAACTTATATGCCCCAAATATTGGTGCACCCACATAGGTTAAACAAATACTCTCAAACTTACAGAATAAAATAGACTGCAATACGATAATACTAAGAGACTTTAACATACCACTCTTACCAAAGGACAGGTCCACCAACCAGAGGATTGGCAAAGAAGCTACCGAATTAAGTGAGGCCATACTTCAAGCGGAATTAACTGACATCTACCGAGTATTTCATCCTAAAACAACACAGTACACATTCTTCTCAGCAGCTCACGGAACTTTCTCCAAAATAGACCATATCATAGTTCATGCAAGGAACTTAAGCAAATACAAAGGGATCGACATAATCCCTTGTGTCCTATCTGACCACAGTGGAATTAAGCTAGTTCTCAATAACAAAACATACTGCAGAAATTTCTCTAATACAGGGAAATTGAACAGCACACTTCTTAGCAATGCCTGGGTAACAGAAGAGATCAGAGAAGAAATAAAACATTTCCTACAACTCAATGAAAATGAAAACACCTCGCAAAGAAACTTGTGGGACACAGCAAAAGCAGTCCTGAGGGGCAGATTTATTGCTCTCAGTGCCCACATCAAGAAAATGCAAACAGACCAAGTAAATAATCTCATGTTGCAATTAAAACAGCTAGAAAAACAAGAAAAAATGGAACCTAAAGTTACTAGATGGAGCCAGATACCCAAATTAATAGCAGAGATTAACCAATTAGAAAACCAGAAAATTATAGCCAAATTTAACCAAATAAAAAGCTGGTTCTTTGAAAAAATAAATTAAATTGATGGACCATTGGCAAGATTAATTTTTAAAAAAAGAGAGGAAACCCTTATTAACAGGATTAGGGATGCTACGGGAAAAATCACCACACGTACCCAAGATATACAAACAATCCTAACGGACTACTTTCAAAAGTTATACTCTCTAAAGGAAGAAAACCTGGCAGAAATAGATGCATTTTTAGAGAAATACAAGTTGCCCAAATTGAGCAAAGAAGAAGTAAACCAATTAAATAAGCCAATATCCTACAACGAGGTACAGGAAGTTATCAAAATTCTTCCAACAAAAAAAAAGCCCAGGTCTAGATGGATTCACAGCAGAATTCTATAAGACCTTTGAAGAAGAGCTATTACCCATACTCCTCAAGCTCTTCAGAGAAACAGAGGAGGAGTGAGCTATCCCAAACTCATTCTACGATGCCAATATCACACTCATCCCCAAACCAGGCAAAGACCCAACCAAAGAGTAGAATTACAGGCCAATTTCCTTGATGAACACAGATGCAAAGATCCTTAATAAGATTCTAGCTAACAGAATCCAGAAACACATAAAAAATACACTATGACCAGGTAGGCTTCATCCCAGAGATGCAGGGATGGTTTAACATACATAAGTCAATAAATGTAATCCAACACATCAACAGAGCCAAGGTCAAGAATCACATGATTATCGCCACAGATGCAGAAAAGGCCTTTGATAAAAATCAACATTCATTCATACTAAAAGCTGTGGAGAAAATAGGAATAAAAGGAACATTTCTTAAAACAATAAAAGCCATTTATGTCAGACCAATAGCCAGTTATACGTAATGGGGAAAAGCTAAAACCAATTCTCCTAAAATCAGGAACAAGGCAAGGATGCCCCCTGTCTGCACTCCTCTTCAATATAGTCCTGGAACCCTTATCCAGGGCAATAAGGCAAGAAAAAGATATTAAAGGGATCTGCATAGGAAAAGAAGAAGATAAACTATCCCTTTTTGCAGACGACATGATTTTATACCTTCTCGATCCCAAGAACTCCATCCATTTAGAAATCATAAATCACTTCAGCAAAGTAGCAGGATACAAAATAAACCCACAAAAATCAGTTGCCTTCCTGTACACTGACAATGTACAAGAAGGGAGGGAAATAAAGGGAGCAACCCCATTCACAATAACCTCCCAAAAATTTTTCTCCGTATTGTTATCTAAATATTATCACTATTGGGAAATGTTATCACTATTTTACTTAGCCTGGTGTTCAGTTAAATGGAAAGGTGTCTTTATTGATTCAGAAAGGAAGGGTGGATATTATGGTAGGCACCTCAGAAGTATTGCTATGTATATTAAGGGCTATAGACCTCACCTGTAATGTTTTACTGCTTTGTAAGCAGAATAGATGATGCATTTTGGTGCAAGTAGAAACTACTTTGAAGTTTAAGAAAAAGAGGAAACATATCTCAGATGCTACATATGCTATTATATTTTTAAAATTTGTATGATAACATCAAAATTACGGCAAATTCACTATGTATTTTTGTACAAAAGGGGTGATTTTCCTGATCCTTCTCTCATTACATTACAAAACAGCTTCACACACTTAAGTGAGATATAGTTTTGAACCCAGGTTTATTGCTTACTGGAAATTTAAATTTTTTCCCAGCCTGTGGTTGTTTTTTTCTTTTTTTTCCAGAAATTGTGGTCAAATGCAAAAAATTTAAAATTGATCATCTTTTTACACTTTGTATTAGCATTACCTAGTTATATAAGTGGATTTCATTTTGATATATCCACATAGGCATACAATGTACCCTGATCATATTTACCCTTTCATCATTCTCCTTCTCTTCTCCCAGGTTTTATTATCTTAATCATTTTAAGATTACAACATAGTAGTAAGTATATTTACAATATTGTACAAGTTCAATGTCCACATTGATATCATCCTCCAATATTAAAATTCTATATTCATTAAAATAATTTTCCACTCTCCTCTGCTTCAAGATCTCCATCAAGTACGATTTTGCTTCCTGTCTCTATCAATTTGACTGTTCTATGTAACTGATATAAGTAGAATTATGCAATATTTGATCTTGTTATGACTGGCTTATTTCATGTAGTACAGTGTCCCCAAGATTCAGCCATAATATAACATCTTCACAAAATAATTCTTTTTAAAGTTGAAGTAATATACCACTGTATGTATAAACCACATTTATTTTATGTATTCATTTGTTGATGGCCACTTGGATTGCCTCCATGTTTTAGTATTGTACAAAATGAATATGAGTGCTCAAAGATTTCTTCAAGACCCTGCTTTTAAATCTTTAGTGTATATGCCCAGAAGTGGAGTCATTGGATCATATGACAATTCTCTTTCCTTCCTTTCATTTTTTTTTTCTGTCATGGGCTTGACTCAGGGCCAGGTCACTCTCTCTGAACTTTTCCTCAAGGCTAGTGTTTTACCACTTTAAAACACAGGTCCACTTCCTGTTTTCTACTCAGGCTAGCTTGGAACGATGATCCTTGGATTTCAGCTTCTTGCCTGACTGGTTAGGATTACAGGCATGAATAATCCTGTTTTGAATTGCTGGAAAAGTTGCCATACTGTTTCCCATAGAAAGGTTCCAATTTTGCCACACTTTTGTCAGTATTGTTACTTTGTTTTTTGCAGTTATCATAATTCATATGAAATGGTCATATTCTTCATTGTTTTGACTTACACTTTCCTAGTGATTAGTGACGTTAAACACCTTTATGTGCATGTTAACATTTTAATTGTCTTCTCTGGAGAAACATCTGAATTCTTTGCACAGTGTAAAATCAGGTTGTTTGTTATTGTTGGGATGTTGTTCTTTATATATTCTTGATGTGAACCACTCATCAAATATATGCTTGCAATGACTTTATACCATTCTGTGTTGCTTATTTGGACACTGATGATTGCATCCTTTGGTGCATCCTGTTTACGTTTTCCTACAGTGACTGACTCTTCTCTGATGTCAGTTTCTAGTATGTCTTCTGGTCCTGTAACGATGAACCATCATATTGATTTGCACTCCTCTTTTGTAACAGTGAACTAAAGCTACATAATAATGCTCTGACTGTTTATCGGCTTCCATTTTTGGACCTATTCCCTCAGCTTTTAGTAAAAAGCCTTGGGGCATATCCACAAATTATTACGTCCTAAAAACACCGTAGAAAGTTGTACCATTAAATATAGTTAGTTCTGATGGAAATATGTGACTTCCAATTTCTAAAATAGGGCAAATATGATGAAATTGATACAGATTTTTCTAATTGCCAGTCATAGTGCTTGAACTCTGGGCCTGGGTGCTGTCCCTCAGCTCTTCAGCTCAAGGCTAATGCTCTATCACTTGAGCCACAGCACCACTTCTGGCCTTTTCTGTGTATGTGGTACTGAGGCATTGAACCCAGGGCCTCATGTCTACAAGGCAAGCACTCTACCACTGAGCTGCCTTCCAATGCTTGATAGGAAATGTACTCATTACCTTCCTCATGAAACTCTAACCCCTCTGTACATTATTTTTACAATAAAAATGTATTTTTTTAAAAAATGAAAATTGAGAGCTTCATAATGTAGAAGCACACCAAAACTCTAGGTATATATTTTTCTTCATATGAATATGTAGAATTGTATGAGGCTAGAGATTTACTCTACTTGCAAGTTAATAATGAACTTGTCACATTTTCATGGATGGTACACGATTTATGATACTCTTGGGTAAGGGACAAAAGGGACTTAATTTTTACAGCAATAGTGAAAGCCAGTGATGTGTGTGTGTGTTTGTGTGTATTTAAATATTTGAAATAAATCTCCCAGCCCTCAGTGCTACTGAGTGAGGTAAAGGTAGCCAGGTGAAACCTATACAAAAAATGGGTTCTGAGTTTGAGCAACTGCGATCTATATAATGAGCAATAGGCATGCCTGAACTTTACTCTGGAGGATGACAATAGCTTAGAAATAGGTTGTAAAACTATCCTTGTAAATATACTATAGAATAAAGAGCAACTAATGTTCACTTGAAGATATGCAAATACTTGAGACTGCTGTGGAATTGTTATTTTACTTTTGTTTCTTGAAGTTTCCTAGCTACCAAGACCAATACATATTTCTCCTGATAAATACATAACTCTCCTTAAAAGTGAGGCATGACAATCTGTTGAGATTACTTATTCTTTTCCTAGCCCTAAGCCTAAAGATGAAATAAGGACTTAAATCATATCTAAAGTACAAATTCAACAAACGAAATAGATGGAGTTCATATTTTACACATCTAGAAACTTTTCTCTTAGAGCCATTTTTAATGCAGGAATGGAAGAAATTAAGGAAAAAATAGGTCCACAAATACATTTCATTAAGATATTCTATATATTTTAACCGTAATAAAGGATTACACTTCTGTTTTTTAGTGTGTGAATATTTACCTAGTATGTACAGAAAACCAAAGTTTATTCCAGAGCCTATCATGGAATAGAATGTAGCAAATTTTCTATATATTGCTTGTATATTTATAGAATCCACCTGTCTGATTTCTCTCCTATTTTGATAAACAGAGCATCTGTTGTACATGTTGAAATACATTTTTATAACTACAGGATTCTACACACTTTGATGTCTACTAAATATAGAAAAGATTCATGCACAACCCTTACCTTCAAGGAGCAGCTCTCAGTATCCCAAGTAGCTTGTGTTTATCTCCCACCCCTTTCCTCCCGCTGTCAATCTAGGTGAGTGGTAACTGCTATAAGACAGAAAAACTTAGATAATTCACAGACATGCAGTTAGTATCCAATGGAACCTTCTTCACTTGGATTGTGTGTGTGTGTGTGTGTGTGTGTGTGTGTGTGTGTGTGTGTGTGTGTGTGTGTGTGTGTGTGTGTGTGTGTTGGTTGGGAGTGGAGTTTGAACTCTGGTCTTGGGCGCTGTCCCTGCACTATTCACCTCAAGGAAAGCACTCTACCGCTTGAGCCACAGTGCCGCTTTTGGTTTTCTAGTGCTTTATTGGAGATAAGAGCTCACAGATTTTCCTGCCTGAGCTGGCTTTGAATCATGATCCTCAGATCTTAGCCTCCTGATTAACTGGTGTTACAGGCATTAGCCACTAGCGCCCTGCTTGGATTATATTTTATCACTATGTTTTTGAGAATTTCAGCTTCCTAATTTGGAAACTGAGCTGTCCAGTTCCCAGTGAGTAGATGAATCTCATTACATAAAATTTCATTTAAGGCTTCGAGGGGAAGATGGCGGAGAAGCTGGAGGCTAAACAGGCTCTCGCATAAGAAAGCAGTTTCAGAGCTCCAGTGAACAGTACTAAGCCAGAGAATCACACCAAGTGTGCCATCACACAGAGAGTTAGGCCAGAGAGAGAAAATACAGGCAAGGAGACAGCCCTGAGCACTTGCCAGCAGCCGCCGCCACAGCAGCAGTGGTGGCGGAAGCGACTGCAGCCGCCATACCTGAATCACAAAGAGACCAGGACGAAGCTGCCAGAGGAGGTGGATGAGTGGATTCTACACAACACCAGCAAGAACTGACAAGGAGCAGACATCTTCATCCTGCAGTTCACAGACCAGAGACTACCCAGGAACCAAGACTCGGCGTGCGTAGCAGCCTAACGTCCTCACTCCTTCTCAGGGTGCAGAGGAGGGAAGGCAACCCCTTGCCCCCCAGTACCGGAGATCTCCATCTTGGATACCGACAAAGCTTGGTGGAGCTGCTAGCACCAACTCAGGCCTTGGAATAAATCTAGAGACATCTAGCAGGTCAAAAGAGCCTAACCTGACCTGCCAGACTCAGCTCCACACAGGGAAAAGTCACCCAGCTCAGGCGCCAGCCCTAGGAGTGGCTTCTTCACTGGGTAATCAGAGCCAGAGGCTGCCCCTCCCTTTAGCAGCCTTGACAATCAATTGAAATTCAGTAAACAGAAACCCTGAGAATGGCTCCAGGCTGGGCTCTGTGAGTTTCTCACAAACCAGCCCCCGGGAAAAGCTACTGTTTGCTGAAAGGCCTCAACTCTACCCAGAACCTAGCCTCATCACAGCACCTACAAACCCAAGGAAAAAGCCATCTCCCTCTTTTGTAATACTCAAAGCAGACCTCCCTCCCATTGAACTAACCTGGGAGGAGGGTTGCAGAGCATTTTTCTGCCTGTTCAAAGAAACTGACTTAAGTAACCAACCAAGCCACAGGAACACAAGCAGACCAGAGACTCCAACAAGGGGCTGGTTACGGACACAAGGGAGATACAGGATTTTTCCCGCCTTTCCCAAAAAAGTCAAAGAATTTTTTGTTCTATATTTTATAAAAAAATTTTTTTCTAAAAATTTTTTAATTTTTAATTTTTACCTTTTTTGAAAAAAAATGTTTTATAGTAATTTTTTGTCCTCTTAGAATTTTATTTTAGGGTTATAAGTGAGTGTGAGTTTTTCTCTCTTTTTTGTGGTTGTTTTTGTTTTTGTTTAGCTCTATTGAACATCTGATCTTTTTTCTTTCTTTCTTATCCTTTTCACCTGTTCTTCTCTTTCGTTCTTTATGTGAATTAATTGCTGTTCTGCACATCCTCAGATAAACCCGTAGTCAATTATTAGACGTTATCCCCCATTGTGTACACACTTAATCCACAAGTTTATTACTCAATTCAAAACCTCTTAGACTTAAATTCCTTAATAGCAGTACTACCTCTTTATACCTATATAATATTTTAAGAATTTTTATTTTTAAGTTTTTCACATCTCCTTTATATCCATCCCTTTCTCTCATTAAATTCATTTTCTTCTCTGAATAGTTTGTTTACGAATCTCTATAATATTTTTAATTTTTACTTTTCTATTTTTTCTGGTCTCTTTTTTCCCTTTCTATTTCTTTTTTTTCTATCTCTCTACTTTCATCCTATCCAACCTATTTCCTGCTTTGAGATTAGGACTTAGTTAACACTCACTGTGCCATCCCACATCACTCTTCCTAATTTTTACCCCCAACTCTTCCTAAACCTAATAATTTGTGGTCTTCCAAATTCTTCTTTGTGGTTCGTAGCCAATTAATATATAGTTGTTTGATGTTGAATAGATGTATCTGTTGAACTAGATTGTATCTGCAGACTATTGACTGTGCAAATATAGACTTTGGTTGATGCTTGCCTTAAGATAGTGTTCTAGCACAAAACTGGTGTTAATTTCATCCCAAATCGGCAGAGTTAGCCGGAAAAACACAAGAAAAATTGCAAGTCCCGGTATCTCAAATCCCACTCATGATAATCAGGGGACAGAACAGATAACAGATAATGAATAATCCAGAAGAGAGTTCCCAAATAGCTCTACGAACACTGCTGGCAAACATGATAAATGAAAAGATTGAAAACATTCCAAGAATTTTGTATGAGCAGGATAGGGAGAGAGTGGAGGCAATCCAAAAGTTTATACAGGAATATCATAAGCGTGAGGAAGGTACTCAAAAACTGATACAGGATTTGCATGAGCAGCTTGAGAATACTCAAAGGGAAAGGCAGGAATGGCGTGAGCAGGCTGAGAACACTCAAGGAGAACTACAGGAATCGCATGAACCGGAGGAAGCTAATCAAAGAGTAATACAGGAATTGAGAGAGCAGGATGAGAATACACAAAGATCACTAAAGGCATTCAGGGAATCCATTAACAAAGAGCTGAAGGAAGTCAGGGAGCCCACAAAGGGAATGCTGAATAGAAAAAAACAGAAGGAATGGGAGTCCAAGGAAACCATAACCAATCAACTAAGTGATTTGAGAATAAACAATGAGCACCAAATTAAGGAAGTAAAGAAGTTCATACAAGATCTAAAACAAAGCTTCAACAAAGAATTTGAAGCCATCAAAGCTGACCAACTAGAAGGAAAAAAAAATAAAAAACAAAGTAGAAAGTCTCGACAGGAGGTCAGACCATGCAGAAGATCGAATCTTGGGGAGTGAAGAGAGCCTAAACATTATAGAGAAAGAACATACAACCATCCAAGAGAAATCCAAGAAATATGAGAGATCTATCCAACACTTGGAAGACACCATCAGAAGGCCTAATCTAAGAGTAATGGTTGTAGAGGAGCACCTAGAAACAGAAGTTAATGGTGAAGGAAATTTGTTTAACAGGATCCTAGCAGAGAACTTCCCAAACATGCAAAAAGATAGGCCTATTCACATACAAGAAGCTTTTAGAACTCCAAATAGGCCAGACCAGAATAGGACATCCCACTGTCAAATTATAATCCACATAGGATCAATTCAGACCAAGGAAAAGATCCTTAAAGCTGTCAAGGAGAAAACATTAATGACATATAAAGGGAAACCAATTAGAATCACCTCAGATATCTCAGCAGTGACAATCAAAGCAAGAAGAGCCTGGAATGATGTATGCCATGCACTAAAAACAAATCACTATCAATCAAGAATACTCTACAGAGCTAAACTCTCCTTCATTACTGAAAGCCAAATAAAAACCTTCCATAGCAAAGAAAAATTGAAACAATAGATCTCCACCAAACCAACCCTGCAAAAGATTCTTAAAGACGTCCTACACATAGAAAACCAACAAGACCACAATAGAGGCCAAGAAACTGCACCCAAACTGAGAATCCAAGAACCATAGGAAGAACCCAGTTTTCGCAGCCACCAAGAAGGTGGAACTCCCAAATACCTCTCAGTCCTATCTCTTAACATTAACGGACTTAACTCTCCAATTAAGGGACATAGACTGTCTAGTTGGATTAAAAAACAAGATCCTTATATATGCTGCCTTCAGGAATCACATCTTGCCCGTAAAAACAAAAACATATTCAATGTTAAAGGTTGGAACAAAATCTACCAAGCAAATGGCCCCCATAAACAGGCGGGAGTTGCAATCCTAATTTCAGAAAAAATAGACTTCAAATTAAAATTTGTGAGAAGAGATAAAGAAGGTCCCTACATACTAATTAAGGTTTCTCTCCTTCAGGAGGATATTACAATTCTAAATATCTATTCACCAAACAACGGAGCTCAAAAAATTTATCCAAGAAACACTACTTTCCCTCAAATCCCACATAGATCCAAAGACATTAATTGTTGGGGATTTTAACATACCATTCTCCCCACTAGATAGATCACCTCCGCAAAAACTCAACAGAGAAACCGCAGATCTAAACAACTGCATAGATCAACTAGATTTAACAGACATCTACCAAATATTTTACCCAACAGCATCAGAACACACATGGAACATTTTCTAAAATAGACCACATTTTAGGCCACAAAGCAAAATTGTCCAAATTGAGACACATTGAAATTATACCTTGCATTCTGTCAGACCACAAAGGAATAAAATTAGAACTCAACACCAAAAGCCACCAAAGAAAGTCCGGTAACACATGGAGGCTGAACAACACACTGCTGAATCAAGAGTGGGTCATGGAAGAGATTAGAAAAGAAATTCAAATGTTCATGCTATTCAAAAAACTGAGCACACAAATTACTAGATCCTCTGGGACATAGGAAAAGCAGTCCTCAGAGGCAAGTTTATAGCTCTGAGTTCCTACCTCAACAAATTGGAGAGATCTGAAACCAACAATTTAATGAGACATCTGAACTTCCTTGAAAAAGAGCAGCAAGATAAACCCCAATCCAGTAGACGGAAAGAAAAAATTAACATTAAATCAGAATTAAATGAATTAGAATCCAAAACAAACTATAGAAAAAAATCAACAAAACAAAGAGTTGGTTCTTCAAAAAAATTAACAAAATTGACAGACCCTTAGCAAATCTTATCAAAAAAAGAAGAGAACACACCTAAATAAAAAAACTCAGAGATGAGAATGGAAACATCACCACGGAAACCACCAATATTCAGAAAATTTTAAGGGAATACTTCTCAAACTTTATGTTAATAAGTTTGAGAACTTGGCAGAAATGGCCCTTTTCCTAGCAAATATTGACATGCCAAAACTTAACCAAGATGAGTTAAATTATCTTAACAGGCCCATATCAAGCATTGAAATAGAAACAGCAATAAGAGACCTCCCAGCCAAGAAAAGTCAAGGACCAGACGGTTTTACAGTGGAATTCTGCAAGGCCTTTATTGCAGAGCTCACACGAATACTCCTCCAACTCTTCAATGAAATTGAAAGAGAAAGTTCACTACCAAACACTGTCTATGAATTCATCATAACCCTCATCCCAAAACCAGGCAGGGACTCATCAAAGAAAGAGAACTATAGACCCATTTCTTTGATGAACATTGATGCAAAAATTCTCAACCAAATTTTGGCCAATCGACTTCAACAATTCATTCAAAAAATCATACACCATGACCAACAGGGTTCTTTTCAGGGATGCAAAGCTTGTTCAATATGTGCAAATCAATTAATATTATTCATCACATCAACAGGAACAAAGATAAGAACCACATGGTTTACTCAATAAATGCAGAAAAACCATTCGACTAGATCCAACACCCCTTTATAATGAAGGTTCTGGAAAAATTAGGAATCCATAGAACATTCCTCAATACAATAAAGGATGTAAATTACAAACTTACAGCCAGCATTATACATACTAGTGAAAAACTAAAGCCATTTCCTCATAACTCAGGAACAAGACAAGGATGTTCACTCTCTCCACTTCTCTTCCACCTAGTGTTAGAATGCATAGCTACAGCAATAAGACAAGATGCAGACATAAAGGGGATCCAAAGAGAGAAAGAAGAAAAAAACTCTCTCTTCGCAGATGATATGATCCTGTATTTAAAGAATCCCATAGACCCCACTCCCAAATTACTCAAGCTGATTCAAAATTTTGGCAAAGTAGCAGGGTATAAAATTAACCCCCCAAATCAATGGCTTTTCTATATGAGAACAATGAGCAAAGAGGGGCTGAATTTAGGAAAGCAACTCCATTTGTAATAACCCCACAAAAAATAAAATACGTAGGAATTAACTTAACCAAAGAAGTGAAGGACCTCTATGATGAAAACTTAAAAAACTTGAAAAAGGAAATCAAAACAGAACTTAGAAAATGGGAAAAACTCCTATGCTCCTGGATTGGAAAGATTAATATCATAAAAATGGTAATACTTCCCAAGGCTCTCTACAAATTCACTGCGATACCTATCAAAATTCCAACCTCATTCTTCAAGGAAATAGAAGAGGCAATCCAAAATTTCATATGGAACAATAAAATACTCTGAATAGCAAAAAGGCTCCTCAACGGAAAGAACACTGCTGGAGGAACATCAATATCAAATTTCAAACTCTACTATAAAGCCATTGTAGTCAAAAGAGCTTGGTACTGGCACAAGAAGAGACCTCAGGACCAATGGAATAGAATTGAAATCCCAGTAGTGAACCTACAGACCTATAACCATCTAATCTTTGATAAGAGAGCTAAAAAAATTAGAATGGAAGAAAGACAGCCTCTTCAGTAAATGGTGCTGGCAAAATTGGTTAACTACTTGTAGAAAACTAAAGCTAGACCCTTGTATATTACCCTGCACCACAATCAACCCCAAATGGATCAAAGACCTCGGAGTCAAAGCAGACACAACGAAAACATTTCAGGATCGAATAGGAGAAACCCTAGGTCTCCTTCGCGCAGGCCAAAATTTTCTTAATAAAGGCCTGGAAACACAACAAATCAAAGAAAGTTTGGACAATTGGGATATTGGGATTGCATGAAATTGCAGAGCTTCTGCATGGCAAAGGACATAGCTAGCAAGATCAATAGAAAGCCCAAGGATTGGGAGAAGATCTTCACTAGCCATACAACAGACAAGGGTCTCATATCTAAAATACACTTGGAACTCAAAAAATTAAATTCCCCAACAACAAATCCTCAAAGAAACAACTGCCCAGTAAATAAGGGGGCTAATGACTTAAAGAGAAACTTCTCTGAAGAAGAAAGAAGGATGACCAATAGACACATGAAGAAATGTTGAACCTCCCTAGCCATAAAAGAAATGCAAATCAAAACAACATTGAGATACAACCTCACCCCAGTTAGAATGGCATAAATCAAGAAGTCTAATAAGAACAGATGCTGGAGGGGATGTGGACAGAAGGGAACCTTATTTCATTGTTGGTGGGAGTGTAAACTTGTTCAACCACTTTGGAAAGTAGTATGGAGGTTCTTCAAAAGACTTCACATAGATCTCCACTGTGACCGAGCAGTCCCCCTTTTGGGCATTTACCCAAATGTTTACAAACAAGACCACACTAAAGCTACCAGCACAGCTATGTTTATTGCAGCATTATTTACCATAGCTAAGATCTGGAACCAACCCCGATGCCCCTCAGTAGATGAATGGATCAAGTAAATGTGGTATATATATATACACAATGGATTTCTATTTCTCCATCAGAAAGAATGACATTACCCCATTTGTTAGGAAATGTAAAAACTTGGAAAACATTATATTAAGTGAAGTAAGCCAAGCCCAAACAAACATAGTTCCCATGATTTCCCTTATTTGCATTATTTAGTATATGTATGAGTCAAGCAGAAAAGTTCAGATAATGTGATGTTAGGAAAATTAACCCTAAAATATGTATTTTAAATGTTTTTGTCTTTCATGCATTTGTTTCTAACGCATTTGTTTCTTTGTTGCTTTGTATGTCCCTCCCCTACAGGATAAACCCTGCTTTCACTGTATTTGATGTCGGTATAATTTGTGGAGGGGAAGGGGAAAAATAAGTAGTTTAAATAAGGATACAGGTGGACCTGTTGCAACAATGAGAAGTACAAGTTGTCATGTCGAAAACGAACTTTACAACTTGTGGGGGTGGGATGGGGTGGGGGGAGGAAAGATGGGAAGGGATGGGAAGGGTAAACAAAGGAGGAGGGTACAATGCTTGATAAGAAATGTACTCACTATCTTGCCCAAGTAATTGTAATCCCTCTGTGCAGTATTTTCACAATAAAAAATTAAAATTAAAAATATTTTCATTTAACTGAAATTGGAAGAATTAATTTCTCAGACACTATTCATATTTGAGATGGAGTAGCCATATATAGTCAGTGGCTACTTTGTTAGAGAATGTATATATAGAATATTTCCATTATCACAGATGTTTCTGTTAGAATTGGTTCAGAGCGTGTTTCTGCTTGTTATGGGATGGTCCATGTTCATAAACTACTTATGCTCCATCGTTTCTACTCAGACTGAAGATCAGACTAGAAAGGCTAGACACCCATTAACTTAATGTATAGATATAAATTGTTCTACATAGGCACATTTATTTGTGAGGAGGAAAAGGATCAAACAGTCAACAGCAGCAGAGTCAACTGTCTCAACTTTAGGAATGAATAGGTGAAAATTTTAGCAATTCTTTGCAGCTTTTCTTTTGTGATTGAAATTGGCTGTGGTATTCTCAATGGTGATTTTGTTGGAAAGTTTAAATGTGTAATTATCACATTAGCTCACAGAAGAATTAGGGTTTGTGCTTTGTAAATATCATTTGGTATTTACATGTGACATTTCTAATTTTCCTGGCATCCATACACCACAAATATCTTTATAAGGTTTCTGAGGTGTTTCTTTTGTTAATTTTGATTCTTCTTACAAGAGGCATTTAAAAAATTAGTGGAAAAATTAAGACGTTCTTGTGTTTTATAATCCCATTAGTACTCAGTAAGTTTAATAAAGAATGAGATTCCAAGAACTATGTGTAGAAATTTTATCTCCAATAACCTGTTTCCTTTCATTAATTATTGGAGCAAAGAGAACTGACTCCCCAGAATCTCCCCTTCAGAATTGAAGAATGAGTTGGGAATAAGGCAAGGAAAGAGAGACACAGTAATTTGCACTGAAGTTACTGTGCTGTCACAATGAACACATATTCTCATGCAATCTTTTTGAATCCCACAGTTAGCATTTTTGTGTTTTTATTAGTATGGTAAGGATGACTGACTTTCCCAGACTGAGAGTTGGAAATGTGTGGGACCCATTCCTTTATCTATGGAATCTTCCACAAAACTGTGGAACATTCATTTTGGCTTTCGGTGCCTTTTCCATCCTTGTCACAGGTATGTATTTCTACAAATGGAGAAGTTGATTCATCAATCGCCTTTAAATGATCAAATTATGTGGATTGGGGGATTGTATGATTTGCTGTAGAAGCAAGGTATTATGGGTAGGACCCTTTGGTCCACGTTGGCATTTCTTTGTGGAATTCTTTTTTTTAATTAAAAAATGTATTGTGAAAATACCGTACAGAGGGGTTACAATTACATGGGCAAGATAATGAGTATATTTCTTATCAAGCAAGGTTGCCTCCTCCTTTGTTTCCCCTTCCCATCCCTTCCCATTCCGGGCCCCCTCCCCCACCCCTTGCCGAGGTTGTAAAGTTCATTTTTCGACATAACAGCTTGTACATCTCATTGTTGCAATGGGTCCACCTGTATCCTTATTTAAACGATTTGTTTTTTCCCTTCCCCCCAATAAATTATAACAACATCAAATACAGTGAAAGCAGGGGTTATACCGTGGGGGAGGGACATACAAAGCAACAAATAAATCATCTTATAAATACGTTAGAAACAATCACATTGGGGTCCTTACTTATGGACTCATGTGTAAATAATTCTCTCCATATTCCAGTATAATCCAGTAGAGTAGGGCAATGCATTAGAACTTTAAAATATGCCAATAATTCTTTTAAAATATACTTTTAAATAGAATAACATAAGTAAAAGCTTTTGGTTGTCTTTTTTTTAGTTTTTTTCATTTTCATTTTATTGTCAAGGTGATGTAGAGAGGGGTCACAGTTACATAAGTAAGGTAATGATTACATTTCTTGTCTAACTTTTTACCCCCTCCTTTATTTTTCTTCCTTTTTTCCTCCCTTTCTCAATGCCCCCCAAGTTGTAAAGATCATTTCCAACATATTGTCACTTTTGATTTTCTTTAAGTAAATGTTTATGTTGTTCCCATTTTGGACTTCTACAAGGTGAATATTGGAACACTACGGTTAGACCTTCTGCCATGCATATATGCATATACATATTTTCATATAACTTTGGGGTGATATATTTGTTTGATTATTCATTTGTTTGTTGCCAAAACTGGAACTTGAATTCAGTGCGTGCGTATTATTCTCGGCTTTACTTTTTTTCCCCAAGGTTAGCCACAGCTCCACTATTGGCATTTTGATGGTTAAATGGATTTTCCTATGGGGGCTGGCTGTGAACCATGATCCTCAAATCTCACCCCTATGAGTAGGTAGGATTAGAGGTGTGAGTCTACATCGCATTATATCATGCATATATTTCCTATCTAATAACATCCTAAGAAATTGCACTGTTCTAAGAACATCACTTATAATGATTACATGGGAGTCCAGTGCTTATAAATACCATAGTTTATTGAACTGTCTCTACCCTGAAAATCTTTGTTGTCTCCAAAATATTAAATGCATCATTAAAGGTCTTTTGAATTTTTCATTCTAGTATTTATTTTTTATAAACAGATAAGTCTCTGCTAGTTGTTAGAAAAAAACAAATAGAAACTTTCTTCTTACATAATAATCCATCTTAAGTTGCCTCATCTAAAAAAATAAGTTACCCCTCTTTGTGAAGTTGTTCTTTTCCCAGCATGTAGTTCCAGTTTTGTACAATTTTACACACCTTACCCACTGTAATGCCTTTTTCTAAAATCCTTCTTGCTATCATCCAGTTTTTTAAAAAACATTTTCCAAATTATTTCATTAATAGGAAGGCATAATTAACTATTAGCAACTTAATGTCATCATTTCCCTGGGTATTTACATTTTAGCCTGGAACTTGATTCTAACAAGATTATACTTTAATGGAAGAATCAGAGCATCAATCAGGAGGCTGAGATTTCCATTATGAACAATTTTTTTCATGCATTGCTTGTTTTTGTTTTAAGATTTGAAGGCTAAAGATTACCAGCTCATATGACCCCGGTTCCATCTTGTATATACATTTTTCTAATTTGGGGAGGGGCAGGGAAATAACAAAATGCTGAGACAAGGATTCAGTTTGATCCATTGTAACAATGGCATGTACAAGACACTATGTTGAAACCGAACTTCACATCTTCGAAAGTAGGGGGAAAGAGGAGTTGGGAAATAGAGAAGGAAGGGAATTTAGGGGGGAAACAAAGGAGGGGGTAACAATGGTCAATAGGAAATGTACTCATTACCTTACTCATGTAATTGTAACAACTCTATACAGTATCTTTACAAAAAATTTTTGAAAAGATTACCAGCTCATACTTCCACAATTAACTGGCTATACACCTTAAATACTTCATATGGCACAAAATAGGAAACCAAAAAAAAGCAACTTTCAATATAGATTGTCCATTGTTGTAAAACTGAGATGCCAAATGCAGTGCCCAGTGCACAGGAACCCAGAGTACAGTCATTAACATCTAGAATGCTGAGTTGTCTTCTTTGGCTGGAAATTTCTTAATTTTATTATAGACATTATGCAGAAATGTCCTGAAACAATATTCATGGAGAATAAACAGTTCTACAAAATCAGGAAAATTTTACCAAGTCAAAAAGAGGAAAACATGACAAGAAAATTTCTATTCCTGGTTATATAAAATATAGGATTGAACAATCGTCTACCAATGGTCTGAAGAAGAGAACAATTATTTAAGTGAGTTGTTATTATAAATGTAATAATAGAGTGCTATGCATGGTAAAATAGAACCTGATGATGATCCATGAACTCTGTCTGGGGAGGTCAGGAAATTCTTTCTTGCACAGTGTCTTGATACATGGGAAGGGAGTAAAAAAGATGAAACGCTTATGAAGTTTAGTAGTCTCCAAATACTATGACCAAGTAATACAAAGTATCAGGAACAGGGTAGCAGTGAGTCAAATTGGAGCGATTGAAATGGCCATGTAACTTAGTTTTGTTGCAATTGCTTTATATGCACAAGGCCGTGCGTTCAATCCCAAGCACTAAAAAGGAAGGAAGGAAGAGACAAAGAAAGATATGTGAGGTGGGCCTAGCACCATCATAGAAGTTTTATTTTCTAGCCCAGGTTTTCATACTGTTAAATACACATTATTACTGCATGGGGATTTAAAAGTACAGTTGCCCAATTCTTATCTATTTGTGTTTGAGTGGGTAGAGATGTAGCAACTTGAGCTGATATGACTTGGGGGCAGCCAGGATAGAGATATCACGGTAGTGCATATGAGTTTAGAACATGGAAAAAAAGTTCGTGAGCCTTTTATTTCTGCAGAAAAACAAATGCATATGGTATATCAGCCTAAGTATGGATACAATTTCGTCCGCATTTAACTGTACAAATATATCAATTTTGCAAATTTGGGTAAATTACCTACCTCTCTTTAAGCCTTGGTTTCCTATTTTGGACATGGGAGCCAATGAGACTATAATGAGAGAGTGTTTATAAAGTGTTTTCTGGCTATGCATTTTAAAATGTATTATAACTGCCTTTAGTTGACTTGTTTATATAGTGTAAATTTGTACCAGGTGCTGAAGAGCAAAGCAGACGAGGATCAAGTGTCCTGTCTTAGGTATCTTGGGCACTTGATGTCATTCCTTATATTCCAAAATTTGTGAAGTCAGAGTTGGACAAGAAGGCAGTTTTAAAACATTTTCCCTAAGGAGCCTTAACATTTTTCAGTATCACAGGGACTCTGGAAATTTGGTAGAGAAACCACAACAGTCCTTTTCAGCTGGCTTACTGTTCATCCTTTTGACTTATGATGACACATTACCAGACACTGAATTGGTTATAAACACTAAATTTATTTTTACATTCTGGAGCCTGGAGGTCCAAGATTGCAATGCCAGCATAGTCAGTATTTTTTTTCTGAGTGATGCACTGTATTAAAGATCAGGAGTGAAATCTCTTTGGTTTTGTTTATTTAAATCCCATTCATGAAGACTTGCCTCCATGACTTAATTAACATCCACATACACACAAAAGCCCACTTCTGTAACATTACATTTGAGATAGGATTTCAACATGTGAAACTGGATGAAGGGTGTAAATAAATGTAAATAAATACATTCGTTCCCCCCCCCCATAAGATTGTGGATCTAAGAACAGGAAGATCCAGACATTGAATGATCATAAAGCTGACCTCTGGGCCACTCTATGATTTTGGAGTATTATATTGATCTGGCTTATTCAATTCTATGCCTTCACTACAAGATTATTTGGAGAATACATAAGATAATTACACTAAGTGAGTAGTTATTTAGAGAATTATTTCATATTATTTACTTTTCATTTTTTGGTAGGTACTTGGGTTTGAATTCAGAGCCTTGCATTTGCCAGGCAGGCACCTTACCCCTTGAATCATACCACATCCAGCAATTTTTGCTTTGGTTATTTTTGAGGTAGAGTCTTGCATTTGTTTATTCCTAGGCTACCTGGATAGTAAACTTCCTAGTTGGATGTCCAATACAGGTAGGATAACACCCACACATTGGCAAACCCCGCTTTTATTGACTGAGATGGAGGTCTCGTATGTTTTCCAGCTTAACCCTGAACTCCCACTATCCACATGTCCATTTTCAAAGAAGCTAGGATTATAGGTATAAACCATCTCATTTTATTTATGTTTATGAAAAGTCTGAAAGCTATTAGAAAATCCCCTAGAGTTTACTAACCATACCCACATTCTAAGTGATATACTCATGTTTATTCTGTTACAAACTGTGTTTTCATAGTTTTATATAGAGATGTGGCACATCAAGAATAAAAATATTACTAATTCCAATTCAAGTAGCTATGACTAATATCTATGTGTGGATTTATGTTTTCTGGAAAAAAATCCTGAGTACATAGGCCAAAAATTCGATATTCCTAACAAGCAAAAATTTGCTTCCAGTATGATCAGCACTTTGCAAATGGGGATTCCATGCCTGTAGAGGAGACATGTCACAGGGGAATTCCCTGCTGTGACGCTAAAATAATTCTGTCCTGTTCAAAATATCAGAATGGTAAAAATTTGTCAAAATTATTACATGGGAACTTTTTTGACCTGATAAAGAGTACTGAATTAGAATGAAAGAATTCCTAGTTGCTCAGAAATCAGGCAAAGATGTCATCAATTTCTGTTCAATCACATAGCAGGCATTTTTGCTAATGAAACAAAATATAAAGATCTTGACAAATTGCTTTATTCATAATATATAAAGAACTCTTAAACCCATGAATAAGACAATAATAACCCCATTAAGAAGATACAGAGAGAAGACAAATAAGTACACCAAAAGCCCATATATTACAAGACTGTTGTAGAAATTCTTCTCAAATGTGTTCAGATAATGCTTTCTGGAATGAAAGGAATGTGAATAATTTCACTATCTTGATTCTTCAAAGAATAATTTTAAGAAAAACTGCATAAAGAACTTCAGAGTTCATGGAATTCTTGTTTCATATTCTGTGCATAACACTTTACAAAAGGCATATTCTTTAATTTTATAAAGCACCAATATTTTTAGCTTTTTACCAAAAACAACACATGACAACTCTAAGAAACAGTTCCATGTTACCCAGCCAGCAGAAGAGTTTCAGATATTAGTATAGTCACGAGGTTTGCAAATAATAAATTGAATTTGAGCCATGTATTCTGGTTTCTGTTCATGGATTCTGATTTCTGCTCATTCTCAATTGTAATTTACACATCAGCCTTCAGAAATACACCACCTTTCTTCTTGCCTCCATTTCTGTATTCTGAAAATGAAGATAATATTCTCCCAACCTTAGATGATGAGGTTTGTAACACCACCAGATGATAGAGAACACATATTTGCATTGTTGGGATTTATCCAACAATTGTTGAATAGCTTCTCTAAAAATCTATGTAACAATTGTCTTATAGCTTTTATAAAAATCTCAACAATAATTTTACTGGCTTAACACCTTGTTTAAAGGTGTTAAAATACCAACCAAATTTACCCTATTTTTAAAAATTAATATAAAATCAACTCAATCCTCCTGTTCTTTTAGGAAGTAAATCCTCTTAATGAGCTCCTCACCTTCTGACACATAGCTATTAAGTGCATTTTCATGAAACCATTACCTCTCATTTTCATCTCATTGAATTCAATTTTACAGAGTTGTTCTGTCTTACAAAACTGGTTGCAAAGACTTTCCATTGATTTCCACAAATAATGGTAGTCATTTGTGTAAGTGACTTCTCAAAATTTTACGGGCAATTGAAGAAGGAAATTATAGCAGAAAATTGCACAGAAAATATCTTGAAAATTGTAACAAGAACCTTTTTCCTTTTCCTTGTCTTTTGTTCTCAGTAGAAGGTATGGAATTCAGGGCCTCAAACTTGCGGGATAATTGCTCTTGATCCATACCCCTAGCACTTTGTTTAGCTTTAGTTTGCTTTTCAGATAGTCTCATATTAACTGCCTCAAACAGTGGTCCTCCAACTTCTGCCTCTCTTATCAACATATGGCACCAGTTTGCTTTAGAGATTTGAGTTTCAGTATTATATTTTTACCATACCAACAGCAAACATCCAGTGTCTATCTCATAATTAATTAGAATTATAGGCATGTACCAGTATATCAAGCTGAAGTTTTCTAAAAAGAAATCATCAGTAGTTCTGCTAACAAGGAATTATTCACTAACTTTTCTTTAGTCTCCAATTCTCTGCTTCTGTAACTTCTTTGTCATTTTTCTCCTCACTGAAGCCTGCAAATTTGTGATAACTTCAGTTTTGTTAAAGCTTTCAAAATATTCCTGTTTAGTCTATATTCATCATGTCTCATGTTCCACATCACAGTGATTTTCCTTACCAAAAATATTTGTCTCAGCCAGGAGAGGTGACCAATGCCTACAATCCTAGGTACTCAGGAAGCTGAGATGTAAAGATTTTGGTTGGAAGCCAGCCAAATATTTTCTATCTAAAAGGAAACTTGGTGCCACCTAGTAACATAAAAATATTATTTCATATTTGACATAATAACATCTTGCAAATTTAAAGATATTCATTTGATAACCTTAAAAGAAACAAGAAATTAAACATGAATTTCTCTCAGGAAACCCAAGCCAACATTTTAAGCAATCTACTTATAAAAAATAAAAGTTATTCTGGCTGCCTGAGGCTCATGCCCATAATACTAGCTACTCAAGAGACTGAGATCTGAGGATTGTGGTTCAGAACCAGACCAGGGATACAAATCTGAGAGATCTTTTTCTACAACTAACCAGCAGAAACCTAGTACTGGATGCATGTCTTAAGTGGTAGAGCACCAGTTGTGAGCAACGCAAAATGGTCAAGCAAGAATGAAAGCCCTTAAGTTCAAACACCAGTATTGCACACAAATAGATAAATATATAAAATATAAAATTAAGCTAGCCGCCCATGGCTCACACCTGTAATCCTATGATAAAATATGAGGAAAGTCCTTGAGATTCTTATCTCCAATTACCCACCAGAAAACCAAAAGTGGCACTGTGGCTTATGTGGTAGAACGTTCGCCTTGAGCTGAAGAGCTCATGGACAGCTCCCAGACCTAGAGTTCAAGCCCCATGACTGACCCAATATATATATAATATATAAATAAAATTCATGAGAAAATTTGAAATATATCCACAATGGAGTTTTCAACTATACATAGCAATAAAATATGTCATTGATGGCAAAATGGATAGAACTAGATACCATTATATTAAGCAAAAGTAAATATGCTGAGAAAGTAAAATATTATATGTTTTTGCTTGTATGCAGTATCTAGCTGTAAAAATGAAAGACAGAAATATAAAACAGAACAGAACCTGTTTGAGGGGAGGTACCAGTGGAAGGGGAGAAGATAAAACAAGAGGGCATGGAGGGGGAGTGTGCAGTATTATCTTCTACATATTCTGTTCATATTGTGTGTGTGTAAGAAGAGTACAATAAAACCTGTTGAAATTGTTTCAAGAAGAGGGAAGTAGAAAAGAGAGAAAGTGATAAAGGGGATGAATTGTGATAGAGTTATATAGTATGTATGAATAACAGTGAAAAAGTCTATATACAAATAATACAGGCAAATACAAAGTGGAAAAATTATAAAAAGCAACAGTGATATCAAAATAATATTTAAACATGTAAAAGTTTGTATCAAACATTGAAAGAATTCTCCTAAAGACAAAATTTCTATAGTAAAATTACTTTCTTCTATTGTTAAAAGTAATGTGCTATATATATTGTGGACTGGTGGCTCACATCTGTTATGTTAGCTACTCAGGAGGATCACAGTTCAGAGCCTGCCTGGGCAGGAAAGTCCATGAGACTTTCATGTCCAATTAACCACCAAACATCTAGAAGTAATCTAGTACTAACCTTGAGCAACAAAGCTAAGAGACAGCAGTCAGACCTTGAGTTCAGCCCTACTGCTGACTATATAAATTAATACAATTTTTAAAATATAATGAGATGTTATTAAGGAATATAAGAATAATTACTGAATATGAATGTTCTAAGATGTGATTATAATAATAGATTAATTTATCATGGGCAGAATGCTTAGGAAAATAACACCTATGATAAAATCAGGACTACAAAAATGAGAAAACTTTGCTATGCCAAATAATGAAATTGGTCATCACTGTAGGAAAAAAAGCCAGCAAGGAAACAAAAGCACACTGGGATGAATATAAGAACCTAGAATTCTCTCCTTAATTTGTCACTAGACAAGGCAATGTGCAACTTTTTATTTAAATCTTTGAAACTCGTACGTTGTTTTAAGTCCAATACCACCAACTATAAATCAACAATCACATGAAGTAAATTTCATGGAAAAAAAGCTCAAAAATTTCTATATTTGACTGCATTATAATGAAATATTATCAAATTAATGATTGATTGCTTATTCTTGACAGAAGAATCTTCAAGGAGGAGCTGCCATTGTCCTTGACTTCATTAGATGAGTGAATTTTACTAAATGTAAATATAGAGCCATGGAAGGGAAGTTTGGGGAGCATGCAAGCAGGGCAAGCTACATATTTCTCCATTAGGATGTGACTATCCATCACCATGATGGTTAGACTCTAGCACCTGGAATGATAAATTGGAGGATCATACTTGGGTAAAATATATAAATACTTAAAATAACTTACTATTCCTGAGTACTGATAAAATAGGTAATATGCTTTTTTTTTTCGAGGAGGCAGAATTTGGAAAAGAGGATTTAACGCTGACCAAATATATATATTTGATTTAAATCAGCCTTCTAAGTCAGTTCTGTGACATGAACAGTATAAATCATTGCATAATATAGATGTTCAGAACCAATTGTTTTGTATGCACTGATAACACTTATTTATTATTTCCATATTAAGTTATTTATCTAGTAACTACACATACTTGAATAATCAAGTCTTATGCCAAAAAATGAATAATATCTTCAAAAGTCTGATGTGCCCATTTCTACAAAGAATGGACTCACCATCTCTTCTGAATCTCATCCTGTGTCTCTTTCAAGTCAAATATCTTTCTTCCATTGTTAAAAAAATAAAATAATGATGTTAAAATCAAGCCAGAGTTTTATCCCTTATAACTATACCTGGTCATTAATATACTTGGTCCATCGCCCATATTTTAAAAAATAAGCTACAATTTGAGTATTAGAGTTTTCCAAATAAAGTTTTCTCTGAATAACCTACTCAAACATATATACTATAGTAGGAATCTAGACCCACTAATGCCTTAAGTCCTATTACAATGTGAAACAATACATTAGGAAAAGCATTGGTATTTGTCTTTCAATAATGTGTGTGTGTGTGTGTGTGTGTGTGTGTGTGTGTGTGTGTGTGTGTGTGTGTGTATGGGCACATGTACGCTGGTCTTTGGGCTTAAAATCAGGTCTAAACACTGCCCCTGAGCTTTTTTGCCCAAGACTAGTGCTTTTTCACTTGAGCCACACCTCCCCTTCTGGCATTTTGGTAATTAATTGGAGATGAGTCTCACAGGACTTTCTTTCCCTGGATGGATTTGAACTATGATACTCAGATCTTAGCTTCCAGAGCATCTAGGATTACAGGCATTATCTATTGCTGCATGTTTGTTTTTAATATTTTAAGTATTTTCCCCTTTCTTATGAATTAAAAGATGTTCTTTCAGTATTTCTGTACATTCTGAAACTGTTGTTCCCAAACTGTCAAGATGATAAGCATCTGTTTGATGGATAATTGTTCTTTTTATTGTGTTTGACATATTTTTAATTGTTTCTATTGATTTATACTTCCTAGTTATTGATTAGAATATTTAATATGTAGAATTCAGCTTCGCCTCCAAGGAGATGGTAGAAGTCATATTCAAAAGAATGTTTTAAAAATTATTACAGAGACAACATTGTGAGCTTTATACATAAAAAGGACAAAAATTGTTTAGGTGGTCTTTGTTCCTATGAAGAAATTTTTAAAAATAGGACTTAAATTATATGGTTATATATTTTTTAAATTTCAACTGAACAAAAAATTAAAATATGATAGTCAGCAAAGTTTTCCCTAGATGACTGTCCCATTTATGCCTCCCCCACTTTGCCCTGTTTTGGAGCCTAGGAAAGAAAATGGAAATTGGTGTTGATTATTAAACATTGTGAAATTCTCAAACTAGCTTTTTAGAAGCTCTAGAACTGTGGTAGATACCAAGCCTTGCATGTGCAAGGAAGAAGAAGAGGAAGAAGAAGAGGAAGAAGAAAGAAGAAGAAGAAGAAGAAGAAGAAGAAGAAGAAGAAGAAGAAGAAGAAGAAGAAGAAGAAGAAGAAGAAGAAGAAGAAGAAGAAGAAGAAGAAGAAGAAAAAGAAGAAGAAGAAGAAGGAGGAGGAGGAGGAGGAGGAAGAGGAGGAGGAGGAGGAGGAGGAGGAGGAGGAGGAGGAGGAGGAGGAGGTACAGAATCAAACTTATTCATATTTTATTTAGTGGGTAATTATGGCAAAATAAGAAGGTCAAGTTTCTGTCTTTTTGATCTTTATAGTAGTTCCTGATTAGTCTCTGGAGAGGCATTCCACGTGAGCACGTGAAATCAATGAAGCAATTTATACAGTTAACCCACAGTATCTACAATTTCCACATCTAGGGGTTCAACCAACCAGAAATTTAAAATAGGAAAAGTTTGTTGCTCCCTAAGCAGACAATATAGCAACTATTTATATACTGTTATATGTATGGTGGTAATAGAAATAACCTTGATGTGATTTAAAGTGTAACTTACTTTGTATGAAATATTATGCTATTTTCTATATGGGACTGGAGCCTATGCTGATTTTAGTATGCTCAATCAGTTCTGGAAGCAACCCTATAAATATCAAGATGACCATATATACTATGCTTTTACCCAGACAATTATAGCTACAATAAAGCTTAAGTTATAAATTATGTACAGTAAGACAAAAATAACAGTAACTAATATAATAGAAGAATTGTAACAATATGCTGTAAAAATGTAATGTGAAATGGGTGTGGAAACGCACACATATAATCCTAGGAAACAGAAGCTGAGGCAGGAAGATAATGAGAGAGATATACAGTGAGACCTTATATGCAAAAAAACAAAAAAGAAAAAAAGAAAAAAGGTATTATGTGAATTTGATATCTTCCAAAATATGAGATTTTTTCCATTTAATCTTTTCAAACCAGAGTTGAGCACAGGTAACTAACTACAGAAGGGGAATACAGTGAAGGGGATTACTGTATAATTAAGTGTTTTGTGAAGAGAAAAAACATATCCTATTTAAAGGTTCTGTTCTGAGAAGAAAAGCCATGCACCTTTCTTTTACCTTTTTCTGAAACTCTATGGTATTTCTCCCCTCCTACATAACCACCGTCCCACCTGAGTTGTGGAAAGGACAAGCGCTCAAAGCTAGCTTGGCTGTGGAAGAAGTCAAACATATTCTATTCCTGCAAGCATCTTGCAGCCTGTTTCACTCCTCCTATTTTGCTTCCTGAAGCCCAGAGGACCCTCCTGTGAAGACATATTCTGTATTTTCAGGTGAGTGAGATAAATGACTTCCTTAGAAGACAATGTGACTTTGAAGATTGAAATTGAAAAAGGAAATCAAACTCTTCCATCTTTTTTTACTAAGGGCCAGAAAAAAATGATAGGTTCTTACCTGCTGAGAGTAAGCAACTTTTGCAGCCTGTGCTAATGAATTTAATCTTGATGCTGATGTGAAATGTGTTTGAAATGTTTCCTAAGCCCTAATTCCTTACTTTCTGAGAACACCACCCCTTTAGAAACTCGATTTATGATGTGAATATTTACTTCCTGTAAAAAGTAGTTGCTTTGATATTTTGATTTTATGAAGGCTGAGTGAATTTGATATTGTTCTCTCAGTTAAATTATAAGCATGTGGGGCTGGGAAGGTGGCTTAGTGGTAGAACGCTTGCCTTGCATGCATGAGGCCCTGGGTTCGATTCCTCAGCACCACATAAACAAAAAAAGCCAGAAGTGGTGCTGTGGCTCAAGTTGTAGAGCGCTAGCCTTGAGCTGAAGAGCTGAGGGACAGCGCCCCAGCCCAGAGTTCAGGCCCCACGACCGGACCCAAAAAAATAAAATAAAATAAATTATAAACATGTAAAAATGAATTGAACCTGATTAACTGAAGTTCTTTCTGCCTATTTTCTCTGGTACAGATTTCTATGATGTGGAGAGTCTATATTTTAAGTCATTTTGGATTCCTAACTAGGTCTGTGAATGTGGATGAGTCCGTAAGAAATGCAGAATTTGCCCCATTGACTTTGGAGAAAAGACTGACAGATGGAAACTGGGCAATGATTCAGAAGACAGCTGAGGCTGCAGCCATGAGCCTTCCTGCCTGTGTTCAGCTCCCAATCTCTTCTAAAACAACCCTCACTTCCCATGCGGTGGTTTATTTTTCTATCCAAAGGGTTTCTGGAGCTTCATCTTATTCTGGTTTTGTAGTATGCCAACATGAGAAGAGTGAAAGCAAGCAAGGGAGATGTGGCAGAGGGATTTTATCTGAGGCTCCATCACATTTGGGAGCTTCTGGCTGAAATTTCCAGAAAGAAAAAAGTGAAGAAACAGCTAAGAGAAAATGTAAGAAAGGAAGCCACAATGCTTAAGCCTGAAAAGTGTTTCTAGGATAAGGAGACTCAGGATTTGGTGTCACCTGAGGAGAAGCTGGTAGAAGAGAGAATATTCAGGAAAAATGAGAAGGGAACAGGAGGGAATGGAGACAAAAAAGGCCTAGATTACCTAGAGCTGGGGCCTCAATGTGAACTTAATTTTACGGTGGGATAACAACTCCAATGACGCAATAGCTTACAACTTTGATTACTATCTCATGCTACAAGCCTAATCCATGTCCACTGCCACTCAGCATGCTGTCCATTCTGGGATTCAGACTGCCTGCTGGAGGATCCCAAGGGAAGAGAACAGTGTGAAAACCACATGACTAAAACTCAGAAAAGATACATGTCATCACTTCTCATATGTCATTTGTCAAAGTACGTTATATAACCAAGCCTGGTAGCAATGGGGATGGGAATACATATTGTGAGCATTATAATAATATCTATTATTATTGTCATATAATAATCAAACATCTATTGTTTTCACCAAAGGAAAAGAGATGGTATTTCTCCCCTTTTTTGGAGTATTGGACAGGGCATTCTGTAGAATATTCTTCAGTTGTGGGCTCTCAATCTTTTCTCTTAAGATTGTGGCTATGAGGTTTTGGGGAGGAGAATTACAGAGAAAAAGTGTGTTCTCACGCTGGGCACTGGTCGCTCACACCTATAATCCAAGCCTGAGATCTGAGGATTATGATTGGAAGCCAGCCTGGGCTGGGAAAATCCATGAGACTCATCTCCATTTAACGAAAAGAGCCAGAATTGGAGCTATGGCTCAAGTGTAAAAGCACTAGCTTTGTGTGTTTGGGGTGAGCGGTAGACGGAGGAGAAAGTTCAGGGACAGAATCTAGGCCCTGAGTTCCCAATCCTGGGGGAGTTAGGGGAAAATGTGTTCTCTGTGCATGAAATCAAGGATGTATGTCAGCATCACTATTGATGTTAACTTCGTGGTAGAGTTGATCACTTGTATTCTGGAAATGATCTGTTCCACTCTTCTCTGTCCTATATTCTTTAAAAGAGGCAGCTATGCACAATCTAGACCTCAGAGTTATGGATTGCACTGATGCACTGGTTTCATTTTTTTCTACTTAAAAAATTATACCTAAGTACTTGTACAAAGGAGTTCTAATTTAACATGTCAGTTTGTGAGTACAGTACATCTTGATCAATGTCACCACTTAGATCGTTCTTCTCCATTTCTCTCAACCCCACCCCCAATTTACCTGGTGATATTTTCACACATGTACATTGAACACTAAGACTGGATTCACCCACTGCACGAATTTTGCAAAGAAATGTCTTCATTCCACAGGCAAGGAAGATGAAGCTGAGGACAATAAGCCCAATACAGCATAGATATTAATTGACATCAAGATTATTTGACTTACAAAATCTTCACCAAAAGAAGCATAAGAAAAAAGAAAGTGGCCAGGAAAACGTGAAGCATCTATCTATCTTTGTGTGTGTGTGTGTGTGTGTTGGTTCTGGGGCCCGAGTGTCTGAGTGCTGTCCCTGAGCTGCTTTGCTCAAGGCTAGCACTCTACCACTTGAGCCACAGCACCATTTCCAGCTTTTTGGTAGTCGATTGGAGATAAGAATCTCATGGACTTTCTAGCCTGGGTTGGCTTTGAACTACAATCTTCAGACCTCAGTCTCCTGAGTAGCTTGATTGCTGGTATGAGCCACTGGCAGCTAGCAAAACATCTATTAATTGCCTCACTTAAGCATGTGGTGTAGTAGGTCAATTGATAGTTGTGACACTCAGATAATGATTCTTCTGCTTGTTCCTCTCTGGTGTTATGACTAGTATGATAATGCTCGCTCAGGTTTATATAACTGTCCAATCATTGTTCCATTTTATTCAGTAAGCAGTTTTTCAGGACAGGATTACTGTGAGGGGAGAGTATGGGATGAAAATTTCATCTGTACTTCTTGTGGCCTGGCGAAAGCTTCTCAGAATGTTTGCAAGAGGAGTTAGGACTCCAAATCTGCCAAATAAAGGAAAAGACACATTCCTTCCACAGTAGCTGTGCCACAGAAGGACAAATGGGAAAACTCATCCAGGCTCAGAGGCAAAGCAACAGGATGGGTTGTTCAGGTGGGTGAAAATTTGTGAAGTTTCTCTTTCTTACCATGGGGATATCATTCAATGCTGGCATTTACAATATGTGCCAGGACTCATATCTTTGTAGGTCTCTTTTCTCTGAAACATCTTTGACAATGACAGAAAGAAGAATGTAACAATGGCCCTCAGTTATGTTTTTTGAACAAGGATCTCATCTCCCAACAAAAGCTAGAGTTATAATGAATGGGTAATAAAGAAACAATTTGGGGACATTGTCATTCATGTGGAGAATAATCTTTTTCTCAATTCATTTTTATGAATAAAATAGAAACTACCATACCCAAGTAACATGTGCATGCTACATACTTAGTTGTAATCATTTCATGCCCTTAAACATTTGCTTACATATTCTGATGTTAAGTGATTTTAAATAGATAGATCTCCTGGCTGGAAACCAGGAAGACAAGTTCCTCAGGCTTATTCTTCATACTGAAGAGACTTTTATATTTTCAGAAATGATTTTTCCTTCAGTTGCTAAAATGATCCAGACTTTCAAACTTTATTATGTACATAATACATAAGGCGGGTGGAACTTTTAGGGCATTCTGGGCTCCCAACACTCAGTGTATCCTGCAACACTGCACAGTAAATGTTTGCTGAAGGAATATTCAGGGACTGTTTTCAAGAAAAAAAAGCATCATGAAAATTTATGACAGTAATAGAACACACACATTTCAAATGAAGGGCCATGTCTCAAGGCCATGATCATTAATTCCCTTCATTGAAAGTAGAGCTATTATATTTTTTATGAGACCAAGTACAATAAAGCTGTGTTGATTAACTTTGATTGTATCGATGTTCTTCAGAAACCCTGATTGAAGGCAAAAGTTTTGAAGTTGGAAATGATGAAAGACATCTAGGAGTGTCTTCGGGAGCTCACAACATTTGCTAACCATCAGACTGTTTGGAGGAATACAAATTAATTTTCCCTAGGAAAATTGATAAAGGCACTCTACCACTTGAACCACAGTGCCACTTCCAGTTTTCTTTTAGTTTATTGGAGATAAGAGTCTCATGGACTGTCCCTCCCATGCTGGCTTTGAACCGTGATCCTCAGATCTCAGCCTCCTTAGTAGCTAAGCTTACAGGGGTGAGCCACGGGTGTCAAGCAACAGTTGGCTTTTTGAGGTATGTGAAGAAGTAAAGAATTTTGAAAGTCAGGGTAGAGGAAAGCAGTCAATGTCTATGTGGATTTTAATTCCTCTGCCTTTGACTTTTATAGTAAATTCACTGATGTCTTTCATTTGAAAAGACTTACTAGTCCCTCTCCAACTATGTTCCCAGGGACCTGCTGAGGAGGCATGGGAGAGTAGAGGTAGAAAGAAGCCCCTCCCTGTGCAGGACAGAAATACAGGTCTGGGGCATAGGAGTTTTCAGATTTTTACTCAATTGTATTTTCCCATTTCTTATATTGTTCTTGTATTCTTGATGCTGGTTTGCACACATATTATAAAAAAGACGTCCATTTCTGTTCTATTGAAGGTGAGGAGGTGCCAAAGGGAACAGAAAAATAAATGTATATATGGGGGGGCAGGTGTAGTATGTGAGCATGCCGTTCCTAACCAGTGCCTCATGGTTGTTTTTGAGGTTCTGTCCTCCTATGTAAAATGAAGGCAGTGACACACATTTTAGAGAGGGTTGATATAACAATTAAAATGTATTTAATGAAATAAAGGAACATTAAATAGTTGGAATGATGCCTTGTACAGAACAAGATAGTCATTATCACTGCACATTATCATGGTATCTTAAAGGAACATACTCAATTAGCTTAAGTTCAAAATGTATTTGAAGGGAAGATAGAAGTCTATTTGGGGAAAAACAGTAAAATCTCCTTGCAATTGGAAATGCTCCAAGAATGCAATCTCTGTGTGTGTGTGTGTGTGTGTGTGTGTGTGTGTGTGTGTGTGTGTGTGTGTGTGTGTGTGTGAGTCTGTGTGTGTGCGTGCGTGTGTGTGTGTCTGTCTGTCTGTCTGTGTGTCTCATTTTTCCTCTCTCTCCTTCCCCTCTGTCTTTCCTTTCCTCTCCCTCTCTCTTCCCACCCCCAGACACAAGCTTACATAGTTTCTCCTTCTCTTGATTTTTCCTCCAGGCTTGATTGCTCCACTCATTGAATGAACTGTGGCTGAAAATAGAATTAAGCTCCATCACAGACTCCTATCTGCTGCCTCATTTTCAGGTCCTCAATTCTATTTTCTGAGGCAAGATTGGCACATTAGACTTGGTTGGCAGAGTTCTTCTCTCTTGTCATGTTGTCCTGGTGCCGACCTTTCCAGCTTCAGTGTTAGAGTGTCATGAAGTGATTGAGACTGATCCTAATCTCTTCCAAACAGAAAAGAACAAGAGTTGAGGGAAGGGAGAGAAAGAGAATATTGAGTAGATATGTGTATACACGCACACACTGTTGAGGGAGTATCGAGTTAAATGAATAATGTGTATATTTAGCACCTAGATGTGTGGTGCACATCTGTTACTTGCAGGAAGATCAAATCATAGATTTCAGTCCCGTTTGGACAAAGGGAGTGAGATAGTATCTCAAAAACAAAATAAAAGTGAAAGGCTGGAGTGTGATAGAACTCTTGCCTAAAGTACATACATTTAGGTTTAATCCTCATTATCTAAATAAAAGAGAGTATTTAGCATAGACTCTGCCCCTAGAAAATTCCATAAATATTTTAGTGAAATATACAGAAATATGCTAGAGGAAATTCATTAAGACAATAACTGTTCGGGCTGTTTACAGATGATTTTTTTCTCATTGTTCTCAAGATTGTCTACTTAAAATAATTTTTTACAATAAATATGCATTTCTTACTCATTAATACAGGAAAGAAATATATAAATTAAAGAGTGACAGTTCATTTGAATTTATATTCAACTACTGAATCCCCTATATATTCAAATGCATGAACATCTTTTTTAGATATCATACTACTTTTTTTTTTAATTTAATTTTATTTTATTTGAGAACATACTGTACAGAGGGGTTACAATTACATTGGCAGGATAATGCATACATTTCTTACCAAGCATTGCAGCCTCCTCTTTTGTTTACCCTTCACCTCCCTTCCCAGCCTCCACCCTCCCCCCCACCCAATAATACCCCCCTCCCCCCCCACACCGACATTGTAAAGCTTGCTTTGACATGACATTTTGTAATTCTCCTTGTTGCAACAGGTCCACCTGAATCCTTAAACGACTTGTTTGTCCCCATCTCCTCCACATGTTATACTGACATCAAATAAAGTGAAAGCGGGGGTTACACTGTGGGGGAGGGACATACAAAGCAACAAAGAAATAATCTTATAAATGCGTTAGAAACACATGCATGAAAGAAACGAAAACATTAAAATACATATTTAAGGGTTCGTTTTCTTAACATCACATTATCTGATCTTGTCCGCTTGACTCATACCTATACTAGATATTGCAAATAAGGGAAACCATGGGACCTATGTTTCTTTGGGCCTGGCATACTTCACTTAATATAATTTTTTCCAAGCCTTTCCATTTCCTAACAAATGGGGAAATGTCATTCTTTCTGATGGAGGCATAGAATTCCATTGTGTATATATACCACATTTTCTTGATCCATTCGTCTACTGAGGGGCATCTGGGTTGGTTCCATATCTTAGCTATGGTAAATAATGCTGCAATAAACATAGTTGTGCTGGTAGCTTTAGTGTGGTCTTGTTTGTATACATTTGGGTAAATGCCCAAAAGTGGGATTGCTGGATCATAGGGGAGATCTATGTGAAGTCTTTTGAGGAACCTCCATACTGCTTTCCAAAGTGGTTGAAAAAGTTTACATTCCCACCAACAATGAAGTAAGGTTCCTTTCTGTCCACATCCCCTTCAGCATCTGTTGTTGTTAGAGTTCTTGATTTTTGCTGTTCTAACTGGAGTGAGGTGATATCTCAATGTTGTTTTGATTTGCATTTCTTTTATGGCTAGGGATGTTGAACATTTCTTCATGTGTCTATTGGCCATCCTTCTTTCTTCTTCAGAGAAGCTTCTCTTTAAGTCTTTCACCCACTTATTTATTGGGCAGTTGTTTCTTTGAGGATTTGTTGTTGGGTGGTTTAATTTTTTGAGTTCCAAGTATATTTTAGATATGAGACCCTTGTCCGTTGTATGGCTAGTAAAGATCTTCTCCCAATCGGTGGGCTTTCTATTGATCTTGCCAGCTATGTCATTTGCCCTACAGAAGCTCTGCAACCTTATGCAATCCCATTTGTCCAACCTTTCTTTGATTTGTTGTGCTTCCGGGTCTCTATTCAGAAAATTTCGGCCTGAGCCAAGGAGACCTAGGGTTTCTCCTATTCCATCCTGTAATGTTTTCAGAGTGTCTGCTTTGAGTTCAAGGTCTTTGATCCATTTGGAGTTGATTCTGGTGCAGGGTGATATATAAGGATCTAGCTTTAGTTTTCTACATGTAGTTAACCAATTTTGTCAGCATCATTTACTGAAGAGGCTGTCTTTCTTCCATGCTATATTTTTAGTTCCCTTATCAAAGATCAGATGGCTATAGGTCTGTAGGTTCATTTCTGGGTTTTCAATTCTATTCCATTGGTCCTGAGGTCTGTTCTTATGCCAATACCAAGCTGTTTTGATTACTATGGCTTAATAGTAGAGTTTGAAATTTGGTATTGATATTCCTCCAGCAGTGTTCTTTCCGTTGAGAAGTGTTTTTGCTATTCGGGGTCTTTTATTGTTCCATATGAATATTTGGATTGCCTCTTCTATTTCCTTGAAGAATGAGGGTGGAATTTTGTTATGTATTGCGTTGAATTTGTAGATAGCCTTGGGAAGTATTGCCATTTTCACGATGTTAATCTTGCCAATCCAGGAGCATGGGAGGTTTTGCCATTTTTTAAGTTCTGTGTTGATTTCCTTTTTCAAGATTTTAAAGTTTTCATCATAGAGGTCCTTCACTTCTTTAGTTAACTTAATTCCTAGGTATTTTAGTTTTTGTGGGGCTATTACAAATGGAGTTGCTTTCCTAATTTCAGCCACACTTTTCTCATTGTGGGCATACAGAAAAGCCATTGATTTTGGGGGTTAATTTTATACCCTGCTAAATTGCCAAAGTTTTGAATCAGCTTGAGAAATTTGGGAGTAAAGTCTATGGGATCCTTTAAATACAAGATCATGCCATCTGCAAGGAGGGAGAGTTTTATTTCTTCTTTCCCTATTTGGATCCCCTTTATGTCTGCATCTTGTCTTATTGCTGTAGCTAGGCAATCTAATACTAGATTGAAGAGAAGTGGAGAGAGTGGGCATCCTTGTCTTGTTCCTGAGTTAAGAGGAAATGGCTTTAGTTTTTCACCATTGAGTATAATGCTGGCTGTAGGTTTGTCATATACAGCCTTTATTGTATTGAGGAATGTTCCATGGATTCCTAATTTTTCCAAAACCTTCATCATAAAGGGGTGTTGGATCTTGTGGAATGCTTTTTCTGCTCCTGTTGATGTGATGAATAATATTAATTGATTTGCGTATATTGAACCAGCTTTGCATCCCTGAAATGAATCCTGTTTTATCGTGGTTTATGATTTTTTGGATGAATTGTTGAAGTCGATTGGCCAAAATTTTGTTTCGAAGTTTTGCATCAATGTTCATCAAAGGAATGGGTCTATAGTTCTCTTTCTTTGATGAGTCCCTGCCTGGTTTTGGGATGAGGGTTATGATGGCTTCATAGAATGTGTTCGGTAGTGAGCTTTCTCTTTCAATTTCATTGAAGAGTTGGAGGAAAATTGGTGTGAGCTCTGTTTTGAAGGCCTTGTAAAATTCCGCTGTAAAACCATCTGATCTTGGACTTTTCTTAGCTGGGAGGTCCCTTATTGCTGTTTCTATTTCAATGCTTGATATGGGCCTAGTAAGATAGTTTAACTCATCTTGGTTTAGTTTTGGCATGTCAATATTTGCTAGGAAGAGGTCCATTTCTGTTAAGTTGTCGAACTTATTACCATAAAGTTTTGGGAAGTATTCACTTATAATGTTCTGAATCTTGGTTGTTTCCGTGGTGATGTTTCCATTCTCATCTCTGAGTTTATTAATTTGGGTGTGTTCTCTTCTTTTTCTGATAAGATTTGCTAATGGTCTGTCAATTTTGTTAAGTTTTTCAAAGAACCAACTCTTTGTTTTGTTGATTCTTTCTATAGTTTTTTTGGATTCTAGTTCATTTAATTCTGATTTAATTTTGATTATTTCTTTCCGTCTACTGGATTGGGGTTTATCTTGCTGCTCTATTTCAAGGACGTTTAGATGTGTCATTAAATTGCTAGTTTCAGATCTCTCCAATTTGTTGATGTAGGAGCTCAGAGCTATAAACTTGCCTCTGAGTACTGCCTTTGCTGTGTCCCAGAGGAGCTGGTAATTTGTGTGTTCATTTTTGTTGAATAGCATGAACATTTGAATTTCCTTTGTAATCTCTTCCATGACCCACTCTTGATTCAGCAGTGTGTTGTTTAGCCTCCATGTGATACCGGACTTTCTTTGGTGGCTTTTGGTGTTGAGTTCTAATTTTATTTCCTTGTGGTCAGGGAGAATGCAGGGTATAACTTCAATGTTTCTGAATTTAGACAAGTTTGCTTTGTGGCCTAGAATGTGGTCTATTTTAGAAAACGTTCCATGTGCTGCTGAGAAGAACGTGTACTCTGCTGCTGCTGGGTGAAATGTTCGGTAAATGTCTGTTAAGTCTAGTTGATCTGTGCAGCTGTTTAGATCTGCGGTTTCTCTGTTGAGTTTTTGACGAGTTGATCTATCTAGTGGGTAGAGTGGTGTGTTAAAATCCCCAACAATTAATGTCTTTGGATCTATATGGCATTTGAGGGAAAGTACTGTTTCTTTGATAAATTTGGGTGCTCCATTGTTTGGCGAATAGATATTTAGAATTGTAATATCCTCCTGAACAAGAGATCCTTTAATTAGTATGTAGCGACCTTCTTTATCTCTTCTCACGAATTTTAATTTGAAGTCTATTTTATCTGATATTAGGATTGCAACTCCCGCCTGTTTATGAGGGCCGTTTGCTTGGTAGATTTTGTTCCAGCCTTTAACATTGAAAATGTGTTTTATTTTTACGGGCAAGTTGTGACTCCTGCAGGCAGCAGATAGAAGGGTCTTGTTTTTAATCCAACTAGACAGTCTATGTCGCTTAATTGGAGAGTTCAGTCCGTTAACGTTAAGAGATAGGACTGAGAGGTATTTGGGAGTTCCTGCCATGTTATCTACCTTCTTGGGGGCTGCGAAAACTCGGTTCTTCCTATGGTTCTTGGATTCTCAGTTTGGGTGCAGTTTGTTGGCATTTATTGTGGTATTGTTGGTTTTCTATGTGTAGGACATCTTTAAGAATCTTTTGTAGGGCTGGTTTGGTGGAGATGTATTGTTTGAATTTTTCTTTGCTGTGGAAAGTTTTTATTTGACCTTCAGTTATGAAGGAGAGTTTAGCTGGGTACAGTATTCTTGGTTGATAGTTCTTTGTTTTTAGGGCCTGGCATACATCATTCCAGGCTCTTCTAGCTTTGATTGTCTCTGCTGAGAAATCTGAGGTGATTCTAATTGTTTTCCCTTTATAGGTGATTACCCTTTTCTCCCTGACAGCTTTAAGGATCTTTTCCTTGTTCTGAGTTGATCTTGTTTGGATTATAATGAGACAGTGTGATGTCCTATTCTGCTCTGGTCTATTTGGGTTCTAAAGGCTTCTTGTATCTGAATAGGCCTATCTCTTTGCATATTTGGGAAGTTCTCTGCTAGGATCCTGTTAAACAAATTTCCTAGACCATTAACTTCTGTTTCTATGTGCTCCTCTACACACATTATCCTTAAGTTAGGCCTTCTGATGGTGTCTTCCAGGTGTTGGATAGATCTATGATATTTCTTGGACTTGTCTTGGATGGTTGTATGTTCTTTCTCTATAATATCTAGGCTGTCTTCAATCCCTGAGATTCGATCTTCTGCATGGTCTAACCTGCTGTCAAGACTCTCTACTTTGTTTTTAATCTCTTTTCCTTCTAATTGGTCAGCTTTGATGGCTTCAAATTCTTTGTTGAAGCTCTGTTTTATGTCTTGTATGAATCTCTTTACTTCCTTAATTTGGTGTTCAGTGTTTGTCTTCAAATCACTTAGTTGATTGGATATGGTTTCTTTGGACTCCCATTCCTTCTGTTGGGTTCCATTCAGCATTCCCTTTGTGGTCTCCCTGACTTCCTTCAGCTCTTTGTTAATGGATTTTATGGATGCCTTTAGTGATCTTTGTGTGTTCTCTACCTGGTCTCTCAATTCCTGTATTACTCTTTGTTTAGCTTCCTCACGTTCGTGGGATTCCTGCAGTTCTCTTTGCATGTTCTCAGCCTGCTCACGCCATTCCTCCCTTTCTCTTTGAGTATTTTCAAGTTGTTCAAGCAAATCCTGTATCAGTTTTTGAGTAGCTTCCTCACGCTTATGATATTCCTGTATAAACTTCTGGGATACCTCCTCTCTCTCCCTATCACGCTCATAGAGAGTCCTTTGTAAGTTGTCAAACTTCTCATTTACCATGTTTGCCACCAGTGTTTGTAGAGCTATTTGGCAACTCTCCTCTGGATTGTTCATTATCTGATCTGACCCCTGATTATCAAGATTGGGAATTGACATACCCTAATTTGCCATTTTTCTTGTGTTTTTCCGGCTTACTCTGCCCATTTGAGATGAAGATAGCACCAGTTTTGTGCTAGAACACTATCTTAAGGCAACCATCAACCAAAGTTTGCATTTGTACAGTGAATAGTCTACAGATACAATCTAGTTCAACAGATACATCTATTCAACATCAAACAACTATATGTTAAAGGACTTCGAACCGCAGAAAAGAATTTGGAAAACCAGAAATTATTAGGATTAGGGAGAGATGTGGGTGAAAAATAGGAATAGATTGGTGTGGGGAGGCACAGGGAGAGTTAACTATGTCCTAATCACAATGCAGGAAATGGGCTGGGTAGGATGCAAGTAGAGAGAGAGAGAAAAAGAAGAGAGGGATAGGGGAATGAAAAGAGACCAGAAAAAAAATAGAAACGTAAAAATTAATGTTATTGTAGAGATTAAAAGACCATCTATTTAGATAGGAATGTGAAGATGTTGTGAGAAAGGGAGGGAGAGAGAGGAGATGTGAAAAACTTTAAGGATGGGAAAGGGAGAAGAAAAGATCAGAAGTTCAGTAGAGCTAGACAAAATACAAAAAGATAATTATGAAAGAAAGAATAAGAGAAAGAAGATAAGAAATGAAAGGAAAACGCTCATTTACATATTCCTAAAATAAAAATTTTAAGAGGAGAAAAAAAAAGTTACTGGAAATCAATTATTTTTTCAGAAGAGGCAAAAATTAAAGATTAATAAAAGTTTTCAAAGAGAAAAAAATTATATATATATATAAGGTAACAAAAAACAAAAAACAAACAAAAAAAAGAAAAGAAGAAGAAAAAAAAAGAAAAAAAAAGTCCTTTGATTTTTTTTGGGGGGGGGGAGTGGTGGGAAGAATCCTGTATCTGTATCTCCCTTTTGTCTGTAACCAGCCTTTTGTTGGAGTCTCTGGTCAGCTTGAGTTCCTGTGGCTTGATTGTTTTCTTAAGTCGGTTTGTTGGACTAGGCAGAAGAATGCTCTGCTTTACCCAAGATTTTGAGATCCCCCTCCCAGGTAGTTTTCTAGTTGGGTGATCTGCTTTGAGAATCACAAAAGAGGGGGATGCAGTGGTGAGGCTAGGTTCTGGGTAGTGTTGAGGCCTTTCAACAATCGGTAGCTTTTTCCTGGGGCTGTTTTGTGCAAAAAAAATCTCCCAGAGCCCAGCCTGGAGCCGTTCTCAGGGATTCTGTTTTTCAATTGATTGTTGAGGCTGCTAGAGGGAGGGGCAGCCTCTGGCTCTGGTTACCCAGTGAGGGAAGCCACTCCAATGGCTGCCGCCTGAGCTGGGTGACTTTTCCCTGGATGGAGCCGAGTCTGGCAGGTCACTTTGCCGTTAAGTTCTTGTGACCTGCTAAATGACTCGTTTTATTCCAAGGCCTGGGTTGGAGCTGGCAGCTCCTCCGAGCTTTGTTGGTATCCAAGATGGAGATCACCGGTGCTGTGGGGGGAGGGGTGGCCTTCCCTCCTCTGCTCCCTGAGAAGGAGTGAGGACGTCGGGCTTCTACTCACGCCGAGTCTTAGATCCTGGGTCGTCTCTGGTCTGCAAGCTGCAGGATGAAGGTGTCCGCTCTTTGTTGGTTCTTGCTTGTGTTGAGTAGAATCCGCTCGCCCACTGTGTCTGGCTCCTTCGTCCTGGACTCTCTGTGTGAGCGCTCAGGTATGGCCCCCGGCTGCGGTCTCCGCCACTTGCGACCCTGCCGCTGCCGCGGCGGCGGCTGCTGGCGAGCACTCAGGTGTTTCTTTTTGCCTTAGCTTCCCTCTCTTGTCTAACTCTCTGTCCTGTGATGGCACACTTGGTGTGATTCTCTGGCTTAGGACTGTTCACTGGAACTCTAAAACTGCTTTCTATGCGAGAGCTTGTTCAGATTACAGCTTCTCCTCCGCCATCTTCCCGGAACTCCCTCACACTACTTTTAATATTCTTATTTCATCACTTTTTTCTTTTGCAGGGTAAGGGGAGAAGTGAAGTGTGGAGAGGCACCTAACTGCATGTGATTTGTGATATGTGATGGTTTCAGCAGTTGAAATTTTGTGGTTTGTGTCCTGGATAGTTTCCACGTTGGTAAAGTCTAGAGAAAGCATTCAAGAAGTAAAAACATGCAATGTAGGAAAAACTACACTTAAAATATTCACACCAAAATTAGTTATTTAGTCACAAGTTCAACATGTTGCTGCCTTTGATGATTGATTGGTATCCATCAATAGCACCCAGATAACTCTCTATCCTCTTAAATGTTGTTTTCCTTTTTACAGATATCCTGCCTTGTTCATCTGATTCCTGAGCATAATTGCTTTGTCTTTGATTTCAAAATCAGAACTTTTCAGAGAAAAAAAACATAAACTTGAAAAGTTTTCTTGTCTTGGATAATAAAAGTAGGAATAAGCAATGGTATAATACAGAAAGATATAGTTTCATATTTTTAACTTGATATCTTATCTGCTGTGGGAATTTAGTACTTCTTGATATTTTGTTAATCATAGTTAACTTTCCAGATTGTTACTTGGATTCCACTTAGAAAGTGCAATCTCTCCCATGTGGCACCTTCAAATTTCCAAGGTTGATTCTCAGTCTGAAGACTCATAACCATTCAAGTCTCAACATTTTAATGAAGAAAGGAGAAGATGTGCTTAGACTGTCCAAGTTGTATCTACTTGAGCAAATTTGTGTCTTTTCTTGGGAAACAAAGCAAATTCTTTGCCCCTGTGAAATTGCTACTGAGTCATTATTCATGTTTCCCTTTGTTCTGGGCCTCCCAAGAAGCTCAGAAACTAATCATAATCAATTTGTGACAATGATCCCTCAGAATTTTTTTATGTAAAAACATTCCCTTATACTTTCTTTTCTTTTGTTTTTCTTGTAAATCTATTTCATTAACTGTATCATTTTTACTGAGATTGCTACATAAACTAACTCAAAACTTCACTGGAATAAAAAATTGCTTACATAAAAAGGGAAATTCATATGCCTTCTCTCAATGTAGCTGCTGGTATAGACCCAGGACACTTTAAAAAGCCTGTTACACTTTTTAAAGAAGGGAATTCATTCCTATGCCTTAGTCAGTGTCCAGTACAAAAAAGCTCTGTAGCACCACTGTGAACTTGTGACAAATTAAAGAATTACTTTCAAGATTTAGAAAGTTTCTTTGCTGCATACATCAGCACTGTCCTTAAATCTCTTTTTCAGTTCAATTTTATCCATAAAGTATTTCTATCTATGGGATTTTTAACAGATATTTATAATTCAGAATAAAACTTATATGCATATTGGTTCATGGTCCTTGAGGGTATCTCTATATAATTGTAAGTAATCCTCAAAAGCCCTGCAATAGCTTCATAATGGCGGCTCTATTTCAAAAGTGTGGAGACATAAGACCACATCCCAGTAAGCGGCAGGGATGGGACTGCAAGGCAGGTTCTTTTACTTCTAGGCCAGTCTGTTCTGAACTCTGAACCATGCCAGTATTCAAGCGTCTAAAAGTTAATGGTCCTCTCCCCAGAGGACATGGAGGTTCTCAGGAAGCCGACCTCATCGTACTCTGCCTTGTTACCGCTGAATATCAGAGGCTGAGTGGACCGAGGGAGCTCATGGCCCAAACTCTAACACTGTCTGCCTTATGGCTCTCTTTTCAGATTTCAAATCTAAATGAGCTTGGAGTTTTTTCAGCCTTGTATATTTTAAATAATGCATAGATACTTACTATAAACACAAGCTTTTCAGCAAAACTCCCTTTGCAAATCAATTACAAAATGGTTTTGTGTGTGAGGATAAAGATCAGAAATTTTGGGGAGGGGAGGGAAGGTATATTTAAAGTAAAATAATTCATACAAAGTCCTTGCATTCAGAAAAGAAAAAAAAGCACAATGTTAATAGAATTATCATTGTTTGAATTGATACATTTAAAACAGAGATAAAGCATCTTTTTATTATTTGAATTTTATATTTGTAAGTCTAGCATGTCGAACACAAATAAGAGCTCTTTTTCTTTCTTTTAAGTGAACATATAGCTTAAAAATATATTACCTTTAAGTAGTTATACAAATAGGTTTTCTTTCAAGGTGTCATTTTCTGACACAAGACATCTTGATTACTGTATCCCCTTTAAGCATTCTCTGTTCTCCTCCCCTGCCCCCAAGCCCCCAATACTACGATTTGAACTGAAGGCCTTGTGCTTATTAGGCAAGCACAAACCTCTAGCCCTTTTTCGCTGTTAAGCTTATTTTCTCAGATAGGGATTCTCTCTTTTTTATCTCTGTTTCACAGTGTCTGTTTCTGTTTCTGTCTCTGTCTCTGTCTCTCTCTCTCTTGAACTTTAGGCCTATTTTATTCCCATTACAGCATTTGAAGAAGTCTTGTGAGGAATAAATGATGATGCTCCCTATGTTTTATACCGCAAATCAGATAGCTTTTTAGCATTTAAAAGACTTTTTAAATCTATAGATTTATCCAGAGTGAATTAATGAGGCATAGGCCTAATGGAGAATGAAGTGTTATTCATTAACTTTTGGCTCAGGGAAACCCCAGACTGCAATCTTCCTACCTAGCTGAGATCACAGGTGGGAAATATCATGCCCAGCTTACTGAATGAGATAGGATTGCACTAGCTTTTAGTTAGGACTAGCCTTGCATCCCAAACCTCTTGATCTCCACCTCCCATGAAACTATGATTACAGGTACACGCCACCTTGACGAGCTCTATTCAGAACTCCTGAATTTCTTTTCCACCCACCATACAAAGCAGTTATGCACACCCATCCCCAAGCTTCCAAAAATCATTATTGACATCTCCATTCTCCTTTTGCATTAAGCACAGGAATCATTTTTACCTCCTTGTTTTCCTTCACATATTACAGCAAAATATCCCTGTAATCACATTACGGACACACTACTGAGTTATACAGAGGTCTTGCTCTAGTGGTCACCTACCTGCATACTACATTTCCACTGTTTCTTCTTGCCCACTACATACCGTAGCAATAGCTGGAATTTTTGTTTAGTGTGTAATTCATTTGGTTCTTCCTATCCATTGCCTTCTTGAATTTTTGAGATCAGCCAATAACCACCTCTTTCTCTTTCTTTCTTCTTTCCTTCTTTCTTTCTCCCCTCTCTCTCCCTCCCTTTCTCTTTCTTTCCCTCTTCCTTCCTTCCCCCTTCCTTCCTTCCTTCTTTTCTTCCTTCCTTCCTTTCTTTTATCTTTTTCTTTGTTTCTTTCTTTTCTTTCTTTTTCTCTCTCTCCTTCCTTCCTTCCTTCCTTCCTTCCTTCCTTCCTTCCTTCCTTCCTTCCTTCCTTCCTTCTCTTTCTTTCTTTTCTTCCTTCCTTCCTTCCTTGTTTCTTTCTTTCTTTCCTTCCTTCTGTCCTTCTTCTTTCTTTCTTTCTTTCTTTTCTTTTCTTTCTTTCTTTCTTTCTTTCTTTCTTTCTTTCTTTCTTTCTTTCTTTCTTTCTTTCTTTCTTTCTTTCTTTCTTTCTTTCTTTCTTTCTTTCTTTCTTCTTTCCTAACATCCCCCTTCCTTCCTCCCTTTATTCCTCCTTCCTCTCCTCCTCTTCTCTGTATATATGAGGGTGTGTGTGTGTGTGTGTGTGTGTGTGTGTGTGTGTGTTTGTGTGTGTGTTTGTGTATACATGTGTGTATGCATGCGTACACATGCATGCCAGTATTTGGACTTGAACTCATGGCCTTGTACTCTCTCAGCATTTTTGTCTCAAAACCCTACCATTTGAGCCACATCTTTGCCTCTTTTTGCTGGCTAATTGGAGACAGAGTTTTTCTACCCAGGCTGGCTGAGAACCATGATCCTCAGATCAGATCTCAGCCTCCACTTCCAGCCTTCCACCCTTGGATTACCCTTGGGATTCCTTGAACTCCAGTCTGCAAGAGGGGTGGCCTTCTTGTTTGTCTTTGAAATGTCCTGGCTTGGCCTTCACCTCAGGCTTTGTGTTTCTCACATCTTTCTGCCCTAAGCCATTTCTTCCTGGACTCTGTGTTGTCTAGTCCTTCAATTCAGTGTCCAGTCTTCAGAGCAGCTCTTCACTCTACCAAAGTGTGGCTCCTTCATCTCTCCTGCTGTTTCCTCACCCTGCTGCTTTTTCTTCATAGCAAGTTCACTACCTGGTTGCTGCCGAATGCACATTCATTTCTAATCTGCCTCTCCTCTGGGAGCATTGGCAACAGAGGCCCCTGTCCACTCCAGCCCTCATGCTTACAGCTGTTTGTATATGAACGATGCTTTGCTATAACTTATAATCTATAATCAGAAATAAAGTACGTGCTTTCTCCAAAGCATGCGCTAAAACCCCATTTATACACTGAGAATATTCTTCAAAATGCAGCCTTAACAAAGAAAAAATAAATGCTCAGGAAAATTGAGAAGCTCAATGAAGAAAGTGAAAGGTGAGCTGAGCATGACCTGAAATGTTGCATTACAGAGACTGAGATTGGTAGTAATGGAAGAATGAAACTGAGACTGAAATTAAAAATAGGAAAGTCAATGAAAGCCAGTTTCTGGGTCATGGGTGATGGAGCAGCAGAGGGAATCAAAATCTGTAATGCACTATGGAGAAGGATGTGCCCTGGGAAAAGAGCTGCCAAGGCCTACACTCTGTTTCAAAGCTTGGGTAACCCTTTAATGAAGATGACAGGCACAGTGGTGTAAGACTAGTTGCAGAGGGCATCTGAGATGGCAAGAGTGAGATCACATAGCTCATATAAAGTAATTGTACTACAAGAATATAGAAATGTTGCTCATACAGAAACCACACACAGAACAGGCCATGTGCAGGAGGAGTACAAACTGTTTTCAAGATCAGGATTCCTAGAATCATGTCTAATACTATACATGGCTAATTCCACAAACTATCCACATGCAAAAAAGAAAAAAAATTCTAATATACTAGATGAAAAAGAGGAAAAGACAGTGGTTCAAAACAGCAGTTAAACATGGATGTGATATAGAGTTGAGCATCCCATAGAAATAGTGCTGAAGAAATCTGGAGAGTCTAAATCATTGCACACATGTACAAACATGAACACGCTTATGCTTTCCATACAGAATAACATAGGAGAATATTTCTGCATGTAATTGATTAAAGATATGTCCTGGTAATAATTTGACAACATTGTTCAGAGCCAGAATCCCTGGGATTCGAGAACAGATCAGATTGCAAATTAGTTCAGCCATCTTCTCAGTTATTCACTCTTTGAAGCCTCCCTTTTTCTCATGGGTAAAGGAAGATTTCTAACAATTTATGTGCTATAATATTTGTGACTAATTTGTGCTAGAAGTATTACAAGTGGAACATAGCTCATGAAGAATAGACCCATTCCTATGAATGGCTTGAAGTCAACTATCCTTTATTCACCATTTATCTGCCCTTCATGCAGCAAATATATAATTAATAATTACTGTATGCCAAGCATCACTTTAAGAGAATCAACAGACATAGAATATATTCTTTCCCTTAGAGAATTCAACAAGAAGCCATGTGCTGGTGGCTAATGCCTATAATCCTAGCTACTGAGGATCTGAGAATTGTGGTTCAAGGCCAACCCAGTCAAGAAAGTCCATGAGATTCTTATTTCCAATTATTCACAGAAAAAGCCAGACATGGCATTATGGCTCAACTCAAGTGTTATTCTCAGAAACAGTGCCCAGGCCCAGAGTTCAAGATTTATGACCACCAACAACAAAAATTTAACAAGGTCAGTTGCAGTAGCTTAAGTTTATAATCCCAGTTATTGAAGAGGCAGAGTCAGAGACCAGTTTGGTTAGAAAATTGGAAAGATCACCTCTGAATCAATAGCTGACTGGTACTGTGTGCCATCCCAACTATATTAGAAGTATAAATAGGAGAATCATGGTTCAGGCCACCTGGGAATAACCATGAGGTGAGATCTTATCTGAAAAATAAAGCAAAAATGGCTGGAAACATGTCTCAGGTGGTAGAATGCCTGCCTAACAAGCTAAAACACCACTAACTTAAGGAGGAAGAGGAAGAGGGGGAAGAAGAAGAGGAGGAGATTAATTAAGAAGGAGGTTAATTAAAGGTTAATTTGACTTCAGGATTTGACTAAGATTTCAGTTACTGATAGACATGAATTTATTTAGCAACATGCAGATTTGTATACCCATGTTTGTATCTGTATTTTCTTGTAAATCATATTAGAATTTTTCCTACAAAGGTTACAGATAGCCATATACACATATGAACACTTCCATGTTCTGCATTCTGTCAGTCTAAATAGTGCTAAGCATAGTTTTGTGTAGTTCAGTTCTCCAAGTTGGTTCACAGGACTATCCTCAATAGATTCCACACCTGGGTTTGGCCAAAGGGATTCTACTGCTTGTACAGCAACTATGGGAACAAGTGCCATGTCTACCTTGAGTCCACTAGATGTTGCAATGCAGCAGTGTGTTCCACAAGGGCGTTCAGTGGTCTCACTTCATCATATGTCTCATTCTCCTTTCCATGTCCATTTCCTGGAGAATGAAGTCATTTATTTATCTTTCCTTTTTCCACTTCAGGATGGTCATTGGCATTTTTTTCTTATTTTGACTTGCCACCCATTCCTAGCATCCCTGCAATTTTGCCAGAACTAGGGTTGATATTCACTTTGAAACTTTTATTAAAATAAAATGCGTAAGCAAGATTACCTTGGTTATGAATTTGTGCCTCCATGTTGTGTGTGTGTGTGTTTGTGTGTTTGTGTGTGTGTGTGTTGGAGCTGGGGCTTGAACTCAGTGCTGTCCCTGAGCTTTATTTGCTCTAAGATAGCACTCTATCACCTGAGCCACAGCCACTTCCAGCTTTTGGATGGCTAATTGAAGATAAAAATGTCATGCACTTTCTTGTCCAGGCTGGCTTAAAACTATTGGCTATACATGTTTAGAAAAGTGAAGTTAGATACTTACATATCACCCTGCACCAGACTCAACTCGAAATAGATCACAGACCTTGAAGTAAGAGTAGATCCTCTGAAAATATTACAGGAAGGGGTAGGAGATACACTAGGACTCCTTGGCACAGGTTGAAACTATCTAAATAAAGATCAAGAAACACAACAAATACAAGAAAAGCTGGACAAAATGGGATTGCATTAAACTGTGGAGCTTCTGCATGTCAAAGGACATAGCTAGCATGATAAAGAGAAAGCCCACAGATTGGGAGAAGATCTTTACTAGCTATACAACATACAAGGATCTCATATCAAAAATATACTTAGCATTCAAAAATTAAACCCTCTAATAAAAATCCTCAAAAAAGAACCACCCATTAATAAGTGGGCTAAAGAATTAAGAAGAGACTTCTCTGGAGGTGAAACAAGAATAGTCAATAGACACATGAAGAAAAGTTTAACATCTCTGGTCATAAAAGAGATGCAAATCAAAACCACATTGAGATTACCTCACCAGAGTTAGAATGGTCATTTTCAAGAGCACAAATAATAACAGATGCTTGTAAGATGCTGCTAAAAAGGAAGGTTACTACATTGTTGGTGGGAATGTAAACTTGTTCAACATTCTGGAAAACAGTATGGCAATTCCTCAAAGGACTAAACCTAGAGCTTCCCTATGATCCGGCAATCTTACTCCTGGGCATTTACCCAAATGATAACACACAAGACCACATTAAAGCTACCAGCACAACTATGTTCACTGCACTATTATTTATCATAGCTAAGATATGGAACCAATCCAGATGCCCTCAGTAGGTGAATAGATCAAGAAAATGTGGTATATATACACAATGGAATGCTATGCTTCCATCAGAAAGAATGATATCATCCCATTCGTAAGGAAATGGAAAGACTTGGAAAAAATCATATTAAGTGATGTAAACTAGATCCAAAGAAACATAGGTTCCATGAGTTCCCTCGTTTGTAATAATTAGTATATGTCTAGGATAATCCAAACAGAAGATTACAATAGCTCAATAGCTCTGTACATATGACCATATAAAATATTGCTAATAGAAATGAACTCCAAGATATGCAAACAAGAGGTTTTGTTGTTGTTGTTGTCGTTTTTAATTTTTAATTTTTAATTTTAATTTTTTGTTGGTTGTAGGGCCTGAACTCTGGGTCTAGGCACTATCCCCCAGCTCTTCAGCTCAAGGCAAGCGCCCTACCACTTGAGCCACAGTGCCACTTCCAATGTTGCTGCAGTTTTTAATATGCTGTGTGAAGTTATTTCTTTTTTCTTCTATTTATTTCCTCCCTTTGGTTTATACTCTGTTGTCACTGTTTCTGATTTTGGTACCCTATGTCTTGTATAAAATTTTAACTGATTTGGGGAAGGGAAGGGGAATAACAAAATGGTGAAACAATGGAAAAAGGGTGGACCATGCAAGAGCAATATTCACAAGACACTATGTTGGAAACGAACTTTACAGCTTTCAGAAGGAATTGGGGTGGAGGGAAAGTGAGAGAAAATGAGGGAGTGGGCAGCAATGTTCGACAAGAAATGTACTCATTACCTTACTTATGTAACTGTAAACCCTCTGTATATCACCTTTACAATAAATTAAATTAAATTTAAATTTAAAAAGTTTCTTTTACCATTATCAAAAGTTGTCTTTTTCTACTTAGCCTTCTCTTCAAATTCGAGAGGCACCCCACTTTCCAACCCTCTTACCCCTCACTCACATCCCAGTTTCTGGCTTTTACTTCCTTTTAATAAAGTTTGGCTCTGTCCTCTTTTACTTGATATATAGAATTCTAGAGACTGGCTTTGAGTGATGGCCTCACCCTAGGACCAGGGCAATGTGGAGGGAGGCCAAGCTAGCTGGTTCTGGTACTTTGGCAGTGATGCTGAGAGCCACCTGCACAGAGCAATGTATCTCCAGGCTTTTCCAGTGGTTCACAAGCATCCCAGAGATGACTGAAGAAGCTGTTCTCTCTCCCTTTCTGTCTGACCCATACAAGTACATGCCTGAGTATAGCTTTGCTGTGAAGTTTAGGTAACATGGCAAAAGCAAGAGGGTCCAGCACACCATGAGCAAAAAAATAGTTTATTTGTGTTTACATCAGGAATATATGAAGATATAGAAATGTTCATATAAGTATCCATTTGCTTGTTACAGCTAGCTAGCAGGGTAAGAAGATGAAGTCCTTCCTTATGGACTGAAGCTGCTTGACTTTCCTCGCCCCATTTGCAACTGCTTCTCTCCCCAGGGACTCCAAACTCTGTCAGAATTCTCCAAGGGGCTCCTCGCAAGATAAAAAATACTTAAGTAGCCCTCTCTGACTTCTTGTAAGTGAAAAAAAGCCCAAACACACAAAACCTTCAATAGCCTTTGAGAGTTTGGATGGTACTTACCCCATAGTCAAATTCACAAAAGGATCTGCCATTGGTTTGCAAAATTTAATAATATTTTTATCTTTATTCACCATTGATCATTTACTTTGGACCATGGATCATATATTCCTTTACTTCCCCAGCGTATGACCTGTGAGAAATATAAGGGGTATTTATAGATATAGTGTGACTAACCAACGTCAAAAATGAATCCTCATGAATTACCAGGACATCATGTAACTTGGTCTCCAGCTCATTCACTTGCATAATGGAATCTCTCAAGGCTCTGTAGCAGGTCCTAGAGTTGCTAGGCTGGTGACTCACACCTGTAATCCTACATACCTAGAAGGTTGAGGATCATGATTCAAAACCAGCCAAGGCAGACAAATCCAAGAGATTCTTATTGCCAGTTAACCAGAAAGAAAAAAGGATCTGGGGTGGCTCGGGTTTGGGGGGGGGTGTTGAAGTGTAAATATGGCTCAAGTTATGGAGCTCCAGCCATGAATGAAAAAGTTAAATGAGAGAATGAGGCCCCCTGAGTTACGCTCTGGTACCAGCACACACACACACACACACACACACACACACACACACACACACACACATCCTAGAATTATGGTCATATGTTTCTCCTAGCTTTGCAAAAGTAAGATAGTTCAATCGAAGTCAGTCCAACTTTTGTCATCATTTTCCTCTCGTGACAGTGGAGAGAATAGTAGCAAGTGATGACACATTTTGGGGGGTAGTAGTGACATACCTATGGTTAGCCATTGACAGTGATCACAAAGTAGGACATATCTGTAACAACACAGCCACATCATGACACATAATACAGGACCAGAGGTTGTGTCACAGCATCAACCTGACACTTTCTTCACTCCTAATTTTATTTTTATATTTACTATTTTTCCTAAAATAAGGCCTCTAAAATTTGATTTATTCCTGAAAGGAATGAGGTGTAATCAAAATTTAAATTCACGTCTGTTTGATTTCATAACCAGCCCTTATTATGGTTTAGATTTAAACAATTAGTTAAAAATTAATCATTAATTTCTATTATATTTTTATTTTATTTAGGTAGTTACAATGCAACACAGCACTTTAGAAATACAGTGCCATTCCCTGCCCTCCGCCCCCGCATTTTTGTTGGTCGTAGAGCTTGAACTCTGGGCCTGGGCGCTGTCCCTCAGCTCTTTAGCTCAAGGCTAGCGCTCTACCACATGAGCCACAGTGCCACTTCTGATTTTCTGGTGGTTTATTGAAGATAAGAGTCTCACTGACTTTCGTGCCTGAACCACGATCCTCAGATCTCAGCCTCCCGACTAGTTAGGCTTACAGGTGTGAGCCACCAGCGCCTGCAAGTGAAGCATCATTTACTCATAATGACTATGAGCCAGTGACTGCAAGCGGACTCATTAATACCCCCCCTCAAAAAAAACTTGCAGTCCCTAATGCAGCTAGCACAAAGTTTATGAAGGCAAAAGCCACATCGAGGCAGATGTCACATGGATATGGGACTAGCAAAGTGTGTTTTCAGAAGCAAATCAAGTTATCCAGGGGTAACAATCAGGATCGATCAAAGGCCAGTTATCTAGGGGAAACAATAAAGGATGAGCAAGGACAAGTATTCTCTGGAACACATTTTTTTTCTGAAGCTAAGCAACCTATAACACATCTACAATTTAACAACCCACAACACAGCTGTAGTTCAAAGAGAGTCCTATGTCACCTCTACAGTTCTCGATGAAAATGTCCTAACACCTATTAACACATCAAGATGGTGGTGAGGAAAAGATAGTATTATTTTGACAAAGTATCCATATTTCACCAGCTGAAGCTGTTTTTCATTTTTCTCTGATTATTCTTGAATTATGGATAGTGGTTCTAACTGGCAACATCTTTGACATCTTGGTGGATGAGAGACTTTCTAAAAACTCTTACAGTGAATTCTGACCCCAATTCCTAAGTGATAGGCATGCCTGAATTCCTAGAGGCAGGGACATGGACTTGGACAATCGGTTACTAGACCTGCCAGACCTGTACAACGAACTCATGAGACTCTTTGAACTCTCAAGTTCCCCATGACCCTGTCCCTGACCATGAACTTATTTAGGTCCCAGCACCTCAGCCATCATTTTGTGCCATGCCTCATGTCTCTTTGCCCTCCTCAAGTCACCATGGCATCCCTCTCAACTCTGCATTATAGTTGATCTGGTTTTTTAAAATTGTTATTCTGCTCTTTCTTTACTACCTACATGCCTCAGTGTTTTAAAACAGTACTAAGTATATTTGAGGCTGTGAGTTTCTTGGGAACATGTGTCTCTCACAGTTGCTTGCTTTTTAATACAGACTCCTGATTGGACCTTTCAGACTGTGACTTCTCTCTATCTTGTGATCAAATTCCTGTATAACATTCTAAGGATACTATTTACTTTCCTAAGGAAGGGCTTTAAGTTGGTTCCTTTTGTTCCTAAGTGGGTTTTGGTTATCTCAAATGTATTAAATTTTAAACCTATTTGGCATTTAAAACTTCACTCACATTTGTTATTTTCTTTTTTAAAAAATACAGATTTTTATTGTAAAGATACTGTACAGAGGGGTTACAGTTACATGAGTAAGGTAATGAGTACATTTCTTATCGAGCATTGTTCCCTTGTCCTTTGTTTTTTCCTTACTGTCCCTCCCCTCCCCAAGTCCCCAACTCTCTCCCCACCATAGTTATAAAGTTCATTTTCAACATAGTGTCTTTTACATCTCATTGTTACAATTGGTCAACCTGTATCATTTCAGCTTTTTGTTATTTTCCTTCCCCTCCCCAAATTAAAAAAATGTATATACAAGATGCAGGGCACCAGAATCAAATACAGTAAAAACAGGGGTTATACCATGGAGGAAGAAAATTCAAGAGAAATAAAAAAAAATCACATAGTGTATTATAAGTACATTAAAAACAACAGCAAGAAAAATAAAACCTCTTGTATCCCTATCTTGGGATTCATTTTGCTTAGTGTCATCTTATATGGTCATATGCACATAGCTTTTGACATTTGTCGTTTTCTGCAGAACATTTTCTCAATGTTTTGTCCCTGTTCAGAAATTATCTTAATATTACTCACTTCCTGGATGAAACTCTAGTTCCTACTATGGAGAAAAAATAAGGGCAACTGCCATCTAATCTTCTCTCCCCCTCAACAGTTTGACTTCACAAGTTCTCATTTGTCTTCTCTATTTAAAAAAAAAAGAAAGATAACTTTCCAAGGCATCTCTGATGCCATCTCTCCCTTTCTGACACATTACTATTTAATTTAGTATTTTCCATTGCTCCTACTTCTTGAATTTCTCTCCTCTGCCTAGATTGTACTATCTAGCACTCACTTGAAATAATTAAGCAACTGTCAATGCCATCCACTAGAATGGAAGGTATAACATGGACATGAAAGATGTCTATCTTTCCATTTCTAAATAGAGATTGAGGATTATATGGAGAACTTCAAAAAATGTTCCAAGTACAAAATTTCAGGTAACCTCCCAGAAATATGTTTTAGTATGCAATGGAAATTTCTTCAAGGTAAGAGTGGTTATTCCTGCCTTTTTTAAGTTTACATTTAAATAACATAAGCTAAATAATTAGAGGAGGATTGGAGCTGGTGTGCAGCTTCTTTGAGGGAGATTGTTGATGACTATTCAGCTAAAACTCAGAAAGAATTTAGGGGAGGATAGTAGGGGTGACAACGGGAGCAGCACTATCAGATATCCCATTCTTCAAAGGATAAGTTTGTGTCTACATCATTTTTGCGGGAGTTAATAACTGCAAGACTATTCAAGATTCATTTGGTCTAGGGGTGACAACTTGGGCTTGTTTTCTGCTAACACTGATAAGTTTTCTTTGGCTACATCATGGTCTTCATAAAAATTATATCAGCACATAAAAATTCTGAAGATCTATACTAATGCAAGCTGTGAGTCTTAAGAACCATTAGGAGATTTGACAATTCAAATTTCATTATGGAAAATGTTGGTTCAATCTGATAATTTATATTTGTTTGTTTGTTATGCCAGTACTAAGGTTTGAACTCAGAACTTGAGATTTTTGCTCAAGGCTGGTGCTCTACCATTTGAGCCACAGCTTCACTTCTGTTTTTTTGTGGTTAATTAGAGATAAGAATCTGTGGAGGAGCCGGGCACTGGTGGCTCATGCCTGTAATCCTAGCTACTCAGGAGGCTGAGATCTGAGGAACGCGGTTCAAAGCCACCCTGGGCAGGAGAGACCATGAGACTCCTATCTCCAATAAACCACCAGAAAACCGGAAGTGGCGCTGTAGCTCAAGTAGTAGAGTGCTCGCCTTGAGCTGAAGAGCTGAGGGACAGCGCCCAGGCCCAGAGTTCAAGGCCCATGACCGACAAAAAAAAAAAAAAAAAGAATCTGTGGAGGGGAAGAGGAAAAACAAGTCGTTTAAATAAGGATACAGGTGGACCCATTGCAACAATGAGAAGTACAAGTTATGTCGAAAACGAACTTTACAACTTTGGTGTGGGGGGGCGGGGAGGATTGGGTGGGGGGCGGGCGGAGGATGGGAAGGGATTGGAAGGGGAAACAAAGGAGGAGGCTAAATGCTTGATAAGAAATGTACTCATTATCTTGCCCATGTAATTGTAACCCCTCTGTACAGTATTTTCACAATAAAAAAAATTTAAAAATTTAAAAATTTAAAAAATCGTAAAAAAATTAAAATAAAAAGAATCTCACAGACTTTCCTACTTGGGCTAGATCTTAGACTCTTTATTTTTTTTAATTAATTTACTTTAGTGTTATAGAGTTCAAGTACAGAGGGATTACAATTTCTTAAGTCAGCTATTCAGTACATTTCCCTTTTTTCTATTTTTTTTTAAATTTAATTTTATTGTCAAGGTGATATACAGAGGGGTTATAGTTACATGCAAAAGATAGTGAGTACATTTCTTGTGGAGCATTGTTACCCCTTCCTCATTTATCTCCCACTTTCCCTCCTCTGAAAGGTTCCTCCCCACCCAAGTTGTAAAGTTCATTTCCAACATACTGTCTTGTGAGTATCACTGTTGCATTGGCTCGCATTTTGAGTAGCTAGGAATACAGCTGTGATATACCAACACCTAAATGGAGGTATTCAATAGATACCGATATCTAAACTTACAATTTCTCATTTACTTTTTTTTATTAAAATTGTGATCTCCTAACCTCACAAGTGTTGAAATTGATACTCCAAATTCATGTAGATAGGCATGACATAATTTCATTTCTAGAGCTCTGTCTACATCACACATTATTTCCAAACACTACTTGAATCTAATCATTTGTAATATGCAGAAGCAATAACCTGAATACTATTAGAGACATAAAACTCAGGTAACACTTTACTATTATTACCTTTTAGCACCTCCCTTTTAGTACAATTCAGTTTGCTCAGGAATTCTTGTCATTGGGCCAATCAACAACTCTAACCTACTTGATTACCTAACTTGCAGTTGTGTCCCTACTATAAAACTCATTGTCTATTGCAGCAAGCCCAAAATCTTCATTAGTATTTCTTAGAATCTTGCTCAAACCACATATGCTGAGTGTCAGGCCTTCTTCCTAGAGTTGTAATAACTTTTCTTTTAGTTTTTAATCAGCTAGGGGAAAATAAAAAGCTAAAACTGATTCTATAGTTTATTGTCATACTAAAAATCCCTTTTCTCTGTATCTTTAAACATTTATTGGTTGCACACTCCTTACTATCATTACAGAAGAAAATTCCAAGTGAACAGAGATTGCAAAAGTTCAAAGGCAGATGAATAAGCACATCAATGAGGACACTTACAGTCAGCCACACACACAGAAGTCACTGCCATTGTTCCATCTCTATTCTCTATAGCAGGCTGATTGTCAAAGGAAGCACTGGAATCTTTGTTGGGTTGCCTTCAGCCTTGAAAACTCACTTTGTCTATGAACACTACAAGCAAAATTATATGGTTTGTTAAAGAGTACAGGTACAAGTACAGGAATATACCATAGCTAATGACTAGTGCAGAAATAACCCATAACCAATAGCTAATCAGTAGAGGGATATAAAAGTGTGATTTCATTGGCCTGGGTAATCCTGACAAGTAAGTTTCCACATAGTTTTCCAGAGTTTGGCTGTATCATAGCAGTGATCAATTATCTACGACAATAGTTGACTTGATAACAAATCACTTGTCAGTGGCCCTCCCTCTTCTGAGTGCTTTCTTCCTTACCTACCCATGTTCTTTGCATCTGTCAGAAGTCTATTTGACTCAGAGGTCTTTGGCTCAGAGTTTGATTTGAAGGGTACTTCGACTAAGATAGAATAACTTAAGACTTTCAGAATGTCTCTTCTAATAGAAAACAGATATGAAAAGAGTTACAAGAGTAAAGTCACAGAGGAACTTGAGGGAAAACAATTCCATCTGATCAAATTAGACATGGTGTCAAATTACAATGTGTCATTTGAAGTAAGTGGAGAATATTCCTGATTAGATAAAATAGTAGTAGCAGCTCAACTATTTCTGAATTTGATTCTTATGAAAGTTTTATAAGTGCTTTGAAAAATTTTATAAGGTGCTTTCTTATATTCTAATTTTTATAAATGAAAAAATGGGCATTTGGAGAAATAATTCAATCTGTATGAAGTTGTTCTGCCTCCAAATGGAAGGTTTAAGATTTAACCCCAGTAAATACCTCCTGACAATCAAAGTTCTTTATGGCATTAAAAGAAAATAGCCTTTTAAGGCAGAGAGAGGTAAGCTTGAATTTTCTCATGAATTAGCTGAACAGAAATTAAAATCTAAGTCTATTATCTCAACTGAAATTGAAAGCATTATTCTGAAGGTCTTGGTATAAGGTTTTATTGAAATGTAACCTGTAGTATATTTTGTTCAATGCTTGTCATTAAGTATGCATTAAAAATGAGCAACTCTTTTGTGACAATAACAATGATCATTGGGGGCATGTGAAAACCTCATGTGTTACATCTAAAAACGTCTTCTCAGCCCCTGATGGGATAGTTTAGTTCTGGGGTATAATTTTAAATGATGGAAAATGAGGTTGCAATAGAAACTTAGAAACCAGTATTTAGACATGTATGTCTGTTTCAAGTGGTTGACTATGTTCTGCAGAAACAAACCATCAAGGATTTTAAGCAAGAATGAAGGCATGTTAGGCATGCAGTTTGGGATTAAGTAGAATGGGGTTGACATAAGATGGCAAACTTGAATCACTAAGAGGCCTGCAGAATTTTCAGGAAGCCTTTGGGTTCTGATGTAGAATTTTACCCATACTTATTGTATTCTAACACTTGCAATTATCCACAAAATTATTAAATGTGAGAGAGAGGGGGAGGTAAAGAGGAAGAAAGGCAGAAAGAGAGAGAAAAGGGAATGAAGGAGGGAGAAAGAAAGAAAGAAAGAAAGAAAGAAAGAAAGAAAGAAAGAAAGAAAGAAAGAAAGAAAGAAAGAAAGAAAGAAAGAAAGAAAGAAAAAGAAAGAAAGAAAGAAAGAGAATGTGAGAGGGAGGGAAGGAGGGAGAAAGGGAGAGAGAATGGGAGGGAGGCAGGAAGGAAGGAAGGAAGGAAGGAAGGAAGGAAGGAAGGAAGGAAGGAAGGAAGGAAGGAAGGAAGGAAGGAAAGAAGGAAGGAAGGAAACTGGAAAAAGAGAGGAAGAAAGAAGGAAAGAAAGAAAGACTTGGAAAAAATTATAATCAGTGAAGTAAGCCAGGCCCAAAGAAACTTACGTCCCATGGTTTCCTTTATTTGCAATAACTAGTATATGTCTGAGTCAAGCAGAAAAGGACAGATAAGTTGATGTTAGGGAAGTGAACCCTAAGATATGTATTCAAATGTTTTTTTTTCTTTCAGGTGATTGTTTCTAACACATTTATAAGATTATTTCTCTGTTGCTTTGTATGTCCCTCCCCCATGGTATAACCCCTGCTTTCACTTTATTTGAGGTTGGTATAATTTGTGGAGGGGAAGGGAAAAGAACAAATCGTTTAAATAAGGATACAGGTGGATCCATTGGAACAATGAGATGTACAAGTTGTTATGTGGAAAAACGAACTTTACAACTTTGGTGGGTGGCATATTGAGTGGAGGAGTGGGGGAGGACGAGAAGGGATGGGAAGAGGAAACAAAGGAGGAGGGTAAAATGCTTGATAAGAAATGTACTCATCTTGGCCAAGTAATTGTAACCCCTCTGTACAGTATTTTCATAATAAAAAAGAAAGAAAGCGGGAACAGAAGGAAGAAACCAAAACAGGAAATAATTGGGCTGAATTATCATAAAAAGGAATACATTATCACCAAAAACTTTGAAAGCATTCCAGGAATTCTAGTCAAGTCACATTATTTCCTCTGAGGGAATCAGTGCTATGACAGCCAGTCTCCAAGGTGCAATCTGATGATCTACATCTCCTTGAACTCATAATCTTAGGTAGCCAACCCGCCTCCCACATCAAATCAGTACTGTAGATATCGGACTAAAAAAAATACCAATGGATAAGGTAGTCTGTGAATAGCTTTCATCTTGATTTCCTAAATCACTCAACCGTGTGTACACCCAAACAGCTCCATGCAAAAGTCATTATAGAGAGAAAGAGAGGCTTCAAGTAGACAATCAAAGCCAGATTGTCCTTCCTTCAGATGACTAGTCCAGGTTGACTTCAGACTGCACTGCATGAGAGACTGAGCAAGGACAGACCAACCTAGCCCTTTGGGCTACTTGATCCACAGAAACTATGAGAAGGAATAAGGTAACTATTGTTGTTTTAAGCTATAAAGTTTGGGCATAAATTATATGCAGCAAAAACTAAAGCAATAATATTTTTCGAGTCTTTCCTATATGCTAGGAATTCTATAGGTAATTTTATACTGTCCTAGAATTCTAAGATTTTTCAATTCTAGATATTGAAATGTTGCTCATTTCTATGCCTACTTTTTTGAGAGAGAAAGAAAGAGAGGGAGAAAGAGAGAGATGACCACTTGACAGCATTTTGAAACGTTAAAGACAATCCATTATAAGTGGCAATGGTCTTTAAGCCATCTGATTCTAGTCTACTGTTTCTTTAAGCTTTGATTAAAGAAACAGATTGGGGAGAATCTGGAATGCAGAAATGATGGATAAAATGCAATAGCAAAGATGCCACAAAATACTATCCTCTTAGAGTGTGAGCTAGGATGAAAAGAATGGGCTAAGTCTAGGAGAAGAGGAAAAAATTGAGCAAAAAGAAAGAAAGAAAGAAAAGGAGAAATAAGAATTAATGAGAAATGTGAAGCAAAATGGATTTTCGCTGAAAGGCAGTTGAAATAGTGCCAACTAGTAATTCACTACTGATAGTACTCAAATGTCCAGCTCCATTTTGTAAAGCTTTGAAATACTCAGAAGTCACTGCTGTGGTGGGTACATTAATCAGGAAAGAAAACAAGATACCAATGAATTAGTTAATACCTTGACAAAAACTAAATTTTATGTCTGTTCCAAAGTAAGTTTATCACATTTAGGAGCTAAGCTTTTATTCAAACTTTAGGTAAAAAGATCTTCCCAGCCTTTCTTTACCAAAAATTCTTATTCATGTTACTTATAAACCTCCAGGGATTCATAAATATTCACATATACAAATTGAGTGCTGATAGAGTGATAGAATTACATGCATGAGTCAACACCTTGGAATTTATTTCCATAACCTTCATTTAGTAAACCCAAGAAGAGTTTGTTTTCTCATTTGCATAGTCTGACTTTGTAACTGTGATTGATTAATTCCTTATATGAGAATCTTTGTTTACAACCAGTAACAAAAGTATTTGTAGCATTAAAATGGAAATTATAGGATTGAAAAATAAAATTTTCTTATATAGAGAATTATACGGTGACCTATGATTGTGTCTCTGAATAGAAACTTTGTTTAAAAGTGGGGAGACTGTCTGTCTTTAGTCAGTAAGTATATAAGATAAAGCTATCTTCTGTCAATATGGTAATAAGAGGACACCAAGGTGAGGAGATATTTTGTCTTTTTTTGAAGACTGGTCATTATTCATTTTTCAAAAAGCTATCTTTATGCCAACAGAATAAAAATGATAATTTGTGTCCTGATTTCCAAACAATTTATTTGAGAGGTGATTATTTTGGGATACCTTTGGAAAAAATGATTGTGAACCTTGGAATTAACATAATGAATCTTCTTTATCTTCGTTTCCCTTTAAATATATGCCCACAGTTCTAAATTTCATTGTTAACTAACTTAAAAAAGTTATCATTACGAAATTCCTGGCTCTGAGAAAACATTCAGTCAGGAAAGTTATGTAAGACATAATACCAGGGGAAGCAAAATTTTCCCAATGGGGACTTATTGTTGAAACTACATATACAGTGAGAAAAATATAAAAATATGAATTTTTAAATTCTTAGCACAATGAAAAGTTGGTAACAGAACTAATAAAAACTTAATTTCTAATTAGTCTAATCTGCATTTGGTAAGATGATGTAGTTAATAAAAGAAACTCCCAGATCTGGGAATGTGGCTTAGAGGTAGGATGCTTGCCTTGCATGCATAAAGCCCTGGGTTTGATTCCTCAGTATCACATAAACAGAAAAATTCAGAAGTGGCACTGTGGCTCAAGTGCTCACTAGCCTTGAGCAGAAGGAGCTCAGATACAGTGCCCAGACCCTAAGTTCAAGCCCAGGTCTGGCAAAAAGTAAAAATTAAAATAAAATAAAAATAAATTCCCATATCTCAGAGGCTCCATTTGAGAGAAATTTTCCTTCACTGATGTCAAAGGCTGATTGAAAAATAACTTCCTACCAAATGATTCAAAGATTCATATTTTTTATCCTGTGGCTTTAACAATTTCATTAAGTTGTTTTCAAAAACATTGTTTTCTTTGTAAACATTTGGGTAAATGCCCAAAAGTGGGATTGCTGACCACACTAAAGCTACCAGCACAACTATGTTTATTGCAGCATTATTTACCATAGCTAAGATATGGAACCAACCCAGATGCCCCTCAGTAGATGAATGGATCAAGAAAATGTGGTATATATACACAATGGAATTCTATGCCTCCATCAGAAAGAATGACATTGCACCATTTGTTAGGAAATGGAAAAACCTGGAAAAAATTATATTAAGTGAAGTAAGCCAGGCACAAAGAAACATAGGTCCCATGGTTTCCCTTATTTGTAATATCTAGTATATATGTGAGTCAAGCGGAAAAGGTCAGATAATGTGATGTCAAGAAAATGAACCCTTAGATATGTATTTTAGTGATTTTTTCTTTCATGCATGTGTTTCTAACGCATTTATAAGATTATCTCTTTGTTGCTTTGTATGTCCCTCCCCCACAGTATAACCCCTGCTTTCACTATATTTGATGTCAGTATAATTTGTGGAGGAGATGGGGAAAAACCAGTTGTTTAAGGATACAGGTGGGCCTGTTGCAACAATGAGAAGTACAAGTTTCATTTCCAAAACGAGCTTTACAACGTCGGTGCGGGGGTGGGAAGGGGAGGGAAGGAGAAGGATTGGGATTGGGGGGTGGGGGGAGGCTGGGAAGGGATGTGAAGGGTAATCAAAGGAGGAGGCTGCAATGCTTGGTAAGAAATGTATGCATTATCCTGCCCATGTAATTGTAACTCCTTTGTACAGTATGTTCACAAATAAAATTAAATTAAATTAAAAAAAAAACATTGTTTTCATTTTTGTCAAACCTGAAGGGAAAGGGACAGAGACAACTACACAAGGTACCTGTTATGGACTGGCCCTAAAGGACTATGCATTTTCTTTGCTCTCATTCTATTGACTGGATTCACTTTGCAGTAACTTTAAGATACTGTCAGCAATAAATACGGTCTAGCTGGATGCCTAGAAAGAACACAAAAATTTGATGTCAACAGCTAGAATTTTCTACCATAATAGCCAAATATTTTGTACGTTTTTATGTCAATCTGATATCAAAAAGAAAATGTCAATTTTCAATATTTTGTAAGAATAAACAAAAAATATAATTTTTCATTTCTTTTTTTTCAGTACTGCAATTTGAGCTCATGGTTTTGCCCTGCAAGTGTTGTACCATTTGAGCCATTCCCCAAGTTGTTTTTGTTTCAGTTATTTTTCTAAAGAGGTCCTCTGGTCTATGCCTGGACTATTCTAGACCACAGCCCTCTTGTTTATCTTTCCCACTTAAACTTGGAATGAGTCATTACACCCAGTTTTTAATTGATTGAGATGGAGTGTCTCCAACTTTTTACTCAGGCTGACCTTGAACCACAGCCCTCCCAATATTTACCTCCTCAGTAGATTGGATTACAGGCATGAGACACCAGGCTTCTCCTCCATCATTAATTTTTCAAAGATGTCAAATTTGTCCTTTTACACTTCAGGGAAACAAACATAACAATGTTGCTAGGCTTTTTGCTATATAAGCAATTCAAAATATATGTGTATTTTTGTTTAAGTTTGGCATTGACATATGAACCTGAAATCTTTACCTTTAAAAAGTTCACATATTCTATTTTGTCATTATTGACCTAAGTAGAAATAAAAAAGAGGTTTATGTTGCCAAATTATCACACCATGTGGCCTAAAGCTCTCCCCTCAATCATGACAGTGCCAAACTTGACAGGCTCATTCTCTTGTCCCTGTCCTTAAAAATATTCTTGTAGCTTCTCTTCCCCTTATATATCTCAAAATAAATCTCTGTGCTATAATTAAAAGGAGCAGTATACTCTGGTAATGGAAATCATGGGAGTGTTCTTGAGACAATTTGTTTCTCAGCTCAAGTTTACCATAAGAGCTGTTTTTAGTACAGGGATTCTCAAGGGAAACCAAGAGAACTTGCTGAGAATTTCCAGGACAAGTGCAAGGTGCAGGTATGACATGGATATGACAACTGCAATTTCCAGAGCAACTTTCGGCCCCTAAACCAGAAACATCTGTCAATTACACCCCCACCCCTTTCATCTAATTTCAACTCAGTCATCAAAGTAGTTAAACTGGGAATGCTCTATTTCATGAAGGTGTCAGTATTGTGGTAATTTATTGAGAGATGAAAGAATATTCAGTATATATTATGTTAAATGGTTCTTTGTCTACTAAGTGATTTGAATAACAGAAGGTGGTCTTTGAATTCACCATTGTTATTTGATTTTTTTCCCTTAAGTTTGCTGCTGGGCATTTTATCCCAGCAAACATATAGCAATTTGCTTTACCTTAGGAAATTTTCGTATTTCTTTAACTATCCTGCACTTTATTGGCAATAAAGGAATTTTTTAACTGAAAACAGAGGAAACTCTTTATTGAATATTTCGCAACCTCCACAAGAAAGAATGTTCTCACCACCAAAAATAGGATCAATGTATGAAGTCATAGATATCCTAGAGATTGTATTCCTACTTTCTTCAGAGCGTTTTTTAATCATAAGAGTACACTAAATTTTGTCAAAGGCTATTTTTTTTCTGTAACAACTGAAATGATCATGGGATTTGAGCTTTGATTCTGTTTAGATGGTAAATTACAATTAAAATTACAGATGATAAATTACAATTGAAACCACGCTTGCACTCCTGGAATGAAGCCAACTTGATCCAAAAGTGAGAGAATTTTTGTTTTTTTTTTTTGTATATTTTTTGTTTGCGTTTTGTTTTTGTTTTTTATTTTTCCAGCACTAGAACTTGAACTCGCCTTTTGCTCTCACTCAGCTTTTTCGTTCATGGATGACCTTCCACCACTGGAATCACACTGCTAGTTCAGCTTGGTTGCTGGTTAATTGGAGGTAAAATCTTACTCTTCTGCCTAGCTTTAAACTATGATCCTTAGATCTCAGCTTCCTGAGTGGCAGGGTTATAGATGTGAGCCGCTGATACTCAACTGATCTATTAATATGTTGATGAGTTCTGTTTGTAAGTATTTGTTTAGAATATTTGGACCTATCTTCAGTACAGAAAGTGGTCTATAAGTTCATTTCTTCTAGTCACCCTATCTGGCTTTGGAATTAGTATAATATGGGTTCCATAGAATGAGTTTGGTAGTTTTTCTTTTTTCATCTATTTCACCAATAGGTACAGGAGTACTAATGGTAATTCTTCTTTAGAAGTCTGGTAGATTTTGGCAGTAAATCCATCAGTTCTTGGGCTTTTCTTTGTTAGACTGCTTATTAAGGCTTTAATCTAATCATTTGTTTTAAGTCTATTTAAGTGGTTACTTCCTATTGGCTCAATTTTGGTAGGTCAATGTATCTAGAAATGTACCCATATTTTAGGTTTTCAAATTTGCTTGAATATCGATTTTTCAAAGAATTTCTTCATGATTGTATTAATTTCATTGGTATTTTTGTGCTGCGTATGTTTTTATCACTACTTTTATTTATTTGGATTTATCTTTCCTTTTAGTCAAATTAGGTAAGGATTTATCTTTTATAGCTTTTCAAACAATTTTTTTTAATTGTGAACATACTGTACAGAGGGGTTGCCATTACATGGGGAAGATAATGAGTACATTTCTTATCAAGCATTGCAGCCTCCTTCTTTGTTTACCCTTCACATCCCTTTCCAGCCTCACCCCGCCCCTCCACCCAATTCTCCCCACCACCAACAAAGTTGTTAAGTTCGTTTTATACATGACAACTTGTACTTCTCATTGTTGCAATGGGTCCATCTGTATCCTTAAACAACTTGTTTTTTCCCTTCTCCTCCACAAATTATACCGACATCAAATATAGTGAAAGCAGGGGTGATACTGTGGGGGAGGGACATACAAAGCAACAAAGAGATAATCTTATAAATGCGTGAGAAACAAACCCATGAAATAAAAACAAAATTGAAATACATATCTAATGGTTCGTTTTCCTAACATCACATTACCTGACCTTTTTTGCTTGACTCATACATATACTAGATATTTCAAATAAGGGAAACCATGGGACCTATGTTTCTTTGGGCTTGGCTTACTTTACTAAGTATAATGTTTTCCAAGCCTTTCCATTTCCTAACAAATGAGGCAATGTCATTCTTTTTGATGGAGGCATAGAATTCCATTGTATATATATACCACATTTTCTTGATTCATTCTTCTACTGACATCTGGGTTGGTTCCATATCTTAGCTATGGTAAATAATGCTGAAATAAACATAGTTGTGCTGGTAGCTATAGTGTGGTCTTGTTTGTAAACATTTGGGCAAAGGCCCAAAAGTGGGATTGCTGGATCATAGGGGAGCTCTATATGAAGTCTTTTCAGGAACCTCCGTACTGCTTTCCAATGTGGTTGAAAAAGTTGACACTCCCACCAACAATGAAGTAAGGTTCCCATCTGTCAACATCCCCTCCAGCATCTGTTGTTATTATAGTTCTTGATTTTTGCCATTCTAACTGGGGTGAGGTGGTATCTCAATGTTGTTTTGATTTGCATTTCTTTTATGGCTAGGGAGGTTGAGCATTTCTTCATGTGTCTATTGGCCATCCTTCTTTCTTCTTCAGAGAAGTTTCTCTTCAAGTCATTAGCCCACTTATTTATTGGGCAGTTGTTTCTTTGAGGATTTGTTGTTGGGAGATTTAATTTATTGAGTTCCAAGTATATTTTAGATATGAGACCCTTGTCCCTTGTATGGCTAGTGAAGATCTTCTGCCAATCCATGGGCTTTCTATTGATCTTGCTAGCTGTCCTTTGCCATGCAGAAGCGCTGCAACTTCATGCAATCCCACTTGTCCAACCATTCTTTGATTTGTTGTGTTTCTGGGTCTCTATTAAGAAAATTTTGGCCTACCCCAAGGAGAGCTATGGTTTCTCCTATTACATCCTGTAATGGTTTCATTGTGTCTGCTTTGACTCCGAGGTCTTTGATCCATTTGGAGTTGATTGTGGTGCAGGGTGATATATAAGGTTCTAGCTTTAGTTTTCTACAAGTAGTTAACTAATTTTACCAGCATCATTTACTGAAGAGGCTGTCTTTCTTCCATGCTATATTTTTAGCTCCCTTATCAAAGATCAGATGGCTATAGGTCTGTAGGTTCATTTCTGGGTTTTCAATTCTATTCCATTGGTCCTGAGGTCTGTTCTTATGCCAATACCAAGCTGTTTTGATTACTATGGCTTTATAGTAGAGTTTGAAGTTTGGTATTGATATTCCTCCAGCAGAGTTCTTTCCATTGAAGAGTGTTTTTGCTATTTGGGGTCTTTTATTGTTCCTTATGAATTTTTGGATTGCCTCTTCTATTTCCTTGAAGAATGAGGTTGGAATTTTGTTATGTATTGCGTTGAATTTGTAGATAGCCTTGGGAAGTATTGCCATTTTCACGATGTTAATCTTTCCAATCCAGGAGCATGGGAGATTTTGTCTTTTTCTAAATTCTGTTTGATTTCCTTTTTCAAATTTTAATATTTTTCATCTTAGAAGTCCTTCATTTCTTTCGTTAAGCTAATTCGTAGGTATTTTATTTTTTGTGGGGCTATTACTAATGGAGTTGCATTCCTAATTTCAGCCACACTTTTCTCATTGTGGGCATACAGAAAAGCCATTGATTTTGGGAGTTAATTTTATACCCTGCTAAATTGCCAAAGTTTTGAATCAGCTTGAGATATTTGGGAGTAAAGTCTATGGGATCCTTTAAATACAAGATCATGCCATCTGCAAAGAGGGAGAGTTTTATTTCTTCTTTCCCTATTTGGATCTCCTTTATGTTTGCATCTTGTCTTATTGCTGTACCTAGGCATTCTAATACTAGATTGAAGAGAAGTGGAGAGAGTGGACATCCTTTTCTTTTTCCTGAGTTAAGAGGAAATGACTTTAGTTTTTCACCATTAAGTATAATGCCGGCTGTACGTTTTTCATATACAGACTTTATTGTATTGAGGAATGTTCTATGGATTCCTAATTTTTCCAAAACCTTCATCATAAATGGGTGTTGGATCTTGTTGAATGCTTTTTGTGCATCTATTGAGATAACCATGTGGTTCTTATCCTTGCTCCTCTTGATGTGATGAATAATATACATTGATTTGCGTATATTGAACCAGCTTTGCATCCCTGATTATCATCCCTGTTTGATCATGGTGTATGATTTTTTGGATGAATTGTTTAAGTCGATTGGCCAAATTTCGTTGAGAAGTTTTACATCAATGTTCATCAAAGAAATAGGTATATAGTGCTCTGTCTTTGATGAGTCCCTACCTGGTTTTAGAATGAGGGTTATGATGGCTTCATAGAATGTGTTCGGTAGTGATCTTTCTTTTGTGATTTCATTGAAGAGTTGGAGGAATATTGGCGTGAGCTCTGCTTTGAAGGCCTTGTAGAATTGCGCTGTAAAACCATCTGGTTCTGGACATTTCTTAGATGGAAGGGCTCTTATTGCTCTTTCTATTTCAATGCTTAATATGGGCCTATTAAGATGGTTTAACTCATCCTAGTTTGGTTTTGGCATGTCAATATTTCCTAGAAAAAGGGCCAATTCTGCCAAGATCTCAAACTTATTAGCATAAAGTTTTGAGAAGTATTCCCTTATATTTTTCTGAATCTTGGTTGTTTCCGTGGTGATGTTTCCATTCTCATCTCTGAGTTTATTAATTTGGGTGTGTTCTCTTCTTTTTCTGATAAGATTTGCTAAGGGTCTGTCAATTTTGTTAATTTTTTCGAACAACCAACTCTTTGTTTAGTTAATTCATTCTATAGTTTTTTTGGAATCTAATTCATTTAATTCTGATTTAATTTTAATTATTTCTTTCCCTCTACTGGATTTGGGTTTATCTTGCTGCTCTTTTTCAAGGAGATTTAGATGTGCCATTAAATTGTTGGTTTCAAATCTCTCCAATTTGTTGATGTAGGAGCTCAGAGCTGTAAACTTGCCTCTGAGTACTGCCTTTGCTGTGTCCCAGAGGAGCTGGTAATTTGTGTGTTCATTTTTGTTGAATAGCATGAACATTTGAATTTCCTTTGTAATCTCTTCCATGACTCACTTGTGATTCAGCAGTGTGTTGTTCAGCCTCCATGTGTTACCGGACTTTCTTTGGTGGCTTTTGATGTTGAGTTCTAATTTTATTCCCTTGTGGTAAGAGAGAATGCAAGGTATAACTTCAACATTTCTGTATTTGGACAACCTTCTTTGTGGCCTGAAATGTGGTCTATTTTAGAAAATGTTCCATATGCTGCTGAGAAGAACGTGTATTCTGATGCTATTGAGTCAAATATTTGGTAGATGTCTGTTAAATCTAGTTGATCTATGCAGCTGTTTAGATCTGCGGTTTCTCTGTTGAGTTTTTGCCGAGTTGATCTATCTAGTGGGGAGAGTGGTGTGTGAAAATCCCCAACAATTAATGTCTTTGGATCTGTGAGGGATTTGAAGGAAAGTAATGTTTCTTGGATAAATTTTTGTGCTCCATTGTTTGGCGAATAGATATTTAGAATTGTAATATCCTCCTGAAGGAGAGATCCCTTCATTAGTATGTAAAGACCTTCTTTATCTCTTCTCACAAATTTTAATTTGAAGTCTATTTTATATGTTATTAGGATTGCAACTCCTGCCTGTTTATGGGGGCCCTTTGCTTGTTAGATTTTGTTCCAGACTTTCACCTTGAAAATGTGTTTGTTTTTACGGGCAAGATGTGACTCCTGAAGGCAGCAGATAGAAGGATCTTGTTTTTTAATCCAACTAGACAGTCTATGTCGCTTAATTGGAGAGTTAAGTCCATTAATGTTAAGAGATGGGACTAAGAGGTATTTGGGAGTTTCTGCCATGTTATACCTTCTTATGGGCTGTGATAACTGGGTTCTTCCTATGGTTCTTGGATTCACAGTTTGAGTGCAATTTCTTGGCCTACATTGTGGTCTTGTTGGTTTTCTATGTGTAGGACATCTTTAAGAATCTTTTGTAGGCCTGGTTTCGTGGAGATGTATTATTTCAATTTTTCTTTGCTATGGAAGATTTTATTTGGCCTCCAGTTATGAAGGAGAGTTAGCTGGGTACAGTATTCTTGGTTCAGATTTCTTTGTTTTTAAGGCATGGCATATATCATTCCAGGCTCTTCTTGATTTGATTGTCTCTGCTGAGAAATCTGAGGTGATTCTAATTGGTTTCCCTTTAGAGGTGATTAATCTTTTCTCCTTGACAGCTTTAAGGATCTTTTCCTTGGTCTGAGTTGTTCCTGTGTGGATTATAATGTGATGGTTGGAAGTCATGTTCTGGTCTGGTCTATCTGGAGTTCTAAAACCTTCTTGTATCTGAACAGGCCTATCTTTTTGCATATTTGGGACATTCTCTGATAGGATGCTGTTACACAAATTTTCTAGACCATTAACTTCTGTTTCTAGGTGTTCCTCTACACGATTATCCTTAGATTAGGCCTTCTGAGTCTTCCAAGTTTTGGATAGATCTATCATATTAATTGAACTAGTCTTGGAAGGTTGTATGTTCTTTCTCTATAATATCTAAAGTGTCTTCAATCCCCGAGATTCTATCTTCTGCATGGATTAACCTGCTGTCAAGACTCTCTACTTTGTTTTTTGTTCTTTTCCTTCTAATTGGTCAGCTTTGATGGCTTCAAATTCTTTGTTGAAGCTTTGTTTTAGATCTTGTATGAACTTCTTTACTTCCTTAATTTGGTGCTCATTGTTTATTCTCAAATCACTTAGTTGATTGTTTACGTTTTCCTTGGACTCCCATTCCTTCTCTTGGGTTCCATTCAGCATTCCCTTTGTGGTATCCCTGACTTCCTTCAGCTCTTTGTTAATGGATCCCATGAATGCCTTTAGTGATATTTGTGCATTCTCATCCTGCTCTCTCAATTCCTGTATTACTCTTTGATTAGCTTCCTCCCATTCACGCCATTCCTGTAGTTCTCGTTGAGTGTTCTCAGCCTGTTCATGCCATTCTTGCCTTTCTCTTTGAGTATTCTCAAGCTGCTCATGCAAATCCTGTATCAGTTTTTGAGTAGCTTCCTCTCACTCATGATATTCCTGTATATTCCTGTGGATTGCCTCTTCTCTCTCCCTATCATGCTCATACAGAGTCCTATTTAGGTTTTCAATCTTTTCCTGCATTGACCTTTTGTTTGCCTCCTCTCTCTCCCTATCACGCTCATACAGAGTCCTTTTTATGTTTTCAATCTTTTTATTTATCATGTTTTCCAACAGTGTTTGCAGAGCTATTTGGAAACTCTCCTCTGGATTATTCATTATGTGTTATGTCCCCTGATAATCATGAGTGGGAATTGTGACACCTGCAGTTGCCATTTTTCTTGTGTTTTTCCGGCTTACTCTGCCCATTTGGGATGAAAATAACACCAGTTTTTTGCTGGACCACTAACTTAAGGCAATCATCAACCAAAATCTGAATTTGCACACTCAATAGTCTGCAGATACAGTGTAGTTCAACAGATACATCTATTCAACATTAAACAACTATATATTAATTAATGTGCTCCGAACCATAAAGAATTTGGAAAACCATAAATTATTAGGGTTAGGGAAAGATGTGGGTAAAAAATAGGAAGAGAATGATGTGGGAAGGCACAGGGAGAGTTAACTAAGTCCTAATCTCAAAGAAGGAAATAGGTTGGATAGGATGAAAGCAGACAGAGAGAAAAGAAGAAGAAAGAGAAAGGGAAAAAAAGAGACCAGAAAAAATAGAAAAGTAAAAATTAAAAATATTATGCAGAACGAATGCAAACTATTCAGAGAAGAACGTGAATATAATGAGAGAAGGGAGGGGGATATAAAGGATATGTGAAAAATTTAAAAATAAAAATCCTTAATATATTATATCGGTATAAAGAGGTAGTACTGCTATTAAGGAATTTGAGTCTCAGAGGTTTTGAATTGAGTAGTAAATTTATGGATTAAGTGTGTACACCATGGTGGATAGGGTCTCATAATCAACTATGGGTTTATCTGAGGATGTGCAGAACAACAATTAAGTCACATAAAGAAGAATGAAAGAGAAGAAAAGGTGAAAAGGGTAAGAAAGAAAGAAAAAAAGATCAGAAGTTAAGTAGAGCTGAACAAAAAACAAAAAGAATTTTTTTAAAAAAAAAGAAAGAAAAAAAAGGAAAGAAATACGCACACACATATGTACTCCTAAAATAACAATTATAAGAAGAAAAAAGGTTGCTAGAAATTTTTTTCAAAAATGGTAAAAATTTAAAATTAAAAAAAGTTTTAGAAAGGAAAAAAAAATTTTTATAAAAGGTACAAAAAAAAAGAAGAAAAAAAAAGTTCTTAGATTTTTTTGGGAAGATTGGGAAAAGTCCTGTATCTTCCTTGTGGCTGTAAGCACCCTCTTGTTGGAGTCTCTGGTCTGCTTATGGTCCTGTGGCTTGGTTGGTTTCTTAAGTCAGTTTGTTGGAATAGGCAGAAACATGCTCTGCTTTACCCAGGATTTTGCGATCCTCCTCCCAGGTTAGTTCAATGTGAGGGAGATATGCTTTGAGTATCATAAAAGAGGAAGATGGCTTTTTCCTCAAGTTTGGAGATGCTGTGATGAGGTTAGGTTCTGGGTAAAGTTGAGGCCTTTCAGCAAACAGTAGCTTTTCCTGGGGGCTGGTTTGTGAGAAACTCACAGAGCCCAGCCTGGAGCCATTCTCAGTGTTTCTGTTTACTGAATTTCAATTGATTGTCAAGGCTGCTAAAGGGAGGGGCAGCCTCTGGCTCTGATTACCCAGTGAAGAAAGCCAGTCCTAGGGCTGGCACTCGAGCTGGGTGAGTTTTTCCTGGGTGGAGTTGAGTCTGGCAGGTCAGTTTAGGTTCTTGTGACCTGCTAAATGACTCTACTTTTCTTCCGAGGCCTGAGTTGGAGCTAGCAGCTCTGCTGAGCTTTGTCGGTATCCAAGATGGAGATCTCTGGTACTGGGGGGGGGGGGGAGTGGTGGCCTTCTCTCCTTTGCTCCCTGAGAAAGAGTAAGGATGTCAGGCTTCTACTCTTGCCGAGTCTTGGTTCCTGGGTAATCTCTGGTCTGTGAATTGCAGGATGAAGATGTCTGCTCCTTGTCGGTTGTTGCTGGTGTTGAGTAGAATCTGCTCACCCTCTGTGTCTGGCTCCTTGGTCTGGGACTCTGTGTGATTCAGGTATGGCGGGTTCGGCCACCACTGCCACTGCTGCCGCCAGGTGGCAGCGGCTTCTGGCAAGAGCTCAGATCTGTCTCCTTGCCTAGATTTTCCCTCTGTGGCCTAAATCTCTGTCCTGTGATGGCACATTTGGTGTGATTGTCTGGCTTAGGACTGTTCACTGGAACTCTAAAACTGCTTTCTATGTGAGAGCTTCTTTAGCCTCCAGCTTCTCCTCCACCATCTTGACCGCAAACCCAATAAAGGAATTTTCAAAAAAGGAGCAAGGTGGAACTATCATTTTAATCAGTTTTCTAATTCTCCAGGTTAATTTCCTATTCTTACCTATAAAAGATAATTGATGTTTTCCTATTGATATTGATATTACATGAGCAAGGTAATGAGAGTATATTTCTTGTCAAGCATTGTTGCCTCCTCCTTTGTTTCCCCTTAAAATTCCTGTCATCCTATCCCTCCAAAAATTGTAAAGTACGTTTTTGATATAACGTCTCGTACATCTCATTGAGTGCTCATTGTTAACCGTAATCAATAAATATTTATTAACAAATATTTATTGAGGTGCTGCTATATGCTAACTTTGGTCTTAAGATCTAGATGACAATCAAAAGAAGCCATAAATTCTATGTTAAGAAGCTTACATTCTAAGATGGAGAAAGGCAGTAAGATGTAAAAATACAGAGAAGGAGATAATTGTGGGAAATTAAAACTTTGAACTATGGCTGGGCACTTGTGGTTAATGCCTGTAATCCTAGCTATTCAAAAGGCTGAGATCTGAGGATCATGGTTTGAAGCCAACCTAGGCAAGAAAGTCCATGGAACGCCTATCTCCAATTGAACACCAAAAAACTGGAAGTGGCACTGTAGCTCAAGTGGTAGCAAGGTAGTTTGGAGTACAAATGCTCCCAGGCCATGAGTTCTAACCCAAAGACCCATAAAAAATAAGATAAACTACTGTAAATTCACAGCTTGGTGAAGACCCAGAGAAAGAGTGGTCCAAGCAGGAAAACTACAATTGCAAAGACTGAGGGTTTTGTTTGTTGGTAGTATGTCACAGAGGTGAATATGACCAAAACAAGGTGAGGGAATGGACAGGTGAAAAATAATGTTAGACAAGTCAATAGAGAACACAGAAAGATAACATAAAAAGTCCTAGTTGTAAGCATATTGCTCACCTTTCGTCCTCAGCTCCACCCAGACCTGAGCTCCTCTCAGCCCCAGAGTAACCGCCATACAGCTGGCCTTTCCCTTTCTCTCTCTTCCAGGTCCCACGTGATCTCCCACCTACCTCGCTTCCTGCCCCAGAACCTCCTGCTACCTGCATTTGAACAGGTGCCATGTGCTCCCTCTTGGGGGAAATATGGCTCATCTAATAAACTTTGTAATAACGTGTCTGCTGTGCCTGCTTGCCTCCACGTGGTCCCCTGCAGCAGATGTGAAGATCTTTCATTGGTGGCCTTTCAATAGTGAGACTAATAAATGCTTTGGCACCTTAAAAGTCAAGAGGAACAAAGTCTAGGTGGACAATGAGGGGTGGTGTTAAAAGCCACTTGGAATCAAGGTATATTTGAAGGTAGAAGTTAAAGGGTAGAGGTTAAAATGTGAAATCTAGGGCAACTCCAAAGCAGCCAGAGTAATATGGTATCATTTGCTGTATTAGAAATGATTTGATGATATTTATTCATTCAAACATTTATTAAGTTATTATTTTGTATCAGATACTATAACCCTCCAAAGCATTCTAATATAAGCAAGGCATTCTGAGGGCTGGCATTAGGCAGAAAAAGAAGGATGTAGAGGATATGACAATTTTAAGAAGTATGTGAGAGTCGGAGTTGGTAGGATGTGGTGCCTCATGTTGAAAGTGAGAACGATTCCGGTAGCATTTTAAAATTTCTGATGCAAGTGATAGATGGAATTGCTATTAACAAAGACATGGAATGTGTAAGAGGAAATTAGTTTGTGGGGAGATGTTAGTATAGACCTGTAGATTTGGGTGATGTCAGTGCCATCATTTTACCAACTTTAAAGTTTCCTCATAAACCTCTCTCTTAATGGCATATGCAAATCTCAAAGACGGTGACCAGAGACATTATTTCATTTGGGATTAATAAATAGTGAGTTTCTAATTTTTAAAAAGTAAGAAAAGAAATTGATTTGTTTCATCAGCATTGACAGATCCTGAGTGAGTATTTACTGCTTCCAGTGTAACAGGCACGCCTCTTACTGCTTAACATAAACAACCTCATTTCATAATTAAAACATTTATATTGATGTCATTGTTATTGTCCCTGTTCTTGCATGAGCATTGCCTGGAACTTGGAGAAGTAATTTATTCAATGTCAACATATTCAGGGATTAGGAGTGCTAGGACTTGGATGTTTTCCTTATGCCAATGTTTGTAGCAGTTGGGTTTCAGAAGTTTTGTGAATTTGGACTCTGAAGCTGAGATACAAGCTGGAGACAAATAGTTGAAAATCATCAGCATCAGCTTTGACCGCATACCCTCAATGGCTGCCTTCTTCCTATCTCACTGTTATGCCTCTCCTGTTGTATGACCCAAGATCATTTTCCATGTAAGCTATTTGCATTTGAATCCATGTCCCAGAGTCTGCTTCTGAGGAGCCAGACCGCAGATAGAGACTGATGAAGAATTAATAGAGAACAAGGAATATAGGACACGAAATGTTTTCTTAGGGACTTAGTTAAGAAAGTAGGGAAATAAACAGGAAAATAATATCCCAAGAGAATTCAGGACAACTTTTTAAGAAGGGAAAGAATTAACAGAAAGGAAAACACTGAAGAGGTCCTGGAAAAGAATTTTCTCAATAGTTAAACAAACCAAAAGCAGCAGCAGAAAAAAAATAGCACTAACATAGAGGAGGAAAATCTAAGAGTCCAGGAAAGGAAAATAGTGACCAGAAAGGCATGAACAGGTCAGACAGTCTTAATTCCTCTAAGGTTTTGCTGACTTGATCAAAGATCACTTGAATAAGATTAGACTTCCTAACTATCTCTGCTTTACCTTTTCAAATTCTCTACACTTAATTTAATCCACCACTGCTTTACTCTTGAGACTTCACCAATAACCTTTTTGTATTCCTTTTCATTAAAATTAAGGAAATTGTGGAGTTCCTCACTTGAAGAATCTTTACAAGTAGAAATGTTTTTATACAAAGAAACTGAGTCCCTGATAAGATCTCACTTTTCATGTTTGTGAAATCAAGTGGTAGGAAACCAAGAGACGATCTTTTCTACTACATTAGGAACAAGAAAAAGCAAAGAAGTTATGTGTAAAAAGAAAGTGTGTGGAGTTTTCCAGTAAGCAATTTGCATTTCTAATATCATGTAGGTCTGAATTCTTCTCTGCTGATTACATCCTTGTAACCTAGCTATTCAGGAGGCTGAGACCTGAGGATCATGACTCAAAGCCAGCATAGGTAGGAAAGTCCATGAGATTGGTATCTACAGTTAACCAACAAAGAGCCACAAATGGAGCTGTGAATTGCATGGCAAAGCATTATTCTTGAACAAAAACACTAAGGTACAGTGTTCAGGAACTAAGTTCAAACCCCAGTACTGGTACAAAAAATAAAGATTAAAGAGCACAAAAGTGCTTGAAGCAGAGAAAACATAAGAAAAACCGAGAAGAGACTCCTATGAGCTGGGATTTTCTTTTATTGGGCCCTCCACTGGGATCATAACTGGGAATGGGTCCTTCCATTACCATGGATGGGGAGACAGGTGCTTCACTCCAGCACATGTCAGGGGAGTGCGCTAAGACATCTGAGACCAGTTACTGATGGAACAAGAGGGACATTCTGCACAGTATCATAGTTCTTGTCGTGTTGTCATTCATTCCAGCTGCCTTTTTATGTCCCTAACTACCTAGCCAGGGCAATTAGCTCTCCCTTATTACTTTTGTCTTCCTTTTTGCAAAGTATTTTATTTTCATATTTTCCTATTTTGCTTTCCATCAGCAACCAAGTATAATTATCTAACCTTCTCTTGGGACCATAATCTCTTTGTCTTTCTTTCTTTTTTTTTTTTTTTGTCGGTCGTGGGGCTTGAACTCTGGGCCTGGGCGCTGTCCCTCAGCTCTTCAGCTCAAGGCGAGCACTCTACCACTTGAGCCACAGCGCCACTTCCGGTTTTCTGGTGGTTTTATTGGAGATAGGAGTCTCACGGTCTTTCCTGCCCGGGCTGGCTTTGAACCGCGATCCTCAGATCTCAGCCTCCTGAGTAGTTAGGATTACAGGCATGAGCCACCAGCGCCCGGCTTCTCCTTGTCTTTCAAAGAATGTCCTTCCCTCAGTTTCAACAAGAAGAGAGGAGGTGGATGAGATCATGGGGTCAGATGAAGAGTGTGGCCTCCACAACAGGAGGACCCCTGCCTGCCCCTCAAGGAAGCACCTCTGCATCCAGCTCTTCCCCAAAAGAGGCAGAAATAAAGAGGTCCGCCAGGCCAATTAACTATGATCTCTCCCTTTGGCCATAAAATTCATTAATCATGGAGGCTTCACATGGTCACTGATCTTTTAATGATGATGATAATTTGCACACTAAGCAAGCAGTCTCAAGAATGTTGCTTTTAGTAGAATTTGAGAGCCATGCTTAGGCAGGTTATTCCAAAGTCAATTACATTTTAATACTTTGTTTGAAAAGTTGCTCTTTTCATCTTGACAACTTTATTTTATGAATATCATTATTTGGGGTGTTATTTTCATGGTGCTGGGGAAGTTAATCACAGCCAAGTATTTATTAACTTAATAAAAGAAAAAAAAACCCTAGAAAACACACTTTTAAAGTAATTGCTGGGTATTAGTCGCTCCCACCTGTAATCCTAACTACTCAAGAGGCTGATTACATTACAAAGCAATCCCAGACAGAAAAGTCTGTGAGACTCTGATCTGCAGTTAACCACTAAAAAGCAAGAAGTGGAGCTAAGGCTCAAGTTGTAGAGGCCAGTGCCTAGGCCTTGAGTTAAAGACCTAGAATCAGCATACAGAACAATTATAATAATTTAAAATAGTCTAGATTTTAAAACTATAATGAAACTTAAATGTTTAAATAATATTTATTCTGAGTGATTCACAAATAAAATTAAACACAAAGACATTATGTGACTTTCCAGCAGTCATAAATATCAGAAGTTGTTGAGCTGGATCAAAAGTCTGGTATTTTCCCCTCATCTTCTTTATGAAATTAAATACATTAAGGTAACATAGCATTCCAAAATGAAGTTCTTCCATAATCAATTAAATCATACATAGTTGAATGTTCCTGCACTCCAAATTATACAGATTGCCTCACAAGTGTTCCTGCTGTCAAAAGTTATGTCATGTCTAGATAATTTTCTTAATTTAAAACGCAAAATCCTTTTATTTGTTTTTCTTAAAGTAATAATACTTTTCTTGAGGTGATATGGCCACCAAAAACTGGAATCATGATTAAAAAAACAATTAATTACATGCAGAATGATGTTTAATGAAACAGTCAAATCTCCATGATGTTAGAGGATAACATATAGGAAATAAAGAGTCTGTCTTCATAATAAAAGGCAAGACATTACAAGTGATTAAAGTTTCCCATGCGATTTCACATTTGTCTTCATATCATCCTTATTCAGTGATTGTCACTGTCTGGATTCTGTTATTCAGTACTGAAATCAAGTTCGGGGTCTCAGACAAGATAGGTCAGTGCTCGGCCACTAAACTACAACCCAAGCTCTGTTACTGTCTTTGATTACTTTAGATAGAGGGTTGATATAAGAGTTATAGTACTAGTGTTAAGCAGGAATCATTCCTCACCTCTCCATCTCTTGGCTGTAAATTCTGGATTTCTTCCACATGACATGTTTGTTATGGAGCATGTGTGATATGGTCATTCTGTGCTAGTATTAAGTTTTTAAATGAATGGCTGCTCAAGTGGTGAGAGTGGAAGAGAGCCTAAACTAGGACTGGGTCAGGATGCATTGTCGTCTTCTCATGGATCCTCTGCAGTGTGCATGTACCCTGTGAAGATTCTGGCTTACTCAACCTCCTGGCCTGCCTGCCACAGGACCACATCCAGTAGACAATACGACACCATCTTTAAAAGTGTCCTTCCTTCACATACTGGATAAAATTTTCATAGTTAAGAACATGGGTGCTTTAGAGGTGTGGAAGGAGGAATAAACCATTCTGAAAATAGCTACCTAACATTAAAATATGAGAGAGGGAAAGGAACCACAAAGATGTGCAGACCATGAAAGCCACAACTTGAGAATTTCTTGACTAAGGAAGGAGTGAAGCAAAGCAAGGGTTTACACTCTAGAAGTGGCACAGGCCTGTGGCTTGGGACATTTCCCATCACACTCCTGTGTATCACAGCAGGCAACGTCTTCAACATCTGCTCGGATTCTCCATCCCAAGCACTCAGTAGAAGGGAGCTTACTTCAAATCTTTGATGCTCTGGTCAACTGAGGCTAATTCTAACTATCTCAAACTGTGCCACCTACCCTGTAGATCTCTACTCTCTCTATATACTAAAAAAATTCTCTAACTTAACCTTTTCACTAAAAGGGCTGCTTCTGTTATAGCAAAACCAAATCAGCTAATTCAATTAGGGTAATCTTTGCAATACTGAGCTCTATTTTTGTGGAGTTTGCTTCCTCTCAGCCATATACTTCATTGTTTTCCCTTACAATTATCAGGAAAATCCTCTCACCTTCACAGTGTTTCTCTTTGAAACAACAAAATTATGTGGTTATACTTCGTAAAGTATATTTGCAATGTATGGAGATCTTCCTACCTATAAAAATATTGTAGAAACTATAAGGTCTGTTAAAGTAAACAAAATCTCATTTCAATTTTGTCAGAATGAAAATAAACAGTGAAAAGAATAAATATATGGCACATGGAAATATCACTTATAAGAGAAATTTCAATACTGTGCTATGGTACATGAGGAAGAGAGATAATCTGGGAAGTTTTAATGAAGGCTAAGATTTGAGTAAGCATTATAATTAGTAAGAGAAAATAATAACTGTGACAATAAAATTAGAAGCCAGATGTTGCTGGTGGCTTAAACCTGTAATTCTAGCTACTCAGGAGGTTGAGACCTAATATTCACAGTTTGAAGCCAGTCCAGGCAGACAAGTCTATGAGATGCTTATCTCCAATTAACCAACAAAAAGCTGAAGTGGAGCTCTGGCATAAGTGGTAAAGCACAGCCTTAAGCAAAAAGCAATGGGACATTTCTGTGGCACTGAAGTCAAAGCCCAGAACACACACACACACACACACACACACACACACACACACACACACACACACACACACACACACACACACACACACACACACACACACACACACACACACAGAGGCACACATACATCTAGTAGAAGGTAGAGTGCATTAATTAATCTTTCAGAAACTACACAAAATGCTTTCAATTCATATACCTAACAAATTTAATTGAATTTATATTTGTATTAAGTCAGCTAGATGACTGATGTTAGAATCAAGAAAAGCATATATCTGAAAAGATTTTAAGGTATCTTACTATGAAGATCCAGGAAATGTAGGTAAGTGGTTAAGATTAAGATTTCAATCTTCAGGCAAAAAAATAAGACTTTAAGCTAAGGATAGATGATAACAAGGAGATAGGGACCTGTTCAGTGGCTATTGTAATGGTCCAGCTGAAACAAGGAATTGAAGCAAAGAAAAAATGTGAGACGAATAAAGTGCCCAATCAAATTAGCCTAACCTATCCATTTGATAATGGATGTCATTCTGTCTGACAGGAAAGCTGTTTTGTAGAAAGTGTCCTGAAAACAAGCAGAGCCCTAAATGTCTCATCAGAGGAAATGTGCACACAGAGAAATACTGAAGCCCAGATGAAATGCAGTGATGATCAAGTGCATGAAATAGAACAGATAAAATGCAGATATAAGAATCCCCCTCTCAAGCTGTTCTCCATGTCCAAAATTTGAACCATGGTCCAAGAAAGAGCCAGCCAGTCAATAGGAATACAAATAAGGACCTAGCCATTCAAAGATAACCTAGCCAAAAATACAAACTTCACTTCCAAGATTTATAAAATTTGATTTCAAACTATTGTCTATGTTTAAGAGCTGAAGTTTATGTAAAATTTGTGAAGTTTAGAATCAGAAGCCAACAAGAGGCAATCATTTGCCTTTCAGAAGTTTGTAAGGACAAACCGTGGAAAATATATATACCCTCCTCCTCTACAACCCCAAACATTGCTCACTTTCCTATGAACAAACAAAAAGTATGATTTCAATTTTATATTTATTATAATCTCCAGCCAATTTATTTAATTCTTAACATATAATAGGGTTGCAATGTATATTTTATGTAAGTTATATAATTTTTTCTCACTATAGGCATTTTTATTTTCCAAATTTATTGACTTGCTAAAGTAAGAAAAGTTTGTTCATTAAAGGAATTTTTTATACATTTCTTCACCCAAAAAACGTAGAATATGAGCTGGGTGCAGGTAGCTCACACCTAGCTACTTAGGAGGCTGGGATCTGGTTCAAGGTCAACCCACGCAGGAACGTCCTTGAGACACTTATCTCTAATTAATCACCAAAAAGCAGAAGTGGAGCTTTGGCTCAAGTGATAGAGCACTATCCTTGAACAAAACAGCTCAGAGACAACTTCTAAGCCCTGAGTTCAAGCCCTGAGTCTGAACACAAAACCTGGTAAGATGGTAAGTGCCTTAGGTCAGGCCTAAGCAAAGTCAAAGACAATGGAAAGGGAAAAGGTGGTGTTGTGATTAACTTTTACGCAAACCTGTGAAGAAAATGTTTCTTCTTTACCAGAGAAGACAGGTGACCGACCTGATAAAACAGCTTGAGTACTTGAATTATTTTTGTAAAAGGCTGCACTCCAGCCAGGAACACATACAATGGATGAGTATATAATATTTCATAAACTACTAAGCTTTCAAATTTTGGAATTTATTTGTTAAAGTGCTAGAGTTACCTAACTAGGTATTCATTTGGAAAGAAAAATTAGGAAAAATAACCATGCAAACAACACCCAATGAATTTCTTAAATCTGTGAAAGTACATAAGAAAAATAATTTGATTCAAAACTTAGTGCCTTTTTGGTTTGATCTCAAGTTCTTAAGTTTGCTAAGACTAGCACTCTACCACTTGAGCAGCACCTTCAGTTCTCAAAGTTATGTGTATATTGATCAGTAAGAATGTTACCTCTGCACAGATCTGTACTGTTTGTGAAAGATAATGGTAGACAGGGCATGAATATGTTATTTATTTTTTTATTGTGAGAATACCGTACAGAGGAGCTACAATTTCATGGGCAAGATAACGAGTACATTTCTTATCAAGCATTGTTGTCTCCTCTGTTTCCCCTTCCCATCGCTTCCGCTTCCCATACTCCTCCCTCCCCCCACCCGATCCTCCCCTCCACCAAAGTTGTAAAGTTCATTTTTTGACATAACGACTTGTATATCTCATTGTTTCAATGGGTCCACCAGTAGTTTTTGTCAAAAAGTATTTGCTGTACATCTTTAGGGACATAGATTCTAATTTTAACTTTTAAAAGGCTTGTATTTTAGTATGATCTCAAGTATCAAGTGCAGATTATTTATTATTTTGATACATGCTAATTAACATACACTATTATGGTGTTGAAATAGTTTTAATTATTTATTTTCCCATCAAGAGTAATTCATTTTTATATTATTTTCTTGCTAGGAAAACTTCAGGACTCTATTGTGAAGCTATGATGTATTACAAAAATCTTCCATGGTGCTTCTTCAAAGACCCAATCACATCCACGTGACAGATGCACAGATACACAGAGACATGATAAATTATACAGGACTGTAGGCATTCACACAGACACCAAAGACAGAAATTCAAAGGCACAGTAGCTGTGTTGGGGTGTTTTTATACATTTCCATAGCTTGTGGCACTCCTCAGCAATTGTCTTTTCTTCTGTTTCTCATACACTCTTTGGTCTGTGAGGTAAGGGATCACATATTATTATTTATTGAGATTATTAATTATTAAGGGATCCCCTTCTACAGAAATATCAAATGCGTACTCTAAGCCATATTTTAAATATACAATACTCAAAATGTATTTATTGATTGACAAATGATAACATGAAAAGAATTCTGGAAAAACATTTTACAGGTATTTTTTTCTCCCTGAAGTTGTGGGGCTTGAACACAGGGCCTGGGTGCTGTCCCTGAGCATTTTTGCTCAAGGCTAGTGCTTTGAGTGCTTTGAGCCACAGCTCCATTTCTGTGTTGTTAAGTGGTTACTTAGAGATAAGAGATTCACTGGGACTTTCCTACCAGGGCTGGCTTTGAACCACAACCCTCAGATGTCAGCTTCCTGAGAAGCTAGGATTATAAGTGTGAGCCATGGACCATTCCTAGGTAAATGTGTGTGTGTGTGTGTGTGTGTGTGTGTGTGTGTGTGTGTGTGTGTGGACTTAGGGTTTGAACTCAGGGACTGGGCACTGTCCATGAGCATTTTTGCTCGGGAATAATTTTCTACCATTTTTGCCACAGCCCCAGTTCTGACATTTTTGGTAGTGAATTGTAGATACGTAAGTTTCGTAGGTCTGGGCTCTGATGGCTTAAACCTGTTATCCTAGCTATTCAAGAGGCTGAGATCTGAGAATTGTGATTCAAAGCCAGCGAGGTGAGGAAAGGCCATTAGACGTGTATCTCCATTTAACTACCTGAAAATGACAAATGGAACTATGTCTCAAAGTGGTAGAGCACTAGCCTTGTGCAAGAAAGCTCAGGGACAGCCCCCAGGTCCTGAATTCCAGACTTATAATCTACAAAAAATGTCTCATAGGCTTTCCTGTCTAGGCTGGCTTCAAATTGTGATCCTCAG